>NC_138295.1:80632500-81035000 GCF_965601325.2 Salmo salar | reverse complement strand
TGCACTAAGTCTATTGGAGTGACGTCGGTCCTAAGCTGCTTCCACTGTCATGTTTGACTGTCATTCCATATGTAGATACAATTAGTGATGGGTGAGAGAGAAAAACATAACAGAGAGCATTGGAGCTGAGAGAGGCAGTGCTCACCAGTGGCATTCTGGAGGAACAAGTTTTCCCAGCTCTTCAAGGGACTTCTCAGAGCGGTATTCCTTCAGAGAAACAGAGAGAGCATAGCTGAAACAACTCTCTACAAATGTCTTTGATCAGTTTTCATGCCCCTCATAAATGATGGAACAGCAATGCATTTCCAATGTTCTCTCTACAGAGACGAGCCCCACACACACACACACACACACACACACACACACACACACACACACACACACACACACACACACACACACACACACACACACACACACACACACACCCGTCTGTTCTGTTCCACTGTGATCTATTTGGCATCTGGCTTTGTGCTCTGAGAAAACACCATGACATCTGCAGAGAAACACACTGACTGACTCCCTGTCACAACTAACACAGTCCACAGAGTGAAGGCAAATAAAGAGGTCTCACCTGGACAAAGGCAACTGTAACCACTATTATAATGGCCTGTCAAGGAGAAAAAGAGGGATGGGGAGAGATAGAGATATAGAGATATATACAAAATAGGTTAGCGCTTAACTCTCCATTCTCTGTAGTACCCAGTCTAATCCGTTGTCAGACATTTCTGGAGCACCATGGAATTACTCACAGTACTAAATGGTATACTATAAATAACCTGTGTGGTGATGGGGTTCCTTACCACTGTGATGCTGATGGCATCATCAAACTGGCGCATGAGCACACTGATGACAGCAGAGGCCAGTAGCAACATGATGAGAGGATCCTTAAACTGGGGGAGGGAGAGGGAGAGAGGATGCCATCATTGAGCTGTTGCACTGCACGATCAATACCAATGTTCCACATCTGATGTGATCGGTAGTGACTTGTGTGAGTGTGTGTGACTGAATGAGTGAGTGACTGACTATATAGAAGAGAAATAGAATAAGGGTCTCTGTACAGAGAAAGTAAGAAGCCCATTCATTTGTCAAACAAGGTCCTGGAAGCTGCCGGAAGGTTGTCTCACACACATAAGGTATACTGTATCTCAATGACACAGTAATACTTTCAATGACACGGCAAACCTCCAACAGTCAGAAACTACATCTCTACATGTGAAACCTCTCTGGCAGACAGAGAGAGAGTAATGGCTGAATGCAGCCTGGTTCCTCTGGCAGACAGAGAGAGAGTAATGGCTGAATGCAGCCTGGTTCCTCTGGCAGACAGAGGCAGAGAGAGAGTAATGGCTGAATGCAGCCTGGTTCCTCTGGCAGACAGAGGCAGAGAGAGAGTAATGGCTGAATGCAGCCTGGTTCCTCTGGCAGACAGAGACAGAGAGAGAGTAATGGCTGAATGTAGCCTGGTTCCTCTGGCAGACAGAGGCAGAGAGAGTGTAATGGCTGAATGCAGCCTGGTTCCTCTGGCAGACAGAGGCACAGAGAGAGTAATGGCTGAATGCAGCCTGGTTCCTCTGGCAGACAGAGCAGAGAGAGTAATGGCTGAATGTAGCCTGGTTCCTCTGGCAGACAGAGGCAGAGAAAGAGAGTAATGGCTGAATGTAGCCTGGTTCCTCTGGCAGACAGAGGCAGAGAAAGAGAGTAATGGCTGAATGTAGCCTGGTTCCTCTGGCAGACAGAGGCAGAGAGAGAGTAATGGCTGAATGTAGCCTGGTTCCTCTGGCAGACAGAGGCAGAGAGAGAGTAATGGCTGAATGCAGCCTGGTTCCTCTGGCAGACAGAGGCAGAGAGAGAGTAATGGCTGAATGTAGCCTGGTTCCTCTGGCAGACAGAGGCAGAGAAAGAGAGTAATGGCTGAATGTAGCCTGGTTCCTCTGGCAGACAGAGGCAGAGAGGGGCGGGCCGGCCCGGCGCGGGCGGGGGTGGCTGGGCCGGCCCGGCAGACAGAGGCAGAGAAAGAGAGTAATGGCTGAATGTAGCCTGGTTCCTCTGGCAGACAGAGGCAGAGAGAGAGTAATGGCTGAATGCAGCCTGGTTCCTCTCTAGGTTTCTTCCTAGGTTCCTGCCTTTTTAGGGAGATTTTCCTAGCCACCGTGCTTCCACATCTGCATTGCTTGCTGTTTGGGGTTTCAGGCTGACTTTAGAGGCGAGGGGAGACTGACTAATCTACAAATCACCTTGCATCAGAAATAACTACTCAATATTATTTGCAGATCAGTCAGTCGGTCACAATTGACCCATTATACATCCATGTATTTTTTGATGCTCTCAAACACGGCCACTGACTGCACAGTGGGAGTACAGGCCCAGCCAATGGCGCTGTGTTGCTGTCGCTCCCTTTGACAGGATAATTGAGGCAGCATGGCGAGCGGACAAAGCATCGAGTCTACCGTAATTAATGTGTTCAATACTTACATAGGGGTTCAAAATCAGAGAGGAGTGACAGTGTTTGATTAAAGGCCTCCAGAGCCCTGGTTTCCTGGTTACTTCTGACAGGAACAAGATCCCCCTGACAGGAACAAGATTCAAGGCCCAGTACCTTCCTAAATGCTGACATCACACTCTGGGACATCTTCTGTACACACAATTACCTCCGTAGTCAGTAGGGCTCCCTGTAGTCTCCAGGTATCTGGAATTCAACTGCTCTGTAGTTAGTTGTCTGTTTTGCCTTGCACTTGAATTAACACAAGGACATCACAGTCTTTGACTATGTATGTACCCACCGTCGGCCTCTCAGAGAGATGGATTCAACACCACTATGTACCCACCGTCGGCCTCTCAGAGAGATGGATTCAACACCACTATGTACCCACCGTCGGCCTCTCAGAGAGATGGATTCAACACCACTATGTACCCACCGTCGGCCTCTCAGAGAGATGGATTCAACACCACTATGTACCCACCGTCGGCCTCTCAGAGAGATGGATTCAACACCACTATGTACCCACCGTCGGCCTCTCAGAGAGATGGATTCAACACCACTATGTACCCACCGTCGGCCTCTCAGAGAGATGGATTCAACACCACTATGTACCCACCGTCGGCCTCTCAGAGAGATGGATTCAACACCACTATGTACCCACCGTCGGCCTCTCAGAGAGATGGATTCAACACCACTATGTACCCACCGTCGGCCTCTCAGAGAGATGGATTCAACACCACTATGTACCCACCGTCGGCCTCTCAGAGAGATGGATTCAACACCACTATGTACCCACCGTCGGCCTCTCAGAGAGATGGATTCAACACCACTATGTACCCACCGTCGGCCTCTCAGAGAGATGGATTCAAAACCACTATGTACCCACCGTCGGCCTCTCAGAGAGATGGATTCAACACCACTATGTACCCACCGTCGGCCTCTCAGAGAGATGGATTCAACACCACTATGTACCCACCGTCGGCCTCTCAGAGAGATGGATTCAACACCACTATGTACCCACCGTCGGCCTCTCAGAGAGATGGATTCAACACCACTATGTACCCACCGTCGGCCTCTCAGAGAGATGGATTCAACACCACTATGTACCCACCGTCGGCCTCTCAGAGAGATGGATTCAACACCACTATGTACCCACCGTCGGCCTCTCAGAGAGATGGATTCAACACCACTATGTACCCACCGTCGGCCTCTCAGAGAGATGGATTCAACACCACTATGTACCCACCGTCGGCCTCTCAGAGAGATGGATTCAACACCACTATGTACCCACCGTCGGCCTCTCAGAGAGATGGATTCAACACCACTATGTACCCACCGTCGGCCTCTCAGAGAGATGGATTCAACACCAATAGGTACAGTGCTTTTTAGAGCGCAGTCTGATAACGGTGATAAATGACTTCACGCCACCAGTTTATCCTCTGGGATGCTAAAAACGGATGAAAATCTGTAGCGGCAACGAGGTGCAGCGACGGGGGAGATGATGATGACGCCAAACTAAAGCCTTGTGCTGCTTTCTCACTTTGCTGCTAAAAATACTGGTGAGAAGATCACACACACACACACACACACACACACACACACACACACACACACACACACACACACACACACACCTTTGCGGATCTGAGCTGATGGTGAGAGCCTCCAGGAGACAGGAAGAGATGGAGTTGAGCTGATGGTGGGAGCCTCCAGGAGATAGGGAGAGATGGAGCTGAGCTGATGGTGGGAGCCTCCAGATGACAGGGGCTGAGCTGATGGTGAGAGCCTCCAGGAGACAGGAAGAGATGGAGCTGAGCTGATGGTGGGAGCCTCCAGGAGACAGGGAGAGATGGATCTGAGCTGATGGTGGGAGCCTCCAGGAGACAGGGAGAGATGGAGCTGAGCTGATGGTGGGAGCCTCCAGGAGACAGGGAGAGATGGAGCTGAGCTGATGGCGGGAGCCTCCAGGAGACAGGGAGAGATGGAGCTGAGCTGATGGCGGGAGCCTCCAGGAGACAGGGAGAGATGGAGCTGAGCTGATGGCGGGAGCCTCCAGGAGATAGGGAGAGATGGATCTGAGCTGATGGTGGGAGCCTCCAGGAGACAGGGAGAGATGGAGCTGAGCTGATGGTGGGAGCCTCCAGGAGACAGGGAGAGATGGAGCTGAGCTGATGGTGGGAGCCTCCAGGAGACAGGGAGAGATGGAGCTGAGCTGATGGTGGGAGCCTCCAGGAGACAGGAAGAGATGGAGCTGAGCTGATGGTGGGAGCCTCCAGGAGACAGGGAGAGATGGAGCTGAGCTGATGGCGGGAGCCTCCAGGAGACAGGGAGAGATGGGGCTGAGCTGATGGTGGGAGCCTCCAGGAGACAGGGAGAGATGGAGCTGAGCTGATGGCGGGAGCCTCCAGGAGACAGGGAGAGATGGAGCTGAGCTGATGGCGGGAGCCTCCAGGAGACAGGGAGAGATGGAGCTGAGCTGATGGCGGGAGCCTCCAGGAGACAGGGAGAGATGGAGCTGAGCTGATGGCGGGAGCCTCCAGGAGACAGGGAGAGATGGAGCTGAGCTGATGGCGGGAGCCTCCAGGAGACAGGGAGAGATGGAGCTGAGCTGATGGTGGGAGCCTCCAGGAGACAGGGAGAGATGGAGCTGAGCTGATGGCGGGAGCCTCCAGGAGACAGGGAGAGATGGAGCTGAGCTGATGGTGGGAGCCTCCAGGAGACAGGGAGAGATGGAGCTGAGCTGATGGCGGGAGCCTCCAGGAGACAGGGAGAGATGGAGCTGAGCTGATGGTGGGAGCCTCCAGGAGATAGGGAGAGATGGAGCTGAGCTGATGGTGAGAGCCTCCAGGAGATAGGGAGAGATGGAGCTGAGCTGATGGCGGGAGCCTCCAGGAGACAGGGAGAGATGGAGCTGAGCTGATGGTGGGAGCCTCCAGGAGACAGGGAGAGCACCAGATTGCTGCTCTGTTCTGTACAGATAACCTGCCTGACTGGCACAGCCCAAACTAGTGACAGATTAAAGACCCGAATGCTTGTAGCTCTTCACTCAGAGAGTGTGTGTGTGTGTGTGTGTGTGAGCAATAGTGCTTCTGACAGATTTCACACACACACAAACAAATTAGCTAGCTAGACTGGACCATCTGGTAGTTCAGTAACTCAGGCCTCGTCAGGCGCGTCAGGCCTCAAGCCATGAGGAGGAATCTGATCTGACAACAGAGGAGTCAGGGGAGTGGGGGAATGGCACCCTCCCAATTCAGAAGATAGGGAGGGATGAATACAATAGAGGTGAATGAATACTGTGATTAATATTCTAGATAATTATTCTATGTAATCTTGAGTACTGCCCTGTACTGGGCAGTACTGCCTTTCTATGGACGCTGACCCTGTCACCTAGGGAGTTAGGTTTGGGTCTTAAGCGTTCTGGGACAAATGGTGTTGAGAAAATACCATAAAATATGGAATGGAGAATGGAAAATGGTGTTACTGATTGAACCAGATCAGAGGCTGTTCTATCTGGCTAGATCCAAAGTGCCTCTGTAATTATGATCAGTACTTAAAAAAAAATATTTAAAAAAATTATAATTTCCCCACTGCAATTTAAACCAACCAAAGCGCCGAAGTACAGCAATGGCTCAATTACGTATTTTTCGATATGTTTCCATGGCAACAGGAGGCTGCATCTCACATCAACCACGTGATGAGTAAGTGGCTGATCTTTCTTCTTCAGCAGGGTATCAAAGGGGGTGAAACAAAGAAGGAACAGAGAGCGAGGGGGTGAGAGAGGGGAGTGAGAGTGGAACGGGAGAGAGAGACGGGGGAGAGCGAGCGGGTGGGGGGAGAGAGCGAGAGAGCGGGGGGAGAGAGAGCGAGAGAGGGGGGAGAGAGAGCGAGAGAGGGGGGAGAGAGAGCGAGAGAGGGGGGAGAGAGAGCGAGAGAGGGGGGAGAGAGAGCGAGAGAGGGGGGGGGGGGGGGTACAGCATCCCTCAATCTCTCCATCTCTCTGTGTGAAGGAGAAAAACGGCCTCTCAGGGCGGCAGCTCTATATTTATCCGACCGCTCATCACTTTGCTTCTGGCCACGGAAGACAGAAACCAGGCAGAATAGAGCGGCCCAGTTTTTTCCTCCTCTTCTCTCCCTCCCTCCTACCCCAGAGGACACTGGGAGCTTTTGTCCTTGCAAAAGAAGTCAAGAGCGATCCAAGAGCGGGGCGGAGGGAGGACAGCAGGTGATCTGTGATATTTCACGTGTACTAAACACTACAGCATGTAAGGAGCTGCTTCTGAAACCTGAAGCCCTACTGCAGCGTCGGCTTCAGCACTCGCTGGAAATGTCTTGTCAGTGGTGGGATGCTGTGCTAGAACTCCTGTATCAAAGCCAGGATGTATCAGGTGTGAGGGTGTTCCCCTTTCTGCTTATTTAGGCTTCACACACACATGTACTACAACGCTATAATAACGGTATGAATTTCAGCTTTGGGTAGCTTCCCTTCACTCTCCAGGGAGTTGTACTTTTTCAGCTTGACGTACAAGGGATTTGCAGTTCTATCCGCCACTCACCTGGGAGATGTACTTCCTCCAGAGAGGCTCCTCCTCATTGATGTCGAACTCATTCCAGCCATGGTAGGCACGGCGACGGGTGACCTCACTGTGGGTCAGGCCGTACTGCAGGTCAGCCTGAGGGAAGGAGCATGGTTACCAACAACAACGCTGTCAGGTGACTAGCGTGTGATGACGAGATGAGGGGCTCACCCTTCAGTATGCTGGTGCTGTTTGACAGTTCAGTGATGCTGACTAGGCCTAACTCGTGTCACCTAGCTATCTTAAGATGAATGCATTAGCTAAGTCGTCTGGATAAGAGTGTCTGCTAAACGACTCAAATGTCTATGCACTAATGGTAATGGAATACAACGTTAGTAAATTCTACATTTTTCACTGTGCCATACGTACCTGCAGGAGACATGTTACTTCGTTCACTGGTAATTGGCTGGCTTGTTTTGAAGTTAGTACTGGAACCATGGTTTTATCTTCATATTGGGGTTGTTTCTCGGGAAGCTGCAGCAGACAGACAATAACATTAGGAGAAACAAGACATATCCATTATCCTTGTATATAGCCCCGGTATTGGGATTTTATTGTGTTACTATTTTCCTTTAGTTTATTTAGCTAATTTTTCTTACTTTTTTAAAACTCTGCATTGTTAGTGAAGGGCTGGTAAGTAAGCATTTCACTGTAAAGTCTACACCTGTTGTATTCCGCGCATGTGACAATTTGATTTGATTTAACACAATCAAAAATGTAATCCCTTGCATATTTAGTGTAGTCCAGGCAGCATGATGCTAAAACTACACCCACAGAGATTAGATGGTAGCCCTTCTCATCACGCCATAGCCTTTGCTATATCATAGCTTTAAGATTAAGGCTGCACTTCGCTCCCCTATGCGAATGCTAGTTCTGCCATTAGGCCAGATGTCCTACTGACCCCCAGGTTCCACCAGGCAGCCAAACAATATCACTCATACGAGGTCACCGAGATCAGGCATACCAGGACTAAGGCACAAACATGTTTCATGACAATCAACAGCTTTTTGGTGATCGTTTTTTCAAAAGACAAAAAAAAGCATGATGGGAAAAAGAGTACTTCACAGCAACGTACCATGTGCCAACTGGTTGCAATGCAGAGCTAAGTTATCTAATCCATCAACTGAGGTCCAGCAAAAGGCAGTCTGCTGTGTTCCCTCTGCCAACATAGACAGTCAACACCTGTGGTTACTCGTCAGCCCTCCTCGTCAAACAAACCATCTCACTCCGTTGCCGTAGGGAGGACTGTAGGCAGGCAATGACACAGTAACCGTACGACAGGCAGGGGGATGAATGACCTGTTCTGTGCCTCTTCATTGCCACCGGCCGCACCTCCTGGTCCTGCCCGTAACATCTACTGCTAAAAAGGTATCCAACCAACATCGGTCTGTGTGTCTCACAACACCCCCAGAACCACCAAAATCCCGCTCCTTCTCCTCCCTCGCCTGGTGTCTTCCCTCTCTCCTCTCCGCCATTTAGATGAGACAAAGTATCTTACATAAGTAAGGAGGCTGGAGAGTGAATCCTCTCAGGCTAACAGAACAATCTAATTAAGAGTGACAAGAGCTTAAACCTGGATCAGACTCTCTCTGTCTGTCTCCCCTCATCTTCACTCCCTCTCCCCCTCTCCCCCCTCTCACTCCACTCGGTGTAGAATAATGAATGAAAAGGTCACACTTCTTTCTGTGGAAGTGAAGAGCTCTAGAAGAAAAGCTGTAGAGAAGGAGAGGGCCTAGAGGCATGGAGGAGTGAATGAGTAGAGAACCCTCGCTCCTCCTCTCCTCGTACTTCCTCTCTCTTTACCATCTTCCAACCGCTCTTTAGTCTTCTCCCTACTCAGGTTCTGACAAGAGGCAGTAGTAATTCCCACTCTACAGGGTTACTCATTTTCTGGCCAGCCAGATAGGCTAGCTACCTGGAGCAGAGGCATGGCCAGCCAGATAAGTCAAAAAACCTACAGCCCAATCAATCAGAAAAGCCAACAAAACAAACATTTATCTATTTTACACAGAAGACACTATAGTTAGCTAAATGAAGAGTTAGATTAAGTAGCCTTCTTATACCAGGGGAACATCCCCAGAAAGGTTATATTACACCAAGTGAATGCAAACCCTAACAGACACATACAAATGAATACACCCTAACAAACACACAATCTATCAAGGCTCTCCAATAGTGCTGAGCCATGTCTTTTAAACAACTAATTGACCTGTCGATTTTTTTCTGTGAGCTCAATGCACACATTGCACAGTTTCTCTAGAGATGAATCAGATCCAAGTCTGAACCGTGCGATGTAATAGGGGGTTGTACTTTCCCACAGGCCAATATTCCACATAGTTTAGGGCATAAAATGTGGTAATTAGCTACAATGACCATAATCCATTGCACATCTTCTTGTCCAGTCTGTGTTTATTTTACGCCTGCTACAGAAGAGAGAAAAATGCACTATTGTGAGGGGATATAAAGAGCCGCTGTTGCATTGCGAGGTATCTCTACATGAAAATACATAATCTAAGTGATTGATAGTTGATAGTCAGCAGTCATAAAAGTAGGTCTTATTTACTTATAATAACTACTAAAATAGATCTATAGAGATGAGATGACTTGGAATGAAATAATAAAGTCAAAAAAAAAGTGTAATATACACAACTTAAATATCTTATTAAAGTAAAGTATTGTGAATAACTGATAAGTGATCAGCAGTAATGGACAGTCACTACCATCATGGGACTTGTATTAATTGTTTTATTCTGTGTTGTTACAGCATTTCAACCCACATAATGCATAGTGCATTTAATGTTGTTTTTTAAAATAAAACCCCTTGATTATTATTATTATTATATATTTTTTTTTAAACGAACCGAAATCGAACAGACCTCAAAAAGCACTAACCACTCAGCACTACTCTCCAACCCTGTTCCTGGAGAGATACCCTCCTGTAGGTTTTCACTCCTAATAATTACATGGTTATAAGCTGAATCAGGTTAGTTACAACTGGGGTTGGAGTGAAAACCTACAGGAGGATAGATCTCCAGGAACAGGGTTGGAGTGAAAGCCTACAGGAGGATAGATCTCCAGGAACAGAGTTGGAGTGATAACCTTCAGGAGGATAGATCTCCAGGAACAGGGTTGGAGTGATAACCTACAGGAGGATAGATCTCCAGGAACTGAGTTGGAGTGATAACCTACAGGAGGATAGATCTCCAGGAACAGGGTTGGAGTGATAACCTACAGGAGGATAGATCTCCAGGAACAGAGTTGGAGAGCTCTGGTCTAGATGTAATGCTGTGCTTCAGGCGTTGCTGGAGGCCTATCCTATGAGGACAATCTGAAGAAGTGTAAGGTGTGCTATGCTTCAACCATGACCTTTAACCTTAACCCCTGCAAGAGAAAAAAAAGCCCCTTACAGGTGTGACAAGTTCTCCAGCAAACCTTTTTTCAAGTGGGAACTAGCGAGCCAATCCATTCTCTCGGCTACACTGACAGAATGGGCCCCTCTAACATTCTGAGAGAGGCAGATGGAGAGAGGCAGAGAGAGAGATGGAGAGAGGCAGAGAGAGGCAGAAAGGGAGAGAGAGGCAGAGAGGGAGAGAGGCAGAGAGGGAGAGAGAGGCAGAGAGGGAGAGAGAGGCAGAGAGGGGTGGGGGATTTGTCCATAACCTGGATTTGTCCTCTGGTTGAGTATTCTTCTGACTTACTTCATTCTTCTTCTTTTATCCATGCAACGCTTCACCTGTCTGTAATTTAGTGACCAGTTGAAATGACATGTTATTGCAGTTAGGCTTATACCATGGCTTGGCTGAATACTCCATTCTGATTGGTCGAGAGAGTGTTGTATTTTATGATATACGCAACACAAAACCTGCTATACTGTAGAACGCCACACCAGGCAGCGGCAAGTTGATACCGTGAGAAAGGGGGTTTGAAAGAAAGATGAGGGTGGTGATAAGGCTAGGTTACTGCTGTACGCCGACACACCTTCCCCTATGCACACTACCAGCTTCTTAGTGTAAACACGTCAAATCAAACAGAAACAGAGTTATACGTCAGCATTTCTACTCTCGCTTCAGAAGAACTGCGATTAGGAAGACAAAGGAAGGATTTTCCCTACTAGAATTTGATCACAAGTTAATTCATCCACTCGATCCTGTGTCCCTGACTGTGTCAATCCATCACATTTTACTCCACATCCTCTTGTCAATCCATCTTGTTGGAGACCCCTGCCTTAAACTAACCCTATATGGACACAGTGACAGATAGACTAACCCTTTGGACACAGTGACAGACTTACCCTATGGACACAGTGACAGACTTACCCTATGGACACAGTGACAGACTAACCCTATGGACACAGTGCAAACAATGGTGCTGTTAATTTGACTAAGCTTTCTAACCCATTGGCCAACTGCATTTAGGCTACGTTACCACCAAGCCAACTGCATTTAGGCTACGTTACCACCAAGCCAACTGCATTTAGGCTACGTTACCACCAAGCCAACTGCATTTAGGCTACGTTACCACCAAGCCAACTGCATTTAGGCTACGTTACCACCAAGCCAACTGCATTTAGGCTACGTTACCACCAAGCCAACTGCATTTAGGCTACGTTACCACCAAGCCAACTGCATTTAGGCTACGTTACCACCAAGCCAACGGCATTTAGGCTACGTTACCACCAAGCCAACGCCATTTAGGCTACGTTACCACCAAGCCAACAAAGAGAACTCAGTAACCTAGCACACACACACACACACACACACACACACACACACACACACACACACACCACACACACACACACACACACACACACACACACACACACACACACACACACACACACACACACACACACACACACACACACACACACACACACACACACACACACACACACACGTTGGGTCCAGGTCCATTATAGGACCAAGCAGGCCAGGGTTCAAATGCATGGAGTATTTAAATATTTGTATTTAAAAATACATTAGTCTGTATTTGAGTATTTTCAAATACATGCTCAAACATTCCAAGTTTATTTACAAATACAAGTATTTGAATATTAGAATGTATTTTCAAAGAGAAAATATCTAAATACTTACAAAATGTCTTTGAAATAAGGCCTTACTGAAATACCCTAAATGGTATTTAAACCCTGGTCTGTTTACAGTAGTCTATTCATCATAAGGTAGCTAGGTGAGAGAACAACATACTACAGGTGTTGTTTCCTGGTCCAGGTCGGTCATTATCTTTGTAAATCAGGCTGCTACCTGTCAATATCAACAGGTTGAGTGGCTGAATTACAGTCCGGGGAATCTGTTTCTCCCTCTTTCTCAAGCAAACAAACAAAATCAGTAGCCTATCACAGAGAGAACCAAACACACAGCTGCAAATTGTCTTACACACACACTCTCACAAAAAGACTGTCTGGACTTGACAGACTGCACATACTACTATAGGTGTAGTTACCGGGTCCGGGTCCTGGATGGCCATTATCCTTGTAGATCAGGCTGCTACCTGTCAATATCAACAGGTTGACTGGCTGAATTAGTTTGTCTCTCTCTCAAGCTGATAAGAGGCAATAGGTACAATCGGAGTATTGTGCTTCCAGAGGGTCTGATCTGAACATGGTCAACACACGCCTACTTTAGCACACGCCTACTGAGTAGCCATAAGGAGGAGGAGCACCAGGATCAAAGAGGAGCAATCAGGTCAAATAACAAGACCTGTTGAGAGGTCAATGGAAAGAAGAGATCAGATCAAATGAGACCTGTTGAGAGGTCAATGGAAAGGAGAGATCAGATCAAACAAGACATTGTGAGAGGTCAATGGAAAGAAGAGATCAGATCAAATAAGACCTGTTGAGAGGTCAATGGAAAGGAGAGATCAGATCAAACAAGACATTGTGAGAGGTCAATGGAAAGGAGCGATCAGATCAAATAAGACATTGTGAGAGGTCAATGGAAACACCACACAAATGCAATAGAGTTCAAGAGACGGCCAGGAGTTTTTGGAACGCTACAGGAATAGAGCTGGGCGATACGGACAAAAATCCATATCGCAATAAATTGCCTGAATTGATGCGATAACAATAAATAGAATAATACATTTATAACATTTAAAAACATGTTATATACTAGTTTGATGGTTGTAGCCATCAATTGTCCCATTAACAATCACCCATATTAGTAAACTTACTTCATTTCAAACTTCAAATGTTTCTAGTATAGGCTCGTAATGAACAATATCAGCAAAATGCTTGCGATAAGTGATCGGTGTTGATCATTTTTGGTTTATCATCGCAGCTCTATACTGGAATGTTTTGTACTAAAAGATACAAATATTATTATTATCTGACATTGTCCAGACGTTCCGTGTAGAGGGAAGGAGTGCTGAGAATATTTCAATAATAGCTAGCCAGGCTAAGATGCATTCATAGTGACTCAGCGAAACATAGAAGCCATGCCAATGAACAAACAAAGACTGCTCTTTACTAGAGGTCGACCGATTAATCGGAAAGGCCGATTAATTAGGGCCGATTTCAAGTTTTCATAACAATCGGAAATCGGTATTTTTGGACGCCAATTTGGCCGTATTTTTTTACCTTTATTTAACTAGGCAAGTTAGTTAAGAACACATTCTTATTTTCAATGACGGCCTAGGATCGGTGGGTTAACTGCCTTGTTCAGGGGCAGAACGACTGATTTTTACCTTGTCAGCATGAGGATTCAATCTTGCAACCTTACGGTTAACTAGTCCAACGCTCTAACCACCTGCTTTACATTACACTCCACGAGGAGCCTGCCTGTTACGCGAATGCAATAAGAAGCCAAGGTAAGTTGTTAGTTAGCATTAAACTTATCTTATAAAAAAACAATCAATCATAATCACTAGTTAAACCAGTAATATCATCAACCATGTGTAGTTATCTAGCCTGTCCTGCGTTGCATATAATCGCTTAGGTACACGTTGCTCCAACCATAAACATCAATGCCTTTCTTAAAATCAATACACAAGTATATATTTTTAAACCTGCATATTTAGTTAATATTGCCTGCTAACATGAATTTCTTTTAACTAGGGAAAATGTGTCACTTCTCTTGCAAACAGAGTCAGGGTATATGCAGCAGTTTGGGTCGCCTGGCTCGTTGCGAACTGTGAAGACTATTTCTTCCTAACAAAGACAGCCGACTTCGCCAAACGGGGATGATTTAACAAAAGCGCATTTGCGAAAAAAGCACAATCGTTGCACCTAACCATAAACATCAATGCCTTTCTTAAAATCAATACACAGAAGTATATATTTTTAAACCTGCATATTTAGCTAAAAGAAATCCAGGCTAGCAGGCAATATTAACCAGGTGAAATGGTGTCATTTTGCATTCATTGCATGCAGTCAGGGTATATGCAACAGTTTGGGCCACCTGGCTCGTTGCGAACTAATTTGCCAGAATTTTATGTAATTATGACATAACATTGAAGGTTGTGCAATGTAACAGGAATATTTAGACTTAGGGATGCCACCCGTTAGATAAAATACGGAACGGTTCCGTATTTCACTGACAGGAAAAACGTTTTGTTTTCGAGATGATAGGTCATTAATATGGTTGAATCCGGAAACTAAGGCTCATATTTCTGTGTTATTATATTATAATTAAGTCTGATTTGATAGATCACTCTGAGAGATGGTATGCAGCCGCATTTTAATTTTTTTCCCCTCCGAAGAAGCACGAATTGTGCGAAACGTCAGGAATTTTTCCTTCCTAAATTTTAGACTTTCGTGCGTTTTGCCAGCAGCCCTTCGCAATGCATTGCGCTGTTTATGACTTCAAGCCTATCAACTCCCAAGATTAGGCTGGTGTAACCGATGTGAAATGGCTAGCTAGTTAGCCGGGTGCGCGCTAATAGTGTTTCAAACGTCACTCGCTCTGAGACTTGGAGTGGTTGTTCCCCTTGCTCTGCATGGGTAACGCTGCTTCGAGGGTGGCTGTTGTCGATGTGTTCCTGGTTCGAGCCCAGGTAGGAGCGAGGAGAGGGACGGAAGCTATACTGTATTGCATTATTTAAATCAAATTGAACATGTTTCATTATTTATTTGAGGCTAAATTGATTTTATTGATGTATTATATTAAGTTAAAATAAGTGTTCATTCAGTATTGTTGTAATTGTCATTATTACAAATAAATAAACAAACAAACAAACAAACAAACATCGGCCGATTAATCGGTAGCGACTTTTTTGGGGTCCTCCAATAAATTGGTATCGGCGTTGAAAAAAAATCATAAATCGGTCGACCTCTACTCTTTACACCAACAGAGGGCTGCTGGGGACTGTCACTGTTACTTGTGGGTAAGTCTGCGGTCAAGACAGAAGAGGAGACAGAGATTGGAAAATTCCTACAAATCGCATGACTTCCGCTTGTTTCCACCCAGAACAATGCTAGATGCTATTGTTAAAAAACACAAAAGCATGGGCGTTGTAACATTTACCGTCACATCAGTGTGAATAATGCTGTGTGCCAGCTGATGGGTGTGCCAGGTAGGCAGGAAAACAATGAAGATTGTAGCCTAACTCTTCAGCCAATGAAAGAGCTCACCTTGCAGGTCATTCTTAGAGCCTCTCAAGGATTTGCAAAGAAAAAAACATTTCATCCAACATTTTCTACAAAGCACAACACTCCTATACACAACACAGAGGCACAAAGAGAAACAGTTGAAAATGACTAGGATCATTAATGTTCTGACCTTGCAATAAAGAGGCAGCGATTCAGGTGCCCTTAAGAAAGGCCTTATTATTTCCTTCTACAATGTGTTCAGAGGGGCCATTGTTGAACAAGACAACAGCTATTGAGATACGCAACCTGACAAGGGTTTCAGAAAAAGCCCACCCTTTACCTACTGTAGGAAGACGCTGGCTTCAACCTACCCATTACCTACTGTAGGAAGTCGCTGGCTTCAGCCTACCCATTACCTACTGTAGGAAGTCGCTGGCTTCAGCCTCCCCATTACCCACTGTGGGAAGTCGCTGGCTTCAGCCTACCCATTACCCACTGTGGGAAGTCGCTGGCTTCAGCCTACCCATTACCCACTGTGGGAAGTCGCTGGCTTCAGCCTACCCATTACCCACTGTGGGAAGTCGCTGGCTTCAGCCTACCCATTACCTACTGTAGGAAGTCGCTGGCTTCAGCCTACCCATTACCCGCTGTAGGAAGTCGCTGGCTTCATCCTACCCATTACCCGCTGTAGGAAGTCGCTGGCTTCATCCTACCCATTACCCGCTGTAGGAAGTCGCTGGCTTCAGCCTACCTATTATCAACTGTAGGAAGTTGCTGGCTTCAGTTACCAAAAAAGGTCCCTTGTCCTGTGCTAGCCTGTAGAAAAGGGAGAAAGTGAAACAGCATAGATGACATATAGGTATTAGGTACTAACATGCGATCTAACCCTGACATATACAGTTGAAGTCGGAAGTTTACATACACCTTAGCCAAATACATTTAAACACCGTTTTTCACAATTCCTGACAAATAATCCTACTAAAATCCCCTGTCTTAGGTCAGTTAGGATCACCACTTTATTTTAAGAATGTGAAATGTAAGAATAATATTAGAGAGAATTATTTATTTCAGCTTTTATTTCTTTCATCACATTCCCAGTGGGTCAGAAGTTTCCATACACTTAATTAGTATTTGGTAGCAATGCCTTTAAATTGTTTAACTTGGTTCAAACGTTTCGGGTAGCCTTCCACAAGCTTCCCACAAAAAGTTGGGTGAATTTTGGCCCATTCCTCCTGACAGAGCTGGTGTAAGTCAGGTTTGTAGGCCTCCTTGCTCACACATTTTCTATAGGATGAGGTCAGGGCTTTGTGATGGCCACTCCAATACCTTGACTTTGTTGTCCTTAAGCCATTTTTCCTCCACAACTTTAGAAGTATGCTTGGGGTCATTGTCCATTTGGAAGACCCATTTGCGACCAAGATTTAACTTCCTGACTGATCGAGATGTTGCTTCAATATATCCACATACTTTTCCTTCCTCATGAAGCCATCTATTTTGTGAAGTGCACCAGTCCCTCCTGCAGCAAAGCACCCCCACAACATGATGCTGCCACCCCTGTGCTTCACGGTTGGGATGGTGTTCTTCGGCTTGCAAGCCTCCCCCTTTTTCCCCCAAACATAATGATGGTCATTATGGCCAAACAGTTCTATTTTTGTTTCATCAGACCAGAGGACATTTCTCCAAAAAGTACAATCTTTGTCCCCATGTGCAGTTGCAAACCGTAGTCTGGCATTTTTATAGAGGTTTTGGAGCAGTGGCTTCTTCCTTGCTGAGCAGCCTTTCAGGTTATGTCGATATAGGACTCGTTTTACTGTGCATATAGATACTTTTGTACCGGTTTCCTCCAGCATCTTCACAGGGTCCTTTGCTGTTGTTCTGGGATTGATTTGCACTTTTCGCACCAAAGTACGTTAATCTCTAGGAGACAGAACACGTCTCCTTCCTGAGCGGTATGACGGCTACGTGGTCCCATGGTGTTTATACTTGTGTACTATTGTTTGTACAGATGAACATGGTACTTTCAGGCATTTGAAATTGCTCCCAAGGATGAACCAGACTTGTCAAGCAAAGAGGAACTGAGTTTGAAGGTAGGCCTTGAAATACATCCACAGGTACACCTCCGATTGACTCAAATTATGTCAATTAGCCTATCAGAAGCTTCTAAAGCTATGACATCATTTTCTGGAATTTTCCAAGCTGTTTAAAAGGCACAGTCAACTTAGTGTATTGCTGGTAAACTTCTGACCCACTGTAATTGTGATACATAAGTGAAATAATCTGTCTGTAAACAATTGTTGGAAAAATTACTTGTGTCATGCACCAAAACTATAGTTTGTTAACAAGAAATTTGTGGAGTGGTTGAAAAACGAGTTTTAATGACTCCAACCTAAGTGTATGTAAACTTCCGACTTCAACTGTAGGTATTAAGTATAAACATGCAATCTAACCCTGTGTAGGACAGAAACAAGTGATGACAGATGTTGATCTGAGGTGCAAATGATCACCGTTTGCTTGAGGGGGCATGAAAATATTGTGCTGCTGAATCTAGTTTGGTTAATAATAGAACGTGAGCCATCTTGGACACTGGGCAGGGTCTGCTGGTCCAGTGTATAGACTCAATGCCTCAGGGCCAGATAAATGATTAGACCACAGGCTATTACCGTTCTTCTCTCACCCTGGGATTTACCGGCATGGGGGGGGGCACAAAAAACTAAAGAAAGGCAAATTGGGCCTCTATTACCAGAATGCTAACAAAATTTGCACAAACTAATAGCGAAATCACATAGACGCTGTTAGCTAAATGCTAACGAGCGAAAACAAACTATTTGCAAAGACAGGCAAATCCAGCTCATAATGTTATACAAGCATAGCTAGTAGCTACCGAATGTCATTTACAAGCAAGAGTGAATGAGAGAAATTGTGCAAATTAACAAAGTTGTAATGAAGGCTTTTCTGAAGGAAGAGCAGCATGTTTCCACGGGTGGCTCCCGAGCGGCGCAGCGGTACTGCATCTCAGTGCAAGAGGCGACACTACAGTCCCTGATTTGAATCCCAGCTGAATCACATCCGGCCGTGATTGGGAGTCCCATAGGGAGGCGCACAATTGGCCCAGCGTCGTCCGGGTTTGGCTGCCATGGTAAATAAGAATTTGTTCTTAAAACTGACTTGCCTGGTTAAAAAAAAAATAAAGAGCAGAGGGGGAGGAGAACGGAGGAGGATGGCAATGTACAGATAACTCACCCAGAGATCTTTGATTTCTGGCAGAAAGCCATTATAAGATATCGGATGGCAAACATTTAATAGTGAATTGTAGTGTAAATTCATCTCATGTGCGCTGCAGAACAGAGACTCTGATAGATATAGAACACATTGGACCTGCTTCCTCCCGTTGTGTTATTTACAAACAAACACATGACTGTTCTGGGGAACTACGGTAAGCTTCATAATGTCAAATTATGTCACAGGTGAAATGAAGAACTTTATCTCCTAATGTACTGCACAAGTTGACTGCAGGTATTAACTTAAAAAGTAGCTACAAATATTAAATTGTATTGAAAAACTTTGTGGCAATTTTCAAATATCCCGGTATAAAGTACAGTGCATTCAGAAATACACCGTAGGGATGGTGCCAGGTTTCCTCCAGACATGACGCTTGGCATTCAGGTCAAATAGTTCAATCTTAAGTTTCATCAGACCAGAGACTCTTGTTTCTCATGATCTAAAAGTCCTTTAGGTGCTGCCGTGTGACTTTTACTGAGGAGAGGCTTCTGTCTGGCCACTCTACCATAAAAGCCTGATTGGTGGAATACTGCAGAGATGGTTGTCCTTCTGGAAGGTTCTCCAATCTCCACAGAGGAACTCTGGAGCTCTGTGAGAGTGACCACCGGGTTCTTGGTCACCTCCCTGGCCACTGTGTTCTTGGGGACCTTCAATAATGCAGACATTTTTTGGTACCCTTCCCCAGATCTGTGCCAAGCCAAAATCCTGTCTCAAAGCTCTACGGACAATTCCTTCGACCTCATGGCTTGGTTTTTGCTCTGACATGCACTGTCAACTGTGGGTCCTTATATAGACAGGTTTATGCCTTTACAAATCATGTCCAATCAATTGAATTTATCACAGGTGGACTCCAATCAAGGTGTAGAAACATCTCAAGGATGATCAATGGAAACAAGTCGCACCCAAGGTCAATTTCGAGTCTAATAGCAAAGGGTCTGAATACTTATGTATATAAGGGAAGGTTTAAATGTTTTATACATTTGCAAAATGTTCTAAAAAACCTTTTTTGCTATGTCCTTACGGGGTATTGTGTGTCCATTGATGAGGATTTTAATTTAATCAATTTTATAATAAGGCTATAACATGGAAAAAGTCAAGGGGTCTGAATACTTTCTGAACGCACTGTATATACGGTATCCCGCCAAAGCCTAACACAGGTTCTAGGTGCTGCTGTCTGGAACAGGGTTCTGGAACAGAGGCTGGTTTATTAAAAAGGCCACAGTGAGTGACAGCAGTCAGGCTGGGAAAGAGAAAGACAGGACTGGTAACAGAGACATGTCAGTGCACAAGGGAGTGGCAGAAAAAGAACAGAGAGAGAGAGAGGGGGGGTGGGGTACTGTAATTAGACAGGTGGTAAGTGGTGGATTGAAGGATTGAGAGAGTGAGGATAAAGCTGTACAATTTAAGCTCTAAAGACATGGAGTTACAGGGAGAGAAGATGGACAGAGAAAGATGTGGTGAGCGCAAGAGGGGAAGAGGGGCAGTGAGAGCGAGAGAATATGGTGGGCCTGGGGAGGAAGTGAGAGAAAATAGAACGAAGACAGAGAGAAAAGACAGAGCAAAGAGAGCGAGGACAGAGAACAGAGCAAAGAGAGCGAGGACAGAGAACAGAGCAAAGAGAGCGAGGACAGAGAACAGAGCAAAGAGAGCGAGGACAGAGAACAGAGCAAAGAGAGCGAGGACAGAGAACAGAGCAAAGAGAGCGAGGACAGAGAACAGAGCAAAGAGAGCGAGGACAGAGCAAAGAGAGCGAGGACAGAGCAAAGAGAGCGAGGACAGAGAACAGAGCAAAGAGAGCGAGGACAGAGAACAGAGCAAAGAGAGCGAGGACAGAGAACAGAGCAAAGAGAGCGAGGACAGAGAACAGAGCAAAGAGAGCGAGGACAGAGCAAAGAGAGCGATGGGGCTTGGGCAATGGATGTACCAGTCCCGCCTCCCGTTTCACTTTGCCACCACACCCCTCTCCCTCCCTTTGACAGGCAAACATAAAGAGCAAACACACTAACTCCACACCTATGCCCAACACGGATTCAGTCCCCCTCCCTGCCCGGCATCCTATCTGGACTGAATAACTTCACACACACTTCACAGGGTGAAGGATTGTTGACTTTATTATAGGCGCCTAGCTGCCTACTATTTTGCTTTTGTAACCATCCAATGACACTGTGTTAACTTACCACCACAGCAACTTGCAGAGAGCAGATTTCATAACACTGCATGGAAGAATAAACACAGGTGGTAGCCTAGCCTACTCAACTGAACAACTTGAGTTACAGTGGGCATTGACACAGACTAGTTCATTTTAAGGATATCATTCTCATCCTAAACAAGTAAAAAAATGTTTCTGACGCTGAACAAAGTGGTGTGCATCTGACCTGCGTGAACGGAGAACGCCACTGGAGGTTGGGTTGTTGGTAGCTTTTACTCATAAGTCAGGTTCTTGCCAGTTAGACATGGTGAAATTTTCAGTTTGCAAAACAGCACTGAAATACTCTGGCATTACTCACAATATTTTGCAGTGGAAATGAACTAAACGGTTTTTTATGATGTCTGTGAGATGAGGGCACTAGGTCTAATTTTTCAGGACAAGTGATTATAGTAGACACCCACTGTAGGCTATGGCTTTTTATGCCTGTTTCATAACCATTTAATTATATCCGTAAACTCATCACCAAGGCAACATGCACTGAGCAGATTTCATAAGTCTGTCTCTTTGCATCAGAGAACAAACACCCTGACTAACCTGGTACATGACCCTCTCAGAAACACCAGGTAGCTTAGTCTACTACTCAAGTGAAACAACTTCAGTAATAGTTGGCATGCATACTAGGGAAGGTCATTTCGGGGACATAATATTCTTATCCTCCTCCACTGAAGAAAACAAAGTTTCCCACACAAAGTAGTGCATATGTGTGTGTGTTCGCATGCGTTTCCCCTACATGCATTTAGCAGATGGTAAAACGTTTTCAGTTTAAACTTCAAAGCAACTAAAACTAGATATAAATTATGTCAAAAATATAAATTGTACAATATATTTTTAAATAAGATTGTATTTGAGAACTAACAACCCAAAAATTGTTAAACTAGACAGTCAGGGAGAACCTAAAATTCAAAAAAATGTAATGTCATGGGACCCATGCCCCCCACTGATTTTGTTATAATGTTTAAGTCACTCAGATAGCATAGGAACATGACATAAGCCATGGCAAAATGTGTAGGAAATTAGATTTAAAACAGAAACATGTTGTCTCTGCGGCCAAGAGGAGGGCTGTGGTTAAAAATGTTGTGAGATAGGCTAATCAAAGTTCAAAGTTGAAAAAGGTCAATATTAACTCTTGTTCATCGTTTATAGGCCTAGTTATTAACACAGGTCTAGTTTATACAACTGTTATTAATCAATGTAAATTGTGCACACACATACATGTACATCTAGCTATTGCCAAACTGGTCATTGGAAGTGTTGCTAAATGTGCAGGCCTAATTATAAACACAGTTTACCTAAGAATACAGGCTAAATGCAGCCCAAAAGTATTTATATAAATTGTAAAGGCAATTTTGAAGCGTACAGTACTTGGCTTACTGTGCACGCCACACTAGTTGAACATTTTTCTGTTGTAGTAATGGGTGGTCCTCTGTGACCCCAGAGGCTCGCTCTCTGAGAAAGAATAACATGTTTGTCGATAATGATAAACTTCAGGTTGCTCCCTCTCTCTCACACACACACACTCTCTCTCTCTCTGATGTAGGCTGTCTGACTGAGAAGCAGGCTGACTGTGAATGACTTGATACACCCATGCAGCCCCATTCAAATGACTATACATGTATGTGTGTCTGTAGGCTAATTGTTAATGTTTGTTTACATGGCTGATTGCATTGCCTTGCTGGATTCTGAATTAAATTTAGTCAATTAGCTAACATCCCCTGAATTAAATTCAGTCAACATCCCCCCGAATTAAATTCAGTCAACTAGCCAACAACCCCCCGAATTAAATTCAGTCAACATCCCCCCGAATTAAATTCAGTCAACTAGCCAACAACCCCCCGAATTAAATTCAGTCAACATCCCCCCGAATTAAATTCAGTCAACTAGCCAACATCCCCTGAATTAAATTGCAGAGGAAGCACAATACAGACGACCAAATTCAGTCAACTTTATGAACTTGTCAAAAACAAAAACACAATGCTCGATAACAACGACACCGTGAACACTAAATGCAACAAGGCTTAGCCAAAGCTACACCCTCGTGGTTAGTGTGTGTTGTGCTATCTAGGTCATTGCTCTACCTACTATTGCATTGACACGTTTTATTGATCAGCAAAATTCAACATGTTGCTTAGTTGCTTGCAAATAGATTTGTTTAACGTTATAAGAAGAAGAAGAAAAAACTATTAGTGTATTTGAGGTAGTATCACCAGAGGGTTAGTAACATCGCCGTTCCGTGCTAGTGGAAAACGACACCAATAAAGTGGGCAGTGGGCCTGCCAGGGCAATATAACGCTAACTTTACTTTATATAACCGTCATAGATAGCTATGAGGATATGGTTGTTGGGCTATGGCATACTACAAGCTATAGTACCTAGATAGCTATTGTTGGTTTTGTTGTTCTTTGACATGAAGCTATGTATCCCTGAACCAGGTCAAAGTTCGCTGTGACAAACAACTACCGTTATCCAACTGACGTTATCCAGCAATATATACATGGCAAGTAAACAGTATTTTTACCGGCACAACACCACGCTCACCTCTGGTGATCATGGAGCTCTCGACAGTAACATTATACTGTACTGTAGCTAGCTAACGTTACATTGTCTTTCCCTTGCGACAGCTCCCCCCACTGTCCTTTTTGAACAAAACCATTGTCAACAGATTGTTTTATATCTAAATACAACTCACTGTTGGGTATATACTATGTTGTAAATATATGAAGATATGAATATAACATTCAGAAATCCGGAAACTTACCAGCCGCTCCTGTTTCTTCAGCATCTTCCGTAAAATCCACTGTCGCTTCTCTCTGACGGACAGTCGCCGGTGAGATCAGCACGCTAGTAGCGTACAAGGGGCGGGGATAAAGTGCTCTCTTTTAATAATCTACAGTTCCTCTCCTCCTCCCTTTTTCTCGTTCATTGACATTAGGCAATTTCTCAGACGAAAGCAACAAACAAAAAAACATGTAGACATCTCACATATTGCTTTCACAGCTAGCTTGTGTTTTGAAAGTGAAATCTAGAACCGGAAGTGACGCTAGTTTATGTGTCTATGCATTCTGCGGAGGGATATTATCTTTTTTTTTATTTTATCTTATTGGATTTTACAGGAAATGTTACTTTCCTTCAGCTGTCAGCTGAACTCACGGAACAAGCTAAATCTCGACGCTCAATTTATATTTTTTTCAAATGGAGTCGTCTTAGCAAAATGCATGGGGATGACATATTAGAACCGATTAAGTTAGCTAGATGCTAACCAGATACGAAGCCAAACAGCACTACACCGCATCTCAACCATCTGGTAAACAATACCCTGCACTGTCATTTCATCAACTTCACGTGCATTTTGTGTTCCATTTGTATTGTAAGTATATCAAACTGTATGTACTATTCGGTTGTTATGCATGTTCTTTCTTTGTTTATATTCATGCGCATGACAATGGTAAGTTGCACTGCCATCATCACAGTGTACCTTCCTTACATGATGAGGCAATGCATAATGATCCCATTTTCATGGCAGAGTAAGTAGCACTAAACGAGTTTGAAAGCAGCTAACTAGATATCAATTTGTAGCCAGTACTGTAGCCACAGTTATTATTTACCTAGCTATGCTATTTACATTCATACATACCGTTGTTGTTATACATACCCGCAATAACATCTGCTAAACATGTGTATGTGACAAATAAAATTGGATTTGATAGCCCACCTTTGTGGTTTCTCTCTGTAATTGTGTAGCAAATCCTTTTCATAAAGCTTTATTTAGTACATGATTTGTCATGCAACGCTTTATTGTATGGGAAGGGTTTCCGGCTAGATGTATTGTTTATTTTGAGCCGGGTAGTTTGTATACTGGATGCTGATTGGCTAAAACAGCATTCAGCCGTGTGTATGAGAGATCATATACCACGGATATTACAAAACATTTATTTTTACTGTTCAAATTATGTTTGTAACTATTTTATAATAGCAATAAGGAACTTTGGGTGTTTGTGGAATATGACCAATATACCACAGCTAAGGGCTGTATCCAGGCCCTCTGCTTTGTGTCTTGCATAGAACAGCCCTTTGCAATGGTATATTGGCCATATACCACACCCCCTCGGGCATTATTGCTTAATTATGCAATAGGTGGGAAAATACTTTAGGTTGTATTGGCTGATCTGAGAGCCATTCACAAACTGTTATGATCATTGAATCTGTTTTAGTTTTTCTTATTTTTGGCAAGTGTTTGATTGTTCATGTCTATGTCAACCCAGGACCCTGGTCAGAGTGAAGCAGAACCATGGGGAATCAGCTGGCAGGGATCGCTCCTGCCCAGATCCTATCTGTCGACAGCTACTTCTCTGACATCCATGATCACGAGTACGACAAGAGCCTGGGCAGCACGCGCTTCTTTAAGGTGGCCCGCGCCAAGCACAGGGAAGGCCTGGTGGTGGTGAAGGTGTTTGCCATCCAGGACCCATCTCTACCTCTCACCAGCTACAAGCAGGAGCTGGAGGAGCTAAAGATCAGACTACACTCGTGCCAGAACTGCCTGCCTTTCCAGAAGGCCTCCCTCACTGAGAAAGCAGCCATCCTCTTCCGCCAGTACGTCCGGGACAACTTGTATGATCGCATCAGCACGCGACCCTTCCTCAACAATGTGGAGAAGCGCTGGCTAGCCTTCCAGATCCTCACCGCCGTAGACCAGGCGCACAAATCGGGCGTGCGCCACGGTGACATTAAGACAGAAAACGTGATGGTGACCAGCTGGAACTGGGTGCTGCTCACAGACTTTGCCAGCTTCAAGCCCACCTATCTGCCTGAGGACAACCCAGCTGACTTTAATTACTTCTTTGACACGTCTCGACGGAGGACATGTTACATCGCCCCCGAGAGGTTTGTGGATGGGAGTATGTTCACCACAGAGAGCGACCAGAATACCCCTCTGGTGGACCTCACCAGCAACAGCCAGAGGAGCAGGGGAGAGCTCAAACAGGCAATGGATATCTTCTCAGCAGGTAACTTTCATAGCTGAAATATATTTTCTGTTTGAGGCAATAGAGAGAGATAAGTGGATGTCATGGACTCGCCCAATTTACTAGTAGTTGAATTATCGACATTGAGAGTGTTTAAACATCTAATGTACATTCCCCTTCCCTGGCTGTTATTTCATGTGTTTTTTAGGTTGTGTGATCGCAGAACTCTTCACAGAGGGAGTACCACTGTTTGATCTCTCCCAACTTCTGGCATATCGCAAAGGACACTTCCAGACAGAGCATGTTCTCATGAAAATAGAAGACCATTACATCAGAGAACTAGTAATAGTCTATATGTTTTATCTTCACGTGAAAATGTTCTTGTGAAATACTAAATTCATCCTGAGCACCAATTCTTAAGTGTACCGCAGTCTCCTGGTAACCACCAAAACCCTCTTTTCGCCTCCTAGGTGGCCCAGATGGTGCAGCGGGAGCCGGAGAAGCGTCTGACTGCGGAGGAGTACCTGAAGCAGCAGAGAGGTAACGCCTTCCCAGACATCTTCTACACCTTTCTGCAGCCCTACATGGCCCAGTTTGCCAAGGAGACCTTCCAGTCGGCAGACGAGCGTGTGCTGGTCATCCGCAAGGACCTGGATAACATCCTCCATAACCTCCGCGGGGGAGGGCCAGGCGGGTCGACGGAGAAGCCTGAGAAGGGGGACCAGGAGTCGAGTGTGGTGTCGGCCAAGGAGGAGCAGGGTCTGGTGGTGTTGGTGTCTGTCATCACCTCCTGCCTCCAGACGCTGCGTTCCTGCGACTCCAAGCTGGCGGCTCTGGAGCTGGTGCTGCACCTGGCGGGCCGCCTCAGGGTGGAGACACTGCTGGACCGCATCACACCATACCTGCTGCACTTCTGCAGCGACCTGGCGCCACGGGTTAGGGCCCAGGCCGTGCGCACCCTAGCAAAGGTGCTGGCGCTGGTGAAGGAGGTTCCCCGTAACGATGTCAACATCTACCCAGAGTACATCCTGCCGGGCATCGCCCACCTGGCGCAGGACGACGCCACCATCGTCAGGCTGGCATACGCAGGTCAGTTGGGTTGACAATGACCACGGGTCGCTCTAAATATGATTACACACTTGTCCAAAGGTTGTCAGTATTTATGTTGTTTGTAATGCCTATCCATTCGCCTCTCTCCTTTTCTCAGAGAACATAGCCCACCTGGCTGAGACAGCTTTGCGTTTCTTAGAGCTTGTTCAGGAGAATAACCTGAATATGGAGCACGACTTGAATGGGGAGGACACAGAGGAGACCCTCCACCCCAACGAGAACTACGACTCTGGTAATTTTAAGGCCTCCTCTCTCTCAAATATCAGATTGGAGGTAGAGATTTAACACCGAAACATGGATACTGAATGCCGCACCTGACGCTCCCTTGGGAAAATTATATTCTGTTCTGACTTCCTGTTCCTCCTGACAGAGCTGCAGGCGCTTCATGAGATGGTGCAGCAGAAGGTGGTTACGTTACTGAGCGACTCGGAGAACATCGTCAAGCAGTCTCTGATGGAGAACGGCATCACGCGGCTCTGTGTGTTCTTCGGCCGGCAGAAGGCCAACGACGTGCTCCTGTCCCACATGATCACTTTCCTGAACGACAAGAATGACTGGCACCTTCGGGGAGCCTTCTTCGACAGCATCGTGGGTAAGGGGCAGGACTGTGCCACAGACACGGTGCCCACACTTAGTCACTCAAATATGCTAATGGGAAAAGCTGGATGTGTACATGCAGGAAGTCGCCGAGATACAGAGATCCTAGAATATATTTTCTCTTCAATGACCCGTCTTTCGCTTTCCACTCTCTCCCTGCCTCCCCCTCCTCCCCCTTCCTCTTGGTTTCTGTCTTTTAATTTTCTCTTTTACTCTCCCTCTTTCATCTCTCTCTCTCTCCCTCTTTCATCTCTCTCTCTCTCCCTCTTTCTATCTCTCTCTCTTCCTCTTTCCATCTTTCCATCTCTCTCCCTCTCTTTCCATCTCTCTCCCTCTCTTTCCATCTCTCTCCCTCTTTCCATCTCTCTCCCTCTTTCCATCTCTCTCTCCCTCTTTCCATCTCTCTCCCTCTTTCCATCTCTCTCTCCCTCTTTCCATCTCTCTCCCTCTCTTTCCATCTCTCTCCCTCTCTTTCCATCTCTCTCTCTGTCCCTCTCTTTCCATCTCTCTCTCTCTTTCCATCTCTCTCTCTTTCCATCTCCTCTTTCTCTCTCTCTTTCCATCTCTCTCTCTCTTTCCATCTCTCTCTCTTTCCATCTCCTCTTTCTCTCTCTCTTTCCATTTCCTCCAGGTGTGGCGGCGTACGTGGGCTGGCAGAGCTCATCCATCCTGAAGCCCCTCCTGCAGCAGGGTCTGAGTGACGCGGAGGAGTTTGTCATCTACAAGGCCCTCAACTCTCTCACCTGCATGTGCCAGCTGGGCCTGCTGCAGAAACCACACATCTACGAGTTTGTCAGTGATATCGGTGAGATGGGGTAGAGAGGAGCTTAGAGACGGCAGGGGAAGGATAGTGTTGTTACTATACTATGTAAAAAAGGCACTTTTTGTGATGAACTTTTCCCCCTTATTTTGAAAGCCCCATTCCTGTGCCACCCCAACCTATGGATCCGCTACGGGGCGGTGGGCTTCATCACCGTGGTGGCCCAGCATCTCAACATAGCAGACGTCTACTGCAAACTGATGCCTCACCTCAACCCCTTCATCACCCAGCCCATCATACAGGTAAGACTTCCACACACACTCACTTACCATCTTCACATGTAACACATTGAAAGAATCTCCCAGACTCTTATTAAATTATGTTATGTGGTGCTATTCTATGGTGTGTTGTACTTTGCTATGCTAGGTTATGGTGTGCTGTACTGTGCTTTGCTATGTTATGGTGTGCTGTACTGTGCTATGCTAGGTTATGGTGTGCTGTACTGTGCTTTGCTATGTTATGAGGTGCTATGTTTTGGTGTGCTGTATTGTGCTATGTTATGGTGTGCTGTGCTATGCTAGGTTATGGTGTGCTGTGCTATGTTATGGTGTACTGTGCTGTGCTATGTTATTGTGTGCTGTGCTATGGTATGGTGTGCTGTGCTATGGTATACTGTACTATGCTATGTTATGGTGTGCTGTACTTCGCTATGTTATGAGGTGTTATGGTGTGCTGTACTGTGCTATGTTATAGTGTGCTATGCTAGGTTATAGTCTGCTGTGCTATGTTATGGTGTGCTATGCTATGTTATGGTGTGCTGTACATCTGCTATGTTATGAGGTGCTAGGTTATGGTCTGCTGTGCTATGTTATGGTGTGCTAGGTTATGGTGTACTGTGCTATGTTATGTTATGGTGTGGTATGCTGTACTGTGCTATGGTAAATGAGGCTGTGTTTCCTCTCAGATTGATAAAGAGATAGTACTGCTGAGTGTGCTGAAGGAGCCAGTGAGCCGCTCCATCTTCGACTACTCCCTGCGCTCCAAAGACATCGCCAGCCTCTTCCGCCACCTGCTGCTGCGGCAGAAGAAGCGCAGCGGCTCACTCCCAGAATGCCCCATTCCGGAGGACCCCGCCATCGCCCAGCTGCTTAAGAAACTGCTCTCTCAGGTCAGAGGGTGGGGGTGATGTCTCGACATTACATGGATGGGATAATGCACAACGTTTGACCATTATTGTTATGATGATGATGATCACAACGATAGTGATAATTGTTTATTCTAGGGGATGACGGAGGCTGAAGAGGACAAGCTGCTAGCACTGAAGGACTTCATGCTCAAGTCCAACAAGGCCAAGGCCAACATGGGAGACCAGAGCCACCTGGGGGAGGCAGTCCAGAGCGGGGTCATTGACCTGGCCACGCTGGGCATCATGGGACGCCAGGTGGACCTGGTCAAACCTAAACAGGAGGCCGAGGACAAGAGAGGTAGGGACGCCACTGACACCTGGTGGTCAAAGTACACCCCTGTAATAGCAGAGAGGGGTACACAAACCCAAAGGCTGCATTTACACAGACAGCCCAATTCTGATCTTTTGCCCAATTATTGAAGAAATAAAATTGGAAATGGGCTGCCTGTGTAAACACAGCCAAGTTGACCCTTAGCCTTAAAACATTTGTGTGTAGACACTGAAAAGATTGGATAGGTTGATATTATAGTTTATATATTTTCACCATGTTTGATATCAATGACCTGTCATTTATCTGTTTGCAGACTTCATCGCCACAGCATCTGGTATAGTGCTGGTGTGGTTTAGCCTGTAGTGATGTGCATAACAAATAATCCCATCCAGACATAATATCCCCCAGATTACCCACATCGCCTCATTACATTTAATTCACTAGATGGGTTAAACTGCATCAGGACAAGCAGAGTTTTCACATTTTCACATTACCTCTGTGGCTGTCTACACACGACAGAGCAGTACATGTTAGTGTTCAGTTCAGTCAAACCTTTATTTGGCTATTCCTGCAGCAGCACACATACATCTCCTTTTCCCTGTAGTCAAATAAAATGTCCGACTGGCCTTGAGTTTTGTTAACATACCAGGCAGACTCCCCCTAGGGGCATCACGTTTTGTTAAAAAGACGTGTGTGCTCTCTGGCAGTAGTGTAAACAATGGATCTAAGGCCCTTAGTCTAAGTAACACTATACCAGTTAAATCCCATATGGGTCTAGACTCCATGGTATTCAATAGAAAGTATTTATTCAAGGACACACTGAAAGATTGTGTTGTGCATCTACGCTATAGGATAACAGATACAGTATATTAACATCTAACCTGTTTGGCGTTTTGGAGTGTTTTTTTCATAGGCACTGTTAGTAGCTTGTCTGACACAATTTACCGTGGGCTAAAAGTGACTGTGTGTTGCAGCTGGTATGTTTCAATCGCATGGAACTGTCCTTTTGGAGTGTTGGACTGCTGCTGGTGACTAATTTAACTACTCACTCTAACATGTCCTGTGATTAGCATCTCTCCCATCTCCCAACTGCTTCATGTAGTCTGGTGGTCTTAAAACCTGTTGTATCTGCATTGGCCTTCAACTCCTTTTAACGCCTGCCGTCTCCCGTTAGTATTTTCATTAGATATTTGAAGCCGTAGTGCCTTCTCCATGGCTTATTGGAATAGCTGAAAATAGGGAGCCCCCTTCAACTTAATGGCTATTCAATCCATCAGTCAAGCTTTTGACCTCCAGTGCTGAATGCTTCTTAACTGGTGTTTCTTAGCTTTTTCTGTTTCTCTTTCTCTCTTCAGCCCGGAAACACACCAAACAGGACTCCAACATGAATGAAGAGTGGAAGAGCATGTTTGGCTCTCAGGAGTCAGCGGCTACGGCACCACAGCCCCCCACGGTACATAACGGGTTAACCTATGATGTCTGCTAAGAATAAGGGGGGGGGGGGGGGGGGGGGCGAGGGTTGAATGATTGATTGATATACTAATTGATTTATTTTATAGCCTGGTCCAGTCTGGTAGTCTACCTTCTATCTCTGTACTCCACCAGGTGCCTGAAGGGGCAGGGACTCAGACCAGGAAGACCACAGCCTCCCCTGGTGTCCCTGTGGGGCAGTCTGCAGGCGCAGTCTCCACCTACCAGCGTCGTCTCAACACGTGCAAGGCGGAGCTTCAACATCTGGTGCAGCAGAAGAGGGAGCAGTGCAGCGCAGAGCGCATGGCCAAGCAGATGATGGAGAGCGCTGAATGGGAGAGCCGTCCGCCTCCGCCAGGTAAAGTAGTGCCACGGGGACAACAAAGGTTATTCCATAATGACTCCACAAGGGATTATTTTTTGGTCATTATATTATTGAATATCCCACTAGAGGTGTGTTTCTTGCCAATTTGGACTAAGCACAGCAGAAATGTCAACAAGCAGTAGGGTTAGTCAGGGCCCCTCCACATCCACATTGTGTTGTGGTTTTGTTCTGCAGGGTGGCACCCTAAGGGTCTTCTAGTGGCCCACCTCCATGAGCACAAGTCTGCTGTCAACCGTATCCGTGTGTCAGACGAGCACTCCATCTTCGCCACGGCCTCCAACGATGGCACCGTCAAGGTCTGGGACAGCCAGAAGATGGAGGGAAAAACCACCACCACCAGGTACGCCAACCAAATAGTAACCAATAACCAACCAGTTAACCAAGTAGTAACCAATAACCAACCAGTTAACCAAGTAGTAACCTAATTATTTATTTATTTATTTCACCTTTATTTAACCAGGTAGGCAAGTTGAGAACAAGTTCTCATTTACAATTGCGACCTGGCCAAGATAAAGCAAAGCAGTTCGACAACATACAACAACACAGAGTTACACATGGAGTAAAACAAACGTACAGTTAATAATACAGTAGAAAAATAAGTCTATATACAATGTGAGAAAATGAGGTGAGATAAGGGAGGTAAAGGCAAAAAGGCCATGGTGGCAAAGTAAATACAATATAGCAAGTAAAACACTGGAATGGTAGATTTGTAGTAGAAGAAAGTGCAAAATAGAAATAGAAATAATGGGGTGCAAAGGAGCAAAATAAATTAATAAATAAATAAATAAATACAGTAGGGGAAGAGGTAGTTGTTTGGGCTAAATTATAGATGGGCTATGTACAGGTGCAGTAATATGTGAGCTGCTCTGACAGCTGGTGCTTAAAGCTAGTGAGGGAGATAAGTGTTTCCAGTTTCAAAGATTTTTGTAGTTCGTTCCAGTCATTGGCAGCAGAGAACTGGAAGGAGAGACGGCCAAAGGAGGAATTGGCTTTGGGGGTGACCAGAGAGATATACCTGCTGGAGCGCGTGCTACAGGTGGGTGCTGCTATGGTGACCAGTGAGCGGAGATAAGGGGGGACTTTACCTAGCAGGGTCTTGTAGATGACCTGGAGCCAGTGGGTTTGGCGACGAGTATGAAGCGAGGGCCAGCCAACGAGAGCATACAAGTCGCAGTGGTGGGTAGTATATGGGGCTTTGGTGACAAAACGGATGGCACTGTGATAGACTGCATCCTGTTTATTGAGTAGGGTATTGGAGGCTATTTTGTAAATGACATCGCCGAAGTTGAGGATCGGTAGGATGGTCAGTTTTATGAGGATATGTTTGGCAGCATGAGTGAAGGATTCTTTGTTGCGAAATAGGAAGCCAATTCTAGATTTAACTTTGGATTGGAGATGTTTGATGTGAGTCTGTAAGGAGAGTTTACAGTCTAACCAGACACCTAGGTATTTGTAGTTGTCCACATATTCTAAGTCAGAACCGTCCACAGTAGTGATGCTGGACAGGCGGGCAGGTGCAGGCAGCGATCGGTTGAAGAGCATGCATTTAGTTTTACTTGTATTTAAGAGCAGTTGGAGGCCACGGAAGGAGAGTTGTATGGCATTGAAGCTCGTCTGGAGGGTAGTTAACACAGTGTCCAAAGAAGGGCCAGAAGTATACAGAATGGTGTCGTCTGCGTAGAGGTGGATCAGAGACTCACCAGCAGCAAGAGCGACATCATTGATGTATACAGAGAAAAGAGTTGGCCCAAGAATTGAACCCTGTGGCACCCCCATAGACACTGCCAGAGGTCCGGACAACAGGCCCTCCGATTTGACACACTGAACTCTATCAGAGAAGTAGTTGGTGAGCCAGGCGAGGCAATCATTTGAGAAACCAAGGCTATTAAGTCTGCCGATGAGGATGTGGTGATTGACAGTCGAAGGCTTTGGCCAGGTCAATGAGTATGGCAGCACAGTATAGCCTTCCCTGTGGCTCAGTTGGTAGAGCATGGTGTTTGCAACGCCAGCATGGTGTGTGCAACGCCAGGGTTGTGGGTTTGATTCCCACGGGGGGCCAGTACAAAAAAAAAATGCATGAAATGAAATGTATATATTCACTACGGTAAGTCGCACTGGATAAGAGCGTCTGCTAAATGACTAAAATGTAAATGTTTCTTATCGATGGCGGTTACGATATCGTTTAGGACCTTGAGTGTGGCTGAGGTGCACCCATGACCAGCTCTGAAACCAGATTGCATAGCGGAGAAGGTGCGGTGGGATTCGAAATGGTCAGTAATCTGTTTGTTGACTTGGCTTTCGAAGACCTTAGAAAGGCAGGGTAGGATGGATATAGGTCTGTAGCAATTTGGGTCAAGAGTGTCCCCTCCTTTGAAGAGGGGGATGACAGCAGCTGCTTTCCAATTTTTGGGAATCTCAGACGACACGAAAGAGAGGTTGAACAGGCTAGTAATAGGGGTTGCAACAATTTTGGCAGATAATTTTAGAAAGAAAGGTTCCAGATTGTCTATCCCGGCTGATTTGTAGGGGTCCAGATTTTGCAGCTCTTTCAGAACATTAGCTGAATGGATTTGGGAGAAGGAGAAATGGGGAAGGCTTGGGCGAGTAGCTGTGGGGGGTGCAGTGCTGTTGACCGGAGTAAGGGTAGCCAGGTGGAAAGCATGGCCAGCCGTAGAAAAATGCTTATTGAAATTCTCAATTATAGTAGGTTTATCGGTGGTGATAGAGTTTCATGTCCTCAGTGCAGTGGGCAGCTGGGAGGAGGTGTTCTTATTCTCTATGGACTTTACAGTGTCCCAGAACTTTTTTAAGTTTTTGTTGCAGGAAGCAAATTTCTGCTTGAAAAAGCTAGCCTTGGCATTTCTAACTGCCTGTGTATATTGGTTTCTAACTTCCCTAAAAAGTTGCATATCACGGGGGCTGTTCGATGCTAATGCAGAACGCCACAGGATGTTTTTGTGTTGGTTAAGGGCAGTCAGGTCTGGAGAGAACCCAGGGCTATATCTGTTCCCGGTTCTACATTTCTTGAATGGGGCATGCTTATTTAAGATGGAGAGGAAGGCATTTAAAAAAAATAACCAGGCATCCTCTACTGACGGGATGAGGTCAATATCCTTCCAGGACACCCGGGCCAGGTCGTTTAGAAAGGCTTGCTCGCTGAAATGGTTCAGGGAGCGCTTGACAGTGATGAGTGGAGGTCATTTGACCGCTGACCCGTTATGGATGCAGGCAATGAGGCAGTGATCGCTGAGATCTTGGTTGAAAACAGCAGAGGTGTATTTAGAGGGCAAGTTGGTTAGGATGATATCTATGAGGGTGCCCGTATTTACGGCTTTGGGGTGGTACCTGGTGGGTTCATTAATAATTTGTGTGAGCTTGAGGGCATCAAGCTTGGATTGTAGGATGGCTGGGGTGTTAAGCATGTCCCAGTTTAGGTCACCTAGCAGCACGAGCTCTGAAAATAGATGGGGTGCAATCAGTTCACATATGGTGTCCAGAGCACAGCTGGGGGCCGAGGGTGGTCTATAGCAGGCGGCAACTGTGAGAGACTTGTTTTTAGAGAGATGGATTTTTAAAAGTAGAAGTTCAAATTGTTTGGGTACAGACCTGGATAGTAGGACAGAACTCTGCAGGCTATCTTTGCAGTAGATTGCAACACCGCCCCCTTTGGCCGTTCTATCTTGTCTGAAAATGTTGTCGTTAGGGATGAAAATTGGTGGACTTCCTAAGCCAGAATTCAGACACGGCTAGGACATCCGGGTTGGCAGAATGTGCTAAAGCAGTGAATAAAACAAACTTAGGGAGGAGGCTTCTAATGTTAACATGCATGAAACCAAGGCTATTACGGTTACAGAAGTCATCAAAAGAGAGCGTCTGGGGAATAGGAGTGGAGCTAGGCACTGCAGGGCCTGGATTCACCTCTACATCACCAGAGGAACAAAGGAGGAGGAGGATAAGGGTACGGCTAAAAGCTATGAGGATTGGTCATCTGTGACGTCCGGAATAGAGAGTAAAAGGAGCATGTTTCTGGGGGCGATAAAATGGCTTCAAGGTATAATGTACAGACAAAGGTATGGTAGGATGTGAATACAATGGAGGTAAACCTAGGCATTGAGTGATGATGAGAGAGATATTGTCTCTAGAAACATCATTGAAACCAGAAGATGTCATAGCATGTGTAGGTGGAGGAACTGAAAGATTGGATAAGGTATAATGTGCAGGGCTAGAGGCTCTACAGTGAAATAAGCCAATAAACACTAACCAGAACAGCAATGGACAAGGCATATTGACATTAAGGAGAGGCATGCTTAGCCGAGTGATCAAAGGGTCCAGTGAGAATTAGACAGCTAGCCGAGCCATAGGTAGCAAGCTGGTAGAAGATGGAGGGAGGTCTGTTTTTAGCCACCTCGTGCGTTTCCGTCTGTAGATTAGTGGGGTTCCTTGTGGTGGGGGGGACCAGTTCAATTGGTAAAATAGTTATAATGGTCCAAGAAAATTGTCCGATAGACCTATTCAGATAGCAGCCGATATGACAGCTAACGATTAGCGGGCCGCAGATGGGTGTTCAGGTTACGTTGCGACGGAGGGGCCAGTTGGATAACTCCCTCGGGCAGATACCGTCGGTGGTCCAGTCGTGAAGGCCCGATGGGGCTCCGCATCGGCAGTAAAACGGGTCCGGATAGGTGATTGTAGCCCAGGAGTGGCTGATGGAACTCTTCAGCTGGATAATAACCAACCAGTTAACCAAATAGTAACCAATAACCAACCAGTTAACCAAGTGGTAACCAATAAACAACCAGTTAACCAAGTGGTAACCAATAACCAACCAGTTAACCAAATAGTAACCAACAACCAACCAGTTAACCAAGTAGTAACCAACAACCAAGTAGTAACCAATAACCAACGGGTTAACCAAGTAGTAACCAATAACCAACGGGTTAACCAAGTAGTAACCAATAACCAACCAGTTAACCAAGTAGTACACAACAACCAACCAGTTAACCAAGTAGTGACCAATAACCACCCAGTTAACCAAGTAGTAACCAGTTAATTAAGTAGTACACAACAACCAACCAGTTAACCAAGTAGTAACCAGTTAACCAAGTGTTAACCAAGTATTAACCAATAACCAACCAGTTAACCAAGTAGTGACCAACAACCAACCAGTTAACCAAGTAGTTGTGGTTTCTTCCCCTTTTTTTGTTGAGTGAGACAGTACAAGTGGCAGCAACATGCTGAATTGTGAGGGCAATTTACATTTAAGTATTAAAATTGGCAATACTAACTTAAACACAGTATACAACAGATATAGTCAAAGGAAGATGGAAGTACAAAATAATGTTCATCAGCTGTTCAGCAGGCAAAGTGTGGTTGGGATGATGCTGCAACCGAAAAACTCAGTCCTGCAGTGGATCAGCTCCAGTTTAGCTAAAGCTGGAACCAGTTAACTGGTTGGTTATTGGTTACTACTTGGTTAACAGCTCCAGTTTAGCTAAAGCTGGAATCTGTAGCGGTGAAACTGACACGTCCGCTCGCAGTATTACAACAACAAAGACGTTACTTCAAACATATTTTGCACATCATTGGACGTGTGACAGAACAGCAGATTATGTACTGGGATTTTTGTTCACCACGATGCAGAATGCTCCTCTGCCACATTTAAAAAAATAAAATAAAATAAATAGCAAACCCGCCTGCGGCCACCAGTGGTGCTGCTTCACTTTATGCAGATCTCAGCTTTAAGGAGTGGCTCTGGGTTAGACTTAGACCATCATTGGGGTGGGTTAGGCTTAGACCATCATTGGGGTGGGTTAGGCTTAGACCATCATTGGGGTGGGTTAGGCTTAGACCATCATTGGGGTGGGTTAGGCTTAGACCATCATTGGGGTGGGTTAGGCTTAGACCATCATTGGGGTGGGTTAGGCTTAGACCATCATTGGGGTGGGTTAGGCTTAGACCATCATTGCGGTGGGTTAGGCTTAGGCCATCATTGGGGTGGGTTAGGCTTAGACCATCATTGGGGTGGTTTAGACTTAGACCATCATTGGGGTGGGTTAGACTTAGACCATCATTGGGGTGGGTTAGACTTAGACCATCATTGGGGTGGGTTAGACTTAGACCATCATTGGGGTGGGTTAGACTTAAACCATCATTGGGGTGGGTTAGACTTAGACCATCATTGGGGTGGAAGCATATGGCGGAAGGGATCGTATTTTAGAAGTGTTCTTACGAAGGATCTTGAGACTTTTCTTGACTTTCTTGGGGCTGTGTGTGTTGATGGCAGGTCCAGATTGGTGTGTGTAGTTGGTAGGTTCAGATTTGTGTGTGTGGATGGTAGGTCCAGATTTTTGTGTGTGTTGATGGCAGGTCCAGATTGGTGTGTGTGTAGATGATAGGTATTCCTTAAAGAGGTGAGGTTTCAGGTGTCTCCGGAAGGTGGTGATTGACTCCGCTATCCTGGCGTCGTGAGGGAGCTTGTTCCACCATTGGGGTGCCAGAGCAGCGAACAGTTTTGACTGGGCTGAGCGGGAACTGTGCTTCCTCAGAGGTATGGAGGCGAGCAGGCCAGAGGTGGATGAACGCAGTGCCCTTGTTTGGGTGTAGGGCCTGGTCAGAGCCTGAAGGTACGGAGGTGCCGTTCCCCTCACAGCTCCGTAGGCAAGCACCATGGTCTTGTAGCGGATGCGAGCTTCAACTGGAAGCCAGTGGAGAGAGCGGAGGAGCGGGGTGACGTGAGAGAACTTGGGAAGGTTTAACACCAGACGGGCTGCGGCGTTCTGGATGAGTTGTAGGGGTTTAATGGCACAGGCAGGAAGCCCAGCCAACAGCGAGTTGCAGTAATCCAGATGGGAGATGACAAGTGCCTGGATTAGGACCTGTGCCGCTTCCTGTGTGAGGCAAGGTCCAACTCTGCGAATGTTGTAGAGCATGAACCTACAGGATCGGGTCACCGCCTTGATGTTAGTGGAGAACGACAGGGTGTTGTCCAGGGTCACGCCAAGGTTCTTAGCACTCTGGGAGGAGGACACAATGGAGTTGTCAACCGTGATGGCGAGATCATGGAACGGGCAGTCCTTCCCCGGGAGGAAGAGCAGCTCCGTCTTGCCGAGGTTCAGCTTGAGGTGGTGATCCGTCATCCACACTGATATGTCTGCCAGACATGCAGAGATGCGATTCACCACCTGGTTATCAGAAGGGGGAAAGGAGAAGATTAATTGTGTGTCATCTGCATAGCAATGATAGGAGAGACCATGTGAGGATATGACAGAGCCAAGTGACTTGGTGTATAGCGAGAATAGGAGAGGGCCTAGAACACTTAGGTTGGAGTCATTAAAACTCATTTTTCAACCACTCCACACATTTCTTGTTAACAAACTATAGTTTTGGCAAGTTGGTTAGGACATCTACTTTGTGCATGACACAAGTCATCTTTCCAACAATTGTTTATTGTGTGATTGTAATCTGTTAATTGTTTATTGTAATCTTTCCAACAATTGGCTGTGTGTGTTGATGGCAGGTCCAGATTGGTGTGTGTAGTTGGCAGGTTCAGATTGGTGTGTGTAGTTGGTAGGTTCAGATTGGTGTGTGTGTGTGTGTGTGTGTGTGTGTGTGTGTGAGTGTGTGTGTGTGTGAGTGTGTGTGTGTGTGTGTGTGTGTTTGTGTGTGTGTGTTTTCAACCACTCCATAAATTTCTTGTTAACAAACTATAGTTTTGGCAAGTCGGTTAGGACATCTACTTTGTGCATGACACAAGTAATCTTTCCAACAATTGTTTATAGACAGATTATTTCACTTATAATTCAATGTATCACAATTCCAGTGGGTCAGAAGTTTACATACACTAAGTTGACTGTGCCTTTAAACAGCTTGGAAAATTCCAGAAAATGATGTCATGGCTTTAGAAGCTTCTGATAGGCTAATTGACATCATTTGAGTCAATTGGAGGTGTACCTGTGGAAGTATTTCAAGGCCTACCTTCAAACTCAGTGCCTCTTTGCTTGACATCATGGGAAAATCAGCCAAGACCTCAGAAAAAAATGTGTAGACCTCCACAAGTCTGGTTCATCCTTGGGAGCAATTTCCAAATGCCTGAAGGTACCACATTCATCTGTACAAACAATAGTACGCAAGTATAAACACCATCATGCCGCTCAGGAAGGAGACGCATTCTGTCTCCTAGAGATGAACATACTTTGGTGCGAAAAGTGCAAATCAATCCAGAACAACAGCAAAGGGCCTTGTGAAGATGCTGGAGGAAAAAGGTACAAAGGTATCTATATCCACAGTAAAACGAGTACTATATCGACATAACCTGAAGGGCCGCTCAGCAAGGATGAAGCCACTGCTCCAAAACTGCCATAAAAAAGCCAGACTACGGTTTGCAACTGCACATGGGGACAAAGATTGTACTTTTTGGAGAAATGTCCTCTGGTCTGATGAAACAAAAATAGAACTGTTTGGCAATAATGACCATCGTTATGTTTGGAGGAAAAAGGGGCTTGCAAGCCGAAGAACACCATCCCAACCGTGAAGCACGGGGGTGGCAGCATCATGTTCCCAAGAACATGTTCCCAAGATGGCGTAGCAGTGCAGACGTGTTTTGGTCGTCCTCTCGTGTTCTTTTGTATTTTTTGTCCTTTTTTGTATACATTTCGATTTTTATTTTCAATCTCTTTCCATTTTAACTCAATTATACCTTCCGGTGACCTGCCTCGCCCAATGTGATACAGAACCGCTATTATTTAGAATTTTTAGACCTTATAGCAAGAGCCACCTAGCCATCAGAAGCTAACCAGCTAATTTGGCTACAAGCTATTTAGTCATTGTTAGCCACTGCTAGCGGCCTTTACCTTCTGCACAGATACCAGACCTTTTTTTTAGCTTGGATAATACTCACCAGCCTACCAGTATCGGACTGTCTCTCCACTACAACGCCGGATTCCTCCCGTAATCCCTGAACCATTACTCCTGATCTTCACAGCTAGCTAGCACCCACCGAGTTACCCAGTACCGAAGCTATCCCTGAGGCCCAACTCCCGGCCTGCTCAGTTGTTCACCCCAACCCCACCCAAACACGGCTAGAACCCACTACTCCACCGGATCCTTGCCATAAGCTCTGGACCTTGGCACCGGATCACCGCTGCTACCGAGTGGCTATAGTGGCTAACGCCCCATGCCCTGAAGCTAGCACCAGGTAGCCATGAGCCAGGCGCATCCCCCGGCTAGCAAACTAAATTACTACATCTACAATACCTCTTTCACCATCTGGCTTGGATCCTTTGTCAACACGGCGCCCCGCCGCGCCACCACGACTGGTCTGCCGATGAATACTCCATCCGCTGTGCCTCCAACTGGCCTCCGTCGGACGTCGGAGCAGACGCTACTAGCCCCGGGCTACTAACTTTAAGCGCCGTGTCGCCCGCGTGCTAGCGTAGTAGCGACTACTCCGCGGCCTCCCTGTTCCATCTACCGCTGTCCCCTGGACCCTATGATCACTTGGCTACATAGCTGATGCCTGCTGGACTGTCCATTAATCACGGTACTCCATTCTGTTTATTATTTATCTGTCGGCCCCAGCTGCGAACTCAGGCTGTGTGTGTAGTTAACCGACCCTCTCTGTCCAGTCATCGCCATTTTGCCTGTTGTTGTTGTTTTAGCTGATCAGCTGTTGTCTCACCTGTTGTTGTCTAGCTAGCTCTCCCAATCAACACCTGTGATTACTTTATGCCTCGCTGTATGTCTCTCTCAAATGTCAATATGCCTTGTATACTGTTGCTTAGGTTAGTTATTGTTTTAGTTTACAATGAAGCCCCTAGTTCCACTCATCATACCTCTGTTACCTCCTTTGTCCCACCTCCCACACATGCGATGACCTCACCCATTATAACCTGCATGTCCAGAGATACAACCTCTCTTATCATCACTCAGTGCCTGGGCTTACCTCCGCTGTACCCGCACCCCACCATACCCCTGTCTGCACATTATGCCCTGAATCTATTCTACCACGCCCAGGAATACGATCCTTTTATTATTTGTCCCCAACGCTCTAGGCGACCAGTTTTGATAGCCTTTAGCCGTACCCTCATCCTACTCCTCCTCTGTTCCTCGGGTGATGTGAAGGTAAACCCAGGCCCTGCATGTCCCCAGGCACCCTCATTTGTTGACTTCTGTGATCGAAAAAGCCTTGGTTTCATGCATGTCAACATCAGAAGCCTCCTCCCTAAGTTTGTTTTACTCACTGCTTTAGCACACTCTGCCAACCCTGATGTCCTTGCCGTGTCTGAATCCTGGCTTAGGAAGGCCACCAAAAATTCTGAGATTTCCATACCCAACTACAACATTTTTCCTCAAGATAGAACTGCCAAAGGGGGAGGAGTTAGGCTGCAAAGTTCTGTCATGCTGTCCAGGTATATACCCAAACAGTTCGAACTTCTAATTTTAAAAATTAATCTCTCCAGAAATAAGTCTCTCACTGTTGCCGCCTGCTATTGACCCCCCCTCCGCTCCCAGCTGTGCCCTGGACACCATTTGTGAATTGATCGCCCCCCATCTAGCCTCCAGAGTTCGTTCTGTTAGGTGACCTAAACTGGGATATGCTTAACACACCGGCAGTCCTACAATTTAAGCTAGATGCCCTCAATCTAACACAAATCATCAAGGAACCCACCAGGTACAACCCCAAATCTGTAAACATGGGCACCCTCATAGACGTTATCCTGACCAACTTGCCCTCCAAAAACACCTCCGTTGTTTTCAATCAGGATCTCAGCGATCACTGCCTCATTGCCTGTATCCGTTATGGGTCCGCGGTCAAACGACCACCCCTGATCACTGTCAAACGCTCCCTAAAACACTTCTGCGAGCAGGCCTTTCTAATAGACCTGGCCTGGGTATCCTGGAAGGATATTGACCTCATCCCGTCAGTCGAGGATGCCTGGTCATTCTTTAAAAGTAATTTCCTCACCATCTTAGATAAGCATGCCCCGTTCAAAAAATGCAGAACTAAGAACAGATATAGCCCTTGGTTCACTCCAGACCTGACTGCCCTTGACCAGCACAAAAACATCCTGTGGCGGACTGCAATAGCATCGAATAGTCCCTGTGATATGCAACTGTTCAGGGAATTCAGGAACCAATACACGCAGTCAGTCAGGAAAGCAAAGGCTAGCATTTTCAAGCAGAAATTTGCTTCCTGTAGCTCTAACTCCAAAAAGTTTTGGGACACTATAAAGTCCATGGAGAACAAGAGCACCTCCTCCCAGCTGCCCACTGCACTGAGGCTAGGTAACACGGTCACCACTGATAAATCCATGATAATATAACATTTCAATAAGCATTTCTCTACGGCTGGCCATGCCTTCCTCCTGGCTACTCCAACCCCGGCCAACAGCTCCGCCCCCCCCTGCAGCTACTCGCCCAAGCCTCCCTAGCTTCTCCTTCACCCAAATCCAGATAGCAGATGTTCTGAAAGAGCTGCAAAACCTGGACCCGTACAAATCAGCTGGGTTAGACAATCTACACTCTCTCTTTCTAAAACTATCCGCTGCCATTGTTGCAACCCCTATTACCAGTCTGTTCAACCTCTTTTTCGTATCGTCCGAGATCCCTAAAGATTGGAAAGCTTCCGCGGTCGTCCCCCTCTTCAAAGGGGGTGACACCCTAGACCCAAACTGTTACAGACCTATTTCCATCCTGCCCTGCCTATCCAAAGTCTTCGAAAGCCAAGTTAATAAACAGGTCACTGACGATTTCGAATCCCACCGTACCTTCTCCGCTGTGCAATCCGGTTTCCGAGCTGGTTACGGGTGCACCTCAGCCACGCTCAAGGTACTAAATTATATCATAACCGCCATCGATAAAAGACAGTACTGTGCAGCCGTCTTCATCGACCTGGCCAAGGCTTTCGACTCTGTCAATCACCGTATTCTTATCGGCAGACTCAATAACCTTGGTTTTTCTAGCGACTGCCTCGCCTGGTTCACCAACTACTTTGCAGACAGAGTTCAGTGTGTCAAATCGGAGTGCATGTTGTCCGGACCTCTGGCAGTCTCTATGGGGGTACCACAGGGTTCAATTCTCGGGCCGACTCTTTTCTCTGTATATATCAATGATGTCGCGCTTGCTGCGGGCGATTCCCAGATCTACCTCTACGCAGACGACACCATTCTGTATACTTCTGGCCCTTCCTTGGACACTGTGCTAACTAACCTCCAAACGAGCTTCAATGCCATACAACACTCCTTCCGTGGCCTCCAACTGCTCTTAAACACTAGTAAAACCAAATGCATGCTTTTCAAACGTTCGCTGCCTGCACCCGCCCACCCGACTAGCATCACCACCCTGGACGGTTCCGACCTAGAATATGTGGACCACTACAAATACCTAGGTGTCTGGCTAGACTGTAAACTCTCCTTCCAGACTCATATTAAACATCTCCAATCCAAAATCAAATCTAGAATCGGCTTTCTATTTCGCAACAAAGCCTCCTTCGCTCACGCCGCCAAACTTACCCTAGTAAAACTGACTATCCTACCGATCCTCGACTTCAGCGATGTCATCTACAAAATAGCTTTCAATACTCTACTCAACAAACTGGATGCAGTCTATCACAGTGCCATCCGTTTTGTTACCAAATCACCTTATACCACCCACCACTGCGAGCTGTATGTTCTAGTCGGCTGGCCCTCGCTACATATTCGTTGCCATACCCACTGGCTCCAGGTCATCTATAAGACTATGCTTGGTAATGCTCCACCTTATCTCAGTTCACTGGTCACGATAACAACACTCACCCATAGCACACGTTCCAGCAGGTATATCTCACTGATCATCCCCAAAGCCAACACCTCATTTGGCCGCCTTTCATTCCAGTTCTCTGCTGCCAGTGACTGGAACGAATTGCAAAAATCGCTGAAGTTGGAGACTTTTATTTCCCTCACCAACTTTAAACATCAGTTATCTGAGCAGCTAACCGATCGCTGCAGCTGTACATAGCCCATCTGTACATTGCCCACCCTATCGACCTACCTCATCCCCTTACTGTTTTTATTTTATTTACTTTTCTGCTCTTTTTGCACACCAGTATCTCTACATGCACATCTTCATATGCTCATTTATCACTCCAGTGTTAATCTGCTAAATTGTAATTATTTGCTCTTATGGCCTATTTATTGCCTACCTCCTCATGCCTTTTGCACACACTGTATATAGACTTTCTTTTTTCTACTGTATCATTGACTTGTTTGTTTACTCCATGTGTAACTCTGTGTTGTCTGTGTCACACTGCTTTGCTTTATCTTGGCCAGGTCGCAGTTGTAAATGAGAACTTGTTCTCAACTTGCCTACCTGGTTAAATAAAGGTAAAATAAAAATGTTGTGGGGGTGCTTTGCTGCAGGAGGGACTGGTGCACTTCACAAAATAGATGGCTTCATGAGGAGGGAAAATGATGTGGATATATTGAAGCAACATCTCAAGACATCAGTCAGGAAGTTAAAGCTTGGTCGCAAATGGGGTCTTCCAAATGGACAATGACCCCAAGCATACTTCCAAAGTTGTGGCAAAATGGCTTAAGGACAACAAAGTCAAGGTATTGGAGTGGCCATCACAAAGCCCTGACCTCAATCCTATAGAAAATGTGTGGGCAGAACTGAAAAAGCATGTGCGAGCAAGGAGGCCTACAAACCTGAATCAGTTACACCAGCTCTGTCAGGAGGAATGGGCCAAAATTCACCCAACTTATTGTGGGAAGCTTGTGGAAGGCTACCCGAAACGTTTGACCCAAGTTAAACAATTTAAAGGCATTGCTACCAAATACTAATTGAGTGTATGTAAACTTCTGACCCACTGGGAATGTCATGAAAGAAATAAAAGCTGAAATAAATAATTCTCTCTACTATTATTCTTACATTTCACATTCTTAAAATAAAGTGCTTTCTAAAGACTGTTGACATCTAGTGGAAGCCTTAGGCATGCTGTCAATTAACTTCTGGGCCACATCTTGACTGATGGCAGCCCATTGTTGCATAATCAATGCTTGGAGTTTGTCAGAAATTGTGGGTTTTTGTTTGTCCATCCGCCTCTTGAGGTTTGACCACAAGTTCTCAATGGAATTAAGGTATGGGGAGTTTCCTGGCCATGGACCCAAAATATCGATGTGGAAATGTTTTTTGGGGGGGTCAGTTCATTTACATGGCAAAGAGGGACTTTGCAATTAATTGCAATTCATCTGATCACTCTTCATAATATTCTGGAGTACAGTGAGGGAAAAAAGTGTTTGATCCCCTACTGATTTTGTACGTTTGCCCACTGACAGTGAGGGAAAAAAGTGTTTGATCCCCTACTGATTTTGTACGTTTGCCCACTGACAAAGAAATGATCAGTCTATAATTTTAATGGTAGGTTTATTTGAACAGTGAGAGACAGAATAACAACAAAACAATCTAGAAAAACACGTCAAAAATGTTATAAAATGATTTGCATTTTAATGAGGGAAATAAGTATTTGAATTAAATTATATTAAAATATATTATTTAAGAGGTGGGTTTATTTAGAACACCCATGGCTTAAAGGGTACACTTGATACCCATTAAGCCCACTCCAGAATTTGCACATATTTTATAAATATTTGTATGTATTATAATAAAATGTAAGTCAAGTTATAAAACTTCACATGAGAGATGAATCTTTCATGTTATCTCCAATTTTTGTATAAATATTAGGGCAGTATATGTTAGAAATGTCTAAACTTAGATTTTGGTGGGCTTAATAGGTACACTTACCCTAGTTTATCTGAGCAGGAGGGGAATACCATTACCAGGATATAGGTGGTGAAAACCGTTACCAGGTCCTCTTTAGGTACAGTGCCTTCAGAAAGTATTCATACCCCTTGTCTTAGTCCACATTTTGATGTGTTACAGCCTGAATTAAAAATATATTAACAATATTGGGGCGGCAGGTAGCCTTGTGGTTAGAGAGTTGGACTAGTAACCGAAAGGTTGCAAGATCGAATCCCTGAGCTGACAAGGAACAAATCTGTCGTTCTGCCCCTGAACAAGGCAGTTAAACCCACTGTTCCTAGGCCGTCATTGAAAATAAGAATTTGTTCTTAACTGACTTGCCTAGTTAAATAAAAGTTAAACATTTTTTGAATAAATTTTTTTTATAATAATAAAAATAAAATAAAAAGATTAATACATCATAATGACAAAGTGAAAACATGTTTTTAGAGATTTTTGCCAATTTATTGACAATGGAATACAGAAATATCTCATTTATTTTGAACAAAAATGTAAACAGAACATGCAACAATTTCTAAGATTTTACTAAGTTACAGTCAATTGAAATAAATCCATTAGGCCCTAATCTATGGATTTCACATGACTGGGCAGGGGCGGAGCCATGAGTGGGCCTGGGAGGGGATAGGCCCACCTACTTGGGAGCCAGGCCCTGCCAAACGGAATGAGTTTTTCCCCACAAAAGGGATTTATTACAGACAGAAATACTCCTCAGCACTCAAGACATTTCAGCTTTTCATTTAGAATTCATTAAAACAAAATTCTAAAAACAGAATTCCACTATGACATTATGGGGTAGTGTGTGTTGGACACAAAATCTTAATTTAATACATTTTAAATTCAGGCTGTATCACAACAAAATGTGAAAAAAGTCAAGGGGTGTGAGTACTTTCTGAAGGCACTGTATATGGAAGTGTATTAAGGCATCGGAGGAGGAACAGACATCAGCTCGCCTTTTCACAGATGTGCTCTACCTGTGTTGACCATCTTAGATTTCCTTGGAATGCACTTGGATAAGAGCGTCAGTCTGGATAAGAGCGTCTCTCTGGATAAGAGCGTCACTCTGGATAAGAGCGTCACTCTGGATAAGAGCGTCACTCTGGATAAGAGCGTCACTCTGGATAAGAGCGTCACTCTGGATAAGAGCGTCACTCTGGATAAGAGCGTCACTCTGGATAAGAGCGTCACTCTGGATAAGAGCGTCACTCTGGATAAGAGCGTCTGCTATAAATGACCAAAACGTTGATGGAAAAACGAATGAACAACAGGCCTCAATCCAACCTGTGTGAATGTTTTGATGCTGTCTTACAGGTCAGTGCTGACGTACTCCCGCATCGGGGGCCACGTGAAGACGTTGACCTTCTGTCAGGGGTCACACTACCTGGCTGCTGCCTCAGACAACGGTTCCATCCAGCTCCTGGCCATCGAGGCCAACAAGCCCCCCAAATCACCCAAAGTGAACCCCTTTCAGACCAGGTATGTACTATCCATCATGGGTTGATCGAGCAGGAAGTTGGTTTTATTTACTGTAGTTGATATAATAATTATAATTATTTATTGGATTTATATAACGCTTTTCTACCAACTGAGGTACACAAAGCACTTTACATAGTAGGGGGAAACTCACCTCATCCACCACCAATGGACTTGCACTATCATGTAGTGATCATACAGTAGATACTGCAGTATCATTTTGATGCCACAATGTAATAATGAGTTACTCCACATTTAACTGTTATATCGACTGTCCTCTCAGGTTCCTGGACCAGAAGGATGACGGCTGCGTGGTGGACATCCACCATTTTAATTCTGGAGCCCAGTCTGTGCTGGCCTACGCCACGGTGAACGGCTCCCTGGTGGGCTGGGACCTGCGCTCCAACTCCAACGCCTGGACCCTCCGCCACGACCTCCGCCTGGGCCTCATCACCTCCTTCACCGTGGACATGCACCAGTGCTGGCTCTGCCTGGGTACGTGGGTGTTGGTGTGAGCACGTGGGTGGATGTGGGTTGTGTGGTGCATGTTGTGTGTATGAAAAATGTAAATTAATTTTGTCTGAAAACAGCATTGAAAACTTAGAGTTGTGACTTATCTGACATGCACTTATCAGGAGTCCACTGTATCCTATTCTGATTCGTCCACACACAGGTACAAGCAACGGCACTATGGCATGCTGGGACATGCGGTTCCAGCTCCCCATCTCAAACCACTCCCACCCTGCCCGAGCACGAATCAGACGGCTGCTCATGCACCCGCTCTACCAATCCTCCGTCATTGCTGGTGAGACTCGATGTCATCCTATTTTTTATCTTTATTAACGAAACCTTTCTTTGAGGGGCAATTCAAACTATTATTTGTGTGTTTTGTTGCTCTTGTGTAGCGGTCCAGGGCAACAATGAGGTGTCCATGTGGGACATGGAGACGGGGGACAGGAAGTTCACGCTGTGGGCCAGCTCTGCTCCCCCTCTCTCAGAGATGCAGCCGTCCCCCCACAGTGTCCATGGGATCTACTGCAGCCCTGCAGACGGGAACCCCCTCCTCCTCACAGCTGGCTCCGACATGAGAATCAGGTATGTTTGCTATACTCTCCACTGGACTAACCATCCTTCTGATATATTTAACCCAGTTCTGACCATGTATGTTTGCTATACTCTCCACTGGACTAACCATCCTTCTGATATATTTAACCCAGTTCTGACCATGTATGTTTGCTATACTCTCCACTGGACTAACCATCCTTCTGATATATTTAACCCAGTTCTGACCATGTATGTTTGCTATACTCTCCACTGGACTAACCATCCTTCTGATATATTTAACCCAGTTCTGACCATGTATGTTTGCTATACTCTCCACTGGACTAACCATCCTTCTGATATATTTAAGCCAGTTCTGACCATGTATGTTTGCTATACTCTCCACTGGACTAACCATCCTTCTGATATATTTAACCCAGTTCTGACCATGTATGTTTGCTATACTCTCCACTGGACTAACCATCCTTCTGATATATTTAACCCAGTTCTGACCATGTATGTTTGCTATACTCTCCACTGGACTAACCATCCTTCTGATATATTTAACCCAGTTCTGACCATGTATGTTTGCTATACTCTCCACTGGACTAACCATCCTTCTGATATATTTAACCCAGTTCTGACCATGTATGTTTGCTATACTCTCCACTGGACTAACCATCCTTCTGATATATTTAACCCAGTTCTGACCATGTATGTTTGCTATACTCTCCACTGGACTAACCATCCTTCTGATATATTTAACCCAGTTCTGACCATGTATGTTTGCTATACTCTCCACTGGACTAACCATCCTTCTGATATATTTAACCCAGTTCTGACCATGTATGTTTGCTATACTCTCCACTGGACTAACCATCCTTCTGATATATTTAACCCAGTTCTGACCATGTATGTTTGCTATACTCTCCACTGGACTAACCATCCTTCTGATATATTTAACCCAGTTCTGACCATGTATGTTTGCTATACTCTCCACTGGACTAACCATCCTTCTGATATATTTAACCCAGTTCTGACCATGTATGTTTGCTATACTCTCCACTGGACTAACCATCCTTCTGATATATTTAACCCAGTTCTGACCAGGTATGTTTGCTATACTCTCCACTGGACTAACCATCCTTCTGATATATTTAACCCAGTTCTGACCATGTATGTTTGCTATACTCTCCACTGGACTAACCATCCTTCTGATATATTTAACCCAGTTCTGACCATGTATGTTTGCTATACTCTCCACTGGACTAACCATCCTTCTGATATATTTAACCCAGTTCTGACCATGTATGTTTGCTATACTCTCCACTGGACTAACCATCCTTCTGATATATTTAACCCAGTTCTGACCATGTATGTTTGCTATACTCTCCACTGGACTAACCATCCTTCTGATATATTTAACCCAGTTCTGACCTGAATGAAAGAAATAATCTTATGCTAAATACTTCTTTTCTTTACACAGTTGAATGTAGCTGCAACACAATCCACTGAATAATCAATGGAAATCCAATTTATCAACCCATGTGAGGCTGGATTTGGCGTCATACTCTCCACGTGGAAAACCACACTACAGGCTGATCCAACTTCTGATGTATGTCCTTAAACCCAGTCACAATGAGGCTCAGTAGTGTGTGTGGCCTCCACGTGCCTGTATGACCTCCTCTACAACGCCTGGGCATGCTCCTGATGAGGTGGCGGATGGTCTCCTGATGGATATCCTCCCAGACCTGGACTAAAGCATCCGCCAACTCCTGGACCAGTCTGTGGTGCAACGTGGCGTTGGCTGGACTGGAGCTAGACATGATGTCCCAGATGTGACTCAATTGGATTCAGGTCTGGGGAACCCAGGCGGGCCAGTCCATAGCATCAATGCCGTTCCTGCTTGCAGGATACTGCTGCCACTGGACTACCAGCCACGATGAGGTCTAGCATTGTCTTGCATGTAGGAGTGTAACCCAGGGCCTAACCGCACCAGCTGATATGGTCTCACAAGGGGTCTGAGGATCTCATGATCGCGTACCTAACTGGCAGTCAGGCTACCTCTGGCGAGCGACATGGAGGGCTGTGCGGCCCCCTGGCAAATGATATATGCCACCCCAGCGACCATGAGGCTGACTCTCACCGGCCAAACCGGTCATGCTGGAGGATGTTGCAGTGCTGAGCATGAACGTTCTCCACGGCGTCTCCAGGACTACTGTCACGTCTGATCACGTGCTCAGTGTGAACCTGCTGTTCATGCTGTGAAGAGCACAGGGCGCCAGTGGCGAATTTGCCAAGTCTTGGCCATGTATGTCTGGCTATACTCGCCAAACTGGCCTGCACGGTGCTTGGGCTGATATAGCTCAACCCCGTTCTGACCATGTGGACGTCGGGCCCTCATACCTCCCTCACTGGAGTAACCATGCTTCTGACCGATTTGAGCCAGTCTCATGCACCATGTATGGCCTGCTGGAGGCTCCATTTTGTAGGGCTCTGGCCGTGCTTCTGCTGCTCCTCCTTGCTCAAAGGCGGAGGTAAGCGGTCCTGCTGCTGGGTTGCTGCCCATCCTACGGCCTCACTGCCAGACATCATCCTGATGTACATGGCCTGTCTCCTGGTAGCGCCTCCATGCTCTGGACACTGCGCTGACAGACACAAGCACACACCTAATCTATGCGACAGCTCGCAATTGATGGGCCACCCATGGATGAGTCTGGACTTCCTGGAGTCACACTCTGTGTGGAAGTGGTAGACTCAGTCTACAGGCTGATCCAACTTTGAGTGTAAGCACCGCCAGCATTACAACAAGTGACCAAAACATGAGGCTCAGGAGTGCGTGTGGACCTGCGACGTGGCCTGTAGGTCCCCACCTGCAGACGCCTGGGCATGCTCCTGATGAGGTGGCGGGTGGTCTCGCTGAGGGCCTCTCCTCTCCAGACCTGTTGTCTATTGCATCCGCACAACAGCCTGTGACATGTCTGTGGTGCAATCAGTGTTGCGTTGGTGGAGTGGAGCGAGTCTTGATGTCCCAGAAGTGTGCTCGACTTGGAGTTACATTGTGTCTGGGGAACAGGCGGGCCAGTCCCTAGCATCAATGCCTTCCTCTTGAGCAGTGTACTGCTGACCCAGTCCTGCCACATGTAGGTCTTGCTATTGTCTCGCACTAGGAGGAACCCAGGGCCTTCCGCACCAGCATATGGTCTCACCCAGGGGTCTGAGGATGTCATGTTCGGTACCTACTGGCCAGTCAGGACTAACCATCCTGGCGAGCACATGGAGGGCTGTGCGGCCCCCCGAAAGAAATGCCACACCACACCACTGGACTGACCCACCGCCAAACCGGTCATGCTGGAGGATGTTGCAGGCAGCAGAACGTTCTCCACGGCGTCTCCAGACTCTGTCACGTCTGTCACGTGCTCAGTGTGAACCTGCTTTCATCTGTGAAGAGCACAGGGCGCCAGTGGCGAATTCTGCCAATCTTGGTGTCCTCTGGCAAATGCCAAACGTCCTGCACGGTGTTGGGCTGTAAGCACAACCCTCCACCTGTGGACGTCGGGCCCTCATACCACCCTCATGGAGTCTGTTTCTGACCCGTTTGAGCAGACACATGCACATGTTATGGCCTGCTGGAGGTCATTTTGTAGGGCTCTGGCAGTGCTTCTCCTGCTCCTCCTTGCACAAAGGCGGAGGTAGCGGTCCTGCTGCTGGGTTGCTTGCCCTCCTACGGCCTCCTCCACATCTCCTGATGTACTGGCCTGTCTGCCTGGTAGCGCCTCCATGCTCTGGACACTACGCTGACAGACACAGCAAACCGTTCTTGCCACAGCTCGCATTGATGGGCCATCCTGGATGCAGCTGCACTAACCTGAGCCACTTGTGTGGGTTGTAGACTCAGTCTCATGCTACCACGTAGAGTGAAAGCACCGCCAGCATTCAAACAGTGACCAGAAACATTAGCCAGGAAGCATAGGAACTGAGAAGTGGTCTGTGGTCCCCACCTGCACGAACCACTCCTTTATTGGGGGTGTCTTGCTAATTGCCTAGTAATTTCCATCTGTTGTCTATTCCATTCTGCACAACAGCATGTGAAATGTATTGTCAATCAGTGTTGCTTCCTAAGTGGACAGTTCTGATTTCACAGAAGTGTGATTGACTTGGAGTCTACATTGTGTTGTTTAAGTGTTCCCTTTATTTTTTTGAGCAGTGTATTTAACCCAGTTCTGACCATGTATGTTTGCTATACTCTCCACTGGACTAACCATCCTTCTGATATATTTAACCCAGTTCTGACCATGTATGTTTGCTATACTCTCCACTGGACTAACCATCCTTCTGATATATTTAACCCAGTTCTGACCATGTATGTTTGCTATACTCTCCACTGGACTAACCATCCTTCTGATATATTTAACCCAGTTCTGACCATGTATGTTTGCTATACTCTCCACTGGACTAACCGTCCTTCTGATATATTTAACCCAGTTCTGACCATGTATGTTTGCTATACTCTCCACTGGACTAACCATCCTTCTGATATATTTAACCCAGTTCTGACCATGTATGTTTGCTATACTCTCCACTGGACTAACCATCCTTCTGATATATTTAACCCAGTTCTGACCATGTATGTTTGCTATACTCTCCACTGGACTAACCATCCTTCTGATATATTTAACCCAGTTCTGACCATGTATGTTTGCTATACTCTCCACTGGACTAACCATCCTTCTGATATATTTAACCCAGTTCTGACCATGTATGTTTGCTATACTCTCCACTGGACTAACCATCCTTCTGATATATTTAACCCAGTTCTGACCATGTATGTTTGCTATACTCTCCACTGGACTAACCATCCTTCTGATATATTTAACCCAGTTCTGACCATGTATGTTTGCCGGATGACATTTAAGTTTGTGTTTGACAATTTGGCTTAGCCAAGAAGTGTGTTGGATGGTGTTAGCTTGTTTGTTTTGTCAGTCAAGTCTTATTTCTATACTGTGTTCTGTGTTATTACCAGGTTCTGGGACTTGGCTTACCCAGAGAGGTCTTACATCGTGGCAGGTGGAGCTAATGAACCGCTGCACTGTCCCTCAGTCCTCTACAGCCGCAAGATCATCGAGGGCACCGAGGTTGTACAGGTATGCCCTGATAGGACGGTGGCGGGGTGTAGTCAGTGTATTCCTCTAAGCACCTGGTCCTACAATGAGGTGTTCAATACATCATTTCTGTCCCCGGGAGAGCAATTTATGTGCAGCGTTATAAACATGAATGAATAAGAAACCACAAGACAGGTAGAGATTGACCTACTTTCCCTGTCCTGTCAGGAGATCCACAGCAAACAGAAGAGTGGAGCCACAGAGGACGCCCCCCGCAGGGGCCCAGAGTCCCTCCCCGTGGGCCACCATGACATCATCACTGACATCGCCACTTTCCAGACCACACAGGGCTTCATCGTCACTTCGTCCAGAGACGGCATTGTCAAAGTCTGGAAATAAACTGCCCCTTTCAGGCCCTCCCACTCTCGCTGACACACACACACACCCAACCACACTCACTAGTCCTCAACATTATCACCCCAGAGTTTTGATCTATGTTGTAGACTTTTGTACATAGTATATTTTAAAGCTAATTAATATAAGAGAAGCTTCTAGAAATCCTGTCGCAAAATACAAGTAGATGTTAACCCTTTTGTTTGTAATGACATTCACTGAAGTCACAATTATGCAATGCCTGATATCTGTTTATGTTAAACTGCTCAAAAGCAACTGTTCAAGAAGTGTTAATAAAGTTTTGTATGATGAATGAACCCTTTATGAACTGCTATTATGAACTCTATAGTTGAGTGTTTATTGAGCGCTATAGTCTTCTCTCATAGTTGTAACGTTAACAAACCAGGCCATGACCAGGACTGAAACCAACCCTTGGCATGAACAGTGTCCACATTCTCAAACCATAGCTGTTATCGATGACAACTGTCCCAAGTTTAATTTGTATATCAAAACACAACAGCATATCCATTCAGGGCAGGTTTAATGCAGGGGTTTACTGGGGCTGAAGCCCCTGGACCCAGGCCCGTAGGGGACCCAATAGGCAGCAAAAATAATAAGGAAATATATACAGTATATATTATACAGTCTATGTAATTATATATTTAGTCTTTTTTTTTTACTGCAACCGCCAACCATGGGATGATTCAGGGGCCCGCTCTCAAGGAGTGTAGACAGCCTGCTGCCGCTCTGCTAATCGACAAATGAGGGGAGGGGAGGAGGTAGGGGGCCCACATGGGTAACTGACTAATACATTTATTTATCGTGCATTTAAAAAAAAAAAGGTAACTGGTCAATTGTGTGAGACGGCTGGGCCCAAGAGGCAAAACAAATACAAATTAAAAAAAAAATGTAATATATTTTTTTTTTTAATCCAGCACAGGAGCCCACACCAACATAGTGTTTTATAGGGGTGTTAGGCCACCACGAGCTGCCAGAACAGCTTCAATGTGCCTTGGCATAGATTCTAGAAGTGGACCTAAACCATGCCAGGAAAATGCATCCCACACCATAACATATACTTTGTATCCCTCATTTACTCAAGTTTTTCCTTTATTTGGGCAGCTACTGGTATGCCTACAGTCGGAAGGGCACAATTTGGGCAGCATATGCACCAAATATAGGTTACAGCTTGTTTCGTTGTGGCCATAGACATATAATCCATAGAAGAGTGTTGGAGTCTCTTACCCTGGCAATTTGACTGTTAAACTCATGGGTACTAGCAATGGGTACTAGCAATGGCTGCCAGTCCTGATTTGAATGGGAACAGCCATCTATGGATTATATTTCTATGGTAGGTTGCTGCTGTAGGTTTGCCTTTGTAGATTAAAAAATAATATCGCGGGAAAAACGTACAGTTTGTAAAGCAAATGCATACACCTGAAAGAAGACTAATCAGCCTGTAAAACCAATATAAATAAATAATAAACTCCCAATTTTTTGTGAACAGCTGCACTGTTTTAAAAAGTAGCTCATCTTGCGATAGGCTATTGCCATGACGACGAGTGCATCGGCTATCACCGCGAGTAGCCCATTGCATCATCTTTATCATTAGGTGAGTCAGTGTGCAACTGGAAATTGTATTTAGTAACTTACTGTATGTATAAATACACATGTATTTCCTTCTAATATTGAACATATCTGTGTGTCTCTTCATTGGCCTGGGCTATTGTTATGATTTCTTAATCTGGCCCAGTATCCGTTCAGAATCTATATCAGTAGACTAAGGTCATAAGAGCATCAAAAATAAACTGACCGATAAGAAATTTGTGCAGTTTTATTTTCAACACTTAGCACCAAATGTTCAAGTTAGAGGAAACAGCAACAAATCCTATTTACAAACACTGAGCGGATGACATACAGCCTGAATTTACATCTATGGTTAACATCCAAGCTCCAGAAGTGGTGCTTGAGTTGGTTTGGTAGATGTTGATCTGTGATGATGGAAAATAGCCACAAGAGACAATACAGGTTATTTCATTGCTTTATAGTCATTCTCACAAAAGCATCAGTGCCCTTATGTATGTTTGTTGCATGACTGCATGAGAGTCAGATCCGTTACTTAGGTCTGCTTGAACAGACTTGAATAAAATAGAGAAATATTCATACTTCTGTTACAGTAATTTCCATTTTTACCCAAAAGGAGAACAACTAAATGCTAAAGATAAGGTCTAGAGTTATTTACACAGACAGTGCTGTTTTTTGATGTTCACACCTTGAATGAGACATTTGTTTGGCTGGTTTTCTGGCGTGATCTTCTTCAATTCACTCTAATCAGGGTTTTAGATGTGTGGAGTTCCTCCTCAGACAGAGGCCTTCGCAAGCCTCCTGCGTCTCGAAGCGGTTACCGTTGCCGCCACAGCCGCCATACCAGAAACGGGAGCACTTGCTCTGTGTCGTGTCAAAGTACCACTTCAGAGTGTAGTTCTCACAACCTCCCTTGTCCTGTTTGAAGAAACATGCATCTGGGGAAGAGGAGGGAGAGGTAAACGTATACCAGGGTTGGCTGGCCTTCTCTAGTCACTCGTAGGCTCAGTCACAGGTATACTTTTATTTACAAAGCCATTTTGGGTTTACTACCGTTTTATTTGGGCATTTTTATTGTTCAGAAATGTGGTGGGTACTCTCTTTGTTCGCTGGACTTTATCCTGCTAACTGTTCCAAATGTCCGAACTGAATTTGGTAAAAGGGCTTTTATGTACTCTGCGCCATCGTCTTGGAACGCCTTACAAAATACTTTTAAACTGGAAGAACTTGTCCCGATTGGTATTTTTAAATCACTGATGAATGATCTTGAGACTGATTCCCTGACCTGTCAATGTTTTTAATTTGCTGTTTTTGATTTTGTTATACTCTTGTGAATTCTATGGTTTTTACTAGATTATTTGTAGTTTTTCATGTTGTTTGTCTGTAATTTTTGTAATTACTTGGTGCTGCCTATCTTGGCCAGGGCGCTCTTGAAAAAGAGATTTTAAATGTCAATGAGCCCTTCCTGTTTAAATAAAGGTTTAATAAAAAAAATTAAAAAACGGGGCAAAGGAGAGAAATGGGAGATAGAAAAAAGGGGAAAGGATTCAGGAGAAAACAAAAGAAAGAGGGGAGAGGAAAGAGAGAGGAGAGGATTGTCACGTCCTGACCAGTAATAGGGGTTATTTGTTATTGTAGTTTGGTCAGGATGTGGCAGAGGGTATTTGTTTTATGTGGTTCGGGGTGGTTGGTTGTTTAGAAGGGTGTTTGATTTATTATTTCCGGATTTTGGGCTATGTTATATGTTTTGTATTTCTATGTTCATTCTAGTATTAGTATTTCTTTGTTTAGGTCATTGGGTGTTGGACTCTCAATTGGAGGCAGGTGTTTGTCACGACTCCCGCCGAAGTCGACCCCTCTCCATGTTCGGGCGGCGTTCGGCGGGCGGCGTTCGGCTTACTAGTTGCCACCGATCGATGTTTCACTGTTCGTTTGGTTTTGTCTTTATTGTGTACACCTGTTTTGATTTTCCCTAATTATGTTCATTATTTAAACCTCTGCATTTCCTGTTTGTCTTGTCGGTGATTGTTTGTCTGTTTTATGTAGTTGGAGGTGTTTCTCCAAACTATGTATTTTGATGAGAAGATTAATGGATAATTTTTGTAAACACGTTTTGTTTACCTTTATCACTGTGTCCTGCGCCTGACTCCTCCACTTCTCTAAGAAAAGCATTACAGAATCACCGACCTTAAATGGAGTCAGCAGGAGCAGCCAGTTCTCCTAGTCATATAGAGGAGCGCATTCAGCAGCAGGCAAATATGATCCACGATCTAATGACTGCCATGGATTGCGTGCTGCTGACCATGGAGAGAGTGGAGAGGAAAGGATGTCCCGTCGACCCAGCCACACCACCGCCCGGCACACCTCTGGATCCTATCCAACCGCCGTCTGGATCCGGTGGGATTCGGCTCTCGCTCCCGGGAGCGTATGACGGAGCAGCTGCCGGGTGTCAGGGGTTCCTACTCCAGCTGGAGCTCTACCTGGCGGCTGTCCGGCCGCCGCCCTCGGGACGCGAGAGAGTGAGCGCCCTCATCTCCTGTTTGACTGGTAAAGCCCTAGAGTGGGCCAACGCCATCTGGGAGGTGGAAGACCCGACTCGGGATAACTACGAGGACTTCTCCCGCCGCTTTCGGGCAGTATTTGATCATCCACCAGAAGGAAAAGCGGCGGGAGAGCGCTTGTTCCATTTAAAGCAGGAGATGAGGAGCGCTCGGGAGTTTGCACTGGATTTTAGAACTCTGGCGGCTGGTGCAGGATGGAATGAGCGGGCCCTGATCGATCACTACAGGTGTGGTTTGCGAGAGGACGTTCGTAGGGAGCTAGCCTGCAGGGACACCACCCTCCACCTGGACCAGCTGGTGGACTTATCGATCCAGCTGGATAACCTGCTGGCCTCCCGCGGACGTCCGGATCGGGGTCCGTTGGTTCCATCCTCCAGTCCCTTAGATCCAACACCGATGGAGTTGGGCGGGGCTGGTACTAGGGAGACCGGAGGGGAAACCGTTCCATGCACCAGAGGTGACCGCAGAGGACACACTGCTGGTCGGTGCTGGGGAGGTTTTCCAGGTAGTCGAGGTGGTAGGCGGAACACTGGTGGTTCATCTCAGGTGAGTAGGCACACGACTCACCCAGACCCCCCTGTTGCTCACATGTGGTTATCTATAAGCTTTCCGGGGTTTTCCCCGCATTCCCAGCATAAGGCGCTAGTAGATTCAGGCGCAGCTGGGAACTTTATAGATCGGTCTTTGGCCAATAGATTAGGGATTCCTATTGTTCCCGTTGATGTTCCCTTCCCTATACATGCCCTAGATAGTCGTCCTTTGGGGTCTGGGCTGATTAGGGAGGTCACAGTTCCCATTGCTATGGTGACGCAGGAGAGTCATGAAGAGAGTATTAGTCTCTTTCTGATTGACGCTCCTGCGTTTCCCGTTGTGTTGGGGCGTCCCTGGTTGGCTTCTCATGATCCTATTATTTCGTGGCAACAGAGGGTTCTCAAGGGATGGTCCTGTCAGTGTTCAGGGAGGTGTTTAGGTGTTTCCTTAGGTGCCACTACGGTGGAAAGTCCAAACCAGGTTTCCACCATGCACATTCCTCCCGAATATGCCGATTTGGCAATCGCCTTCTGTAAAAGGAAGGCGACTCAATTACCACCCCATCGACCGGGGGATTGTGCGATAAATCTCCTGGAGGGTGCTGCACTTCCCAGGAGTCACGTGTATCCTCTGTCACAGGAGGAGACGGCGGCTATGGAAACACATGTCGCTGAATCTCTGGGACAGGGATACATTCGGCCCTCCATTTCACCTGTCTCCTCGAGCTTCTTTTTTGTGAAGAAGAAGGATGGAGGTTTACGCCCGTGCATTGACTATCGAGGTTTGAACCAGATTACTGTGAAATACAGTTACCCGCTACCTCTGATCGCCAGTATGACAGAGTCATTGCTCGGGGCGCGCTTCTTCACAAAATTGGACCTCAGGAGCGCGTACAACCTGGTGCGTATCAGGGGAGGGGATGAGTGGAAGACGGCATTTAGCACTACATCTGGGCACTATGAGTACCTCGTCATGCCGTATGGGTTAATGAATGCTCCATCCGTCTTCCAATCATTTGTGGATGAGATCTTCAGGGACCTGCACGGGCGGGGTGTAGTGGTGTATATAGATGATATTCTCATATACTCCACCACCCGCGCTGAGCATGTGTCCCTTGTGCGTACGGTGCTTGGTCGACTGTTGGAGCATGACCTTTACGTCAAGGCGGAGAAATGTCTGTTCTTTCAACAGTCCGTCTCCTTCCTTGGGTACCGTTTGTCCGCGTCAGGGGTGGAGATGGAGACTGACCGCATTTCAGCCGTGCGTAATTGGCCGACTCCAACCACGGTAAAGGAGGTGCAGCGGTTTTTAGGGTTTGCCAACTACTACCGGAGGTTTATCCGGGGCTTTGGCCAGGTGGCGGCTCCCATTACCTCCTTACTGAAGGGGGGACCGGTGCGGTTGCGGTGGTCGGCTGAGGTGGACAGAGCTTTTGGTAACCTGAAGGCTCTGTTTACCACGGCTCCAGTGCTGGCGCATCCTGATCCCTCCTTAGCGTTCATAGTTGAGGTGGATGCATCCGAGGCTGGAATAGGGGCTGTGCTGTCTCAGCGCTCGGGTAACCCACCAAAACTCCGCCCCTGTGCTTTCTTTTCGAAGACGCTCAGCCCGGCGGAGCGAAACTATGACGTGGGGGATAGGGAGTTGTTAGCTGTTGTCGGGGCTCTGAAAGCGTGGAGACATTGGCTTGAGGGGGCTAGACACCCTTTCCTCATTTGGACTGACCACCGAAATCTGGAGTATATTCGGGCAGCGAGGAGACTGAACCCTCGCCAGGCGGGCTATGTTTTTCACATGCTTTTCTTTCACTCTTTCCTATTAACCAGGTTCCCAGAACGTCAAGGCAGACGCACTGTCCTGGCTGTATGATACAGAGGAGCGGTCCACAGAGCCCACTCCCATAATTCCAGCCTCATGCCTGGTGGCACCGGTGGTATGGGAGGTGGACGCGGACATCGAACGGGCGTCACGTACAGAACCCACTCCCTCCCAGTGTCCCGTTGAGCGCGTGTACGTGCCATTTGATGTTCGCGATCGTTTGATCTGTTGGGCCCACACATCACCCTCCTCTGGTCATCCTGGTATAGGTCGGACGGTGCGCTGCCTTACGGGGAAGTACTGGTGGCCCACGTTAGCCAAGGACGTGAGGGTTTATGTCTCCTCCTGTTCGGTATGCGCATAGTGCAAGGCACCTAGACATCTGCCCAGAGGGAAATTACAACCCCTTCCCATTCCGCAACGACCGTGGTCACACCTATCGGTGGATTTCGTGACGGATCTTCCCCCGTCACGGGGTAACACCACGATCCTGGTCGTTGTGGATCGGTTTTCTAAGTCCTGCCGTCTCCTTCCTTTGCCCGGTCTCCCTTCGGCCCTACAGACTGCGGAGGCCCTATTCACCCATGTATTCCGGCACTACGGGGTGCCTGAGGATATAGTCTCTGATCGGGGTCCCCAATTTACGTCTAGAGTCTGGAGGGCGTTTATGGAACGCCTGGGGGTCTCGGTCAGTCTTACCTCAGGGTTCCACCCCAAGAGTAACGGGCAGGTGGAAAGAGTCAACCAAGAGGTGGGTAGGTTTCTGCGGTCCGATTGCCAGGACCGGCCGGGAGAGTGGGCATCATTTATCACTTGGGCGGAGATGGCCCAAAATTCCCTACGCCACTCTTCCACTAACCTTACCCCTTTTCAGTGTGTGCTAGGGTATCAGCCGGTCCTGGCACCATGGCATCAGAGCCAGATCGAGGCTCCTGCGGTGGATGAATGGTTTCGGCACTCGGAGGAGACATGGAACGCTGCCCATGTACGTCTTCAACGAGCCATCAGGCGGCAAAAGGCGAGTGCCGACAGCCACCGCAGTGAGGCCCCGGTTTATGCACCGGGGGATCGGGTCTGGCTCTCGACCCGAAACCTGCCCCTTCACCTGCCCTGCCGGAAGCTGGGTCCGCGGTTTGTGGGGCCATTTAAAGTCCTGAGGAGATTGAACGAGGTTTGTTATAGGTTACAACTTCCCCCTGATTATCATATTAACCCCTCGTTCCATGTGTCTCTCCTCAGGCCGGTGGTGACTGGTCCGCTCCAGCAGTCGGAGGTACGAGAGGTTCCTCCGCCCCCTCTGGACATCGAGGGGGCCCCGGCATATACCGTACGAGCCATTATGGACTCTAGACTTCGGGCGAGGGGCCTTCAGTACCTCGTGGAGTGGGAGGGGTATGGCCCGGAGGAGCGAAGCTGGGTACCGGCGGAAGACATCCTGGATCCATCGTTAATCCAGGATTTTCACCGCTTCCGTCCAGATTGCCCTGCTCCCCGTCCTCCGGGTCGTCCCCGAGGCCGGTGTCGGCGCGCTGCTGGAGCCGCGCTCCGGGGGGAGTACTGTCACGACTCCCGCCGAAGTTGACCCCTCTCCTTGTTCGGGCGGCGTTCGGCGGGCGGCGTTCGGCGGTCGACGTCACCGGCTTACTAGTTGCCACCGATCGATGTTTCACTGTTCGTTTGGTTTTGTCTTTATTGTGTACACCTGTTTTGATTTTCCCTAATTATGTTCATTATTTAAACCTCTGCATTTCCTGTTTGTCTTGTCGGTGATTGTTTGTCTGTTTTATGTAGTTGGAGGTGTTTCTCCAAACTATGTATTTTGATGAGAAGATTAATGGATAATTTTAGTAAACACGTTTTGTTTACCTTTATCCCTGCGCCTGACTCCTCCACTTCTCTAAGAAAAGCATTACAGTGTTTCCTAGTTGCCTCTGATTGAGAGTCCTATATATAGGTATGTGTTTGTGTTGGTAGTTTGTGGGAGATTGTGCTAGGTATAGCTTTTATGCCTTACCGGCATGTTATTCATCATTGTGTTTTGTGTACGTGTTTATTTTGTTTTTTTCTTCTTTGCCAATTTAATAAAAGAAGATGAGTGTACATAACCCTGCTGCGTTTTCGTCCGACAATGATTTTTCTTTATCATCTGACGAAGAATGTGACAAGGACAAAGCCAAAGGTTGAGACTCATGCCTTTTACAGTATTGTACAGACCTGAGCCTGCTGTGTTTTCTAACCCCCCCCCCCCCCCCAGAAAAAAATATATAAATGTACTATTGTAAAGTGGTTGTTCCACTGGATATCATAAGGTGAATGCACCAATTTGTAAGTCGCTCTCGATAAGAGCGTCTGCTAAATGACGTAAATGTAAATGTTTTCACATGTATTATTGCATACACAATTAGAGAGAGATGTGGTCCTTACCCTGGTTAAGAACTGTACTTTCCTCTGTCCTCAGGAGGGTTGTGTGATCTGTGAACACATAACATTAGAAGAAAATCTCTGGCGTAGTGCTGTGAATGATGACCTCGCAGCTGACACGACAACTGACAAAAATGGCATCACAACTTTTGTCTTTTCAATCCTATAATTGCCATACTGCTTAAACAAGGTATATTACAGTCACTAATGTTAGGCGTTCAGCTCATTAGAATTCTCTTGACTGAAAGCCTCCTGATTTGAGAATGCAAATAGAACAACTAGTGTTCTCTTCTCATGCAACATACGTTATATGATTCAGCATTTGACAAACTTCCCAACAGTCATTGTAATTCAGGTTGTGGCTAACAGAGCTCTACATCTATGACCTCCACATGATGTTCAGTAGAGGTGGTAGCAGTAGAGGGCTGGGGGGACTTACTGGAAGTGCCACACGTCTCAAAGCATTCGTTTTCCGTTCTAAAACGGTTGGCGTTAGCGTCGCAACCGCCATACCAAAAAGGCGAGCATGTACCGAGCGTTTTGTTAAAGTGCCATCGCTGGCCATAGTCCCCGCAGTTGGTGCCACTGTCGACATCCGACTTACAGTGGTCTGAAAGCAGAACAAGCGGGTTTGTAAACGGGGATGGAAGACATGCAGTACGCGGTTGCAAACTGAGACTACTCATGCAGTGGGATACGAGGGAACACGTGAGGGAGAGAGAGAAATAGAAGTTGTGTTATAAATGTGGGGTTACTGATTACCATTAGAGTTTGTCTGTGGCCGGGGAGGTGAAGCGGCTCCATCTCCCCTGGAGAAGGCATGTATAGTGTCAACCTGGTCAAGAGCTATCTGAGTCGGAAATAAACCAGTGTGCTCCAGGAACTCCTCCTCATCTGTGTACTCCAACTCCTCTTTCTCTTTCCACACCTCCCACTCTGCCTGTCCTTGTCCCTGCACGTGTTCCTGTCCCAGCATCAGCTCACACTTGAGTTTGAGATCGGCAGGAGGGTAGCTGTTCATTCCCTCTGAAATAGTAAGGGGGGAGTGAGAGGGTTAGGACACACAGTAGCACTGCCTTGGCAGCAGCTAATGGGGATCCCTAATAAATACAAATACAAATGTTAAAATGTATGACTTGTTCTGGCATAATTATCTCTCCCTCAAGAGACAACCAGATGAAGAAGCATGTTAGTGTTCCTTACTGCTGAGGACCCTGAGGAAGGCTCTGAAGAAGCGCTGTGCGTAGCCTCTCTCCCACTCCTTCACGTGCCAAAGATGGAGCAGGTGCTGCTCTGACGGCGTGCTCGCCAACTCCTCCACCTGGGTGCTGTTGTAATGGTCGCCCACCGTGATCACAAACAGGGAAACGCCCTGACACTTGGCCTTCTGGGAAATGTAGGCCAGCTTGGCCTGGTCCCAGTGGGCTGTCTCGGCCCCCACCACAGCCAGCACCACTCTACTCTTCCTGGGCCTGGTGTCCTTGAGGAACACCTTGCTCAGAGCATACTCCAGGGTCTGCCCCAGAGACGACACTCCTCCCTGCTGCTGCATGCTCCTCAGGTGTGTCTGTAGACCAATGTGGTTGTGGTACTTCTGCAGGTCAAACTCTACCTTAACGGCCTGGGAAGTCTGGGGGAGCAGAGAACCACTGGTCTGGAGAAGAGCCACCCTGGCCCGGCCGTCAGCCACGCTGGGTTTGGGGCTCCAGGCTACCTGCTTCACCACTGAGCCCAGAAGCTCCTGGACGCCAGCGTACTGGTCGGCCCGGATCTCCCTTGAACCGTCCACCACCAGGGTCAGGTCCATATCCACCACCAGGGGCCGCTGAGCGTCAGTAAAGTCACACTCCTGGGCTGGTTTACAGTGGTCTGATGGACACACAGAACCAGAGCTTAGAGATAGTAGTAGTACAGTAGGATCAGTAGTACTAGTGTAGTAGTAGTGTAGTAGTACAGTAGCATAAGTAGTAGTACAGTAGTAGTATAGTAGTACAGTAGCATAAGTAGCAGCAGTAGTAGTACAGTAGCATCAGTAGTACTGTAGTAGTACAGTATAATCAGTAGTAGTAGCAGTAGTCGTAATAGTCTTAGTAGTGCAGTAGCATCAGTAGTAGTAGCAGTAGGAGGAGTAGTACAGTAGCACTCAGTAGTAGTACAGTAGCATCAGCAGTAGTACTGTAGCATCAGTAGCAGTAGTACAGTAGCATCAGTAGTAGTAGTAGTACAGTAGCATCAGTAGTAGTACTGTAGTAGTAGTAGTACAGTAGCATCAGTAGTAGTACTGTAGTAGTACAGTAGCATCAGTAGTACAGTAGCATCAGTAGTAGTACAGTAGCATCAGCAGTAGTACTGTAGCATCAGTAGCAGTAGTAATAGTAGTACTGTAGTAGTACAGTAGCATCAGTAGTAGTAGTAGTAGTAGTACAGTAGCATCAGTAGTAGTAGTAGGACAGTAGCATCAGTAGTAGGCACAGTAGCATCAGTAATAGTAGTACAGTAGCATCAGTAGTAGTACTACAGTAGCATCAGTAGTAGTAGTAGTAGTAGTACAGTAGCATCAGTAGTAGTAGCAGTAGTAGTAGTACAGTAGTCAGTAGTAGGAGTAGTCAGTAGCATCAGTAGTAGTGTAGCTCAGTAGTCAGTAGAGTAGAATAGTAGTAGCAGTAGACATCAGTAATAGTAGTACAGTAGCATCAGTAGTAGTACTGTAGTAGTCAGTAGCAGTAGTACGTAGTAGTAGTACTAGTAGCATAGTACGTAGTATCAGTCAGTAGTAGTAGTAGTAGTAGTACAGTAGCATCAGTAGTAGTAGTAGTAGTACAGTAGCATCAGTAGTACAATAGCATCAGTAGTAGTATAGTAGCATCAGTAGTAGTACAGTAGCATCAGTAGTAGTAGTAGTAATAATAGTACTGTAGTAGTACAGTAGAATCAGTAGTAGTAGTACAATCAGTAGTAGTAGTAGTAGTAGGACAGTAGCATCAGTAGTAGGACAGTAGCATCAGTAATAGTAGTACAGTAGCATCAGTAGTAGTACTACAGTAGCATCAGTAGTAGTACTACAGTAGCATCAGTAGTAGTAGTAGTAGTAGTACAGTAGCATCAGTAGTAGTAGTACAGTTGCAGTAGTAGTAATAGTAGTACTATAGTAGTACAGTAGCATCAGTAGTAGTTGTGCAGTAGCATCAGTAGCAGTAGTAGTATTAGTAGTACAGTAGCATCAGTAGTAGTAGGAGGAGAAGGAGTAGTACAGTAGCAGCATCAGTAGTAGTACAGTAGCATCAGTAGTAGTGTATTAATAGTAGTAGTAGTAGTGTAGTGTCGTGGACGAATCAGAATTAGTTGGGTAACATAGATAATTAAGATGTTTTATTAGTATAATATGCTTATTTGAGGTACTTGTCATTAGAAAGTGTCCATTGGACTCTGGTGTCTTTTCAGTTGCATGTCTACCTTAGCTGGGGCTCAGACACTTGGGGCCCAGAGAGGGGAGAGGTCAGATTTGTCGTAATGGGAATGTGTCTTTACTTATTCTTAAACCATGTGAAGGGATGGCGTGATTAATGGGGAACCAATGACTTATCTCTACAATGTCTGTGAGCAAGTCACTCCCTCCTTTTCTTTATTGTGGGGAGGATTATGGCAGTAAATGGACCCTTGTATGTCCTCTCTTAGATCTCGCACTTATCCTGGGATATTATATGGCCTAGAGGTTCACTCCCCAGTGAGCCTGTCCAGGAGTGGGGTCAAGAGGGGGTTTGCTTGAGATGGGAGTATCTAGAGTTGACAATTGATATATGCCATTGGATGAAATAGTTCTGTTCAATACCGTACCAGGGAGGGACGGTTCTAAGGAGACCAGATACTGGGCTATATAATTAACCCTGTTGACATAGCAGTTACTGTCTGCTGTGTTTTATTGATATCTGTCATACAAAACTTAACCTTTGTGAACTGTTACTAAGTATCTGTGGTTTGCCAATGTACGTTGAAGGGGGTGTATCGTTGCTATAAAAGATCCCGGTAGCCATTCTGTAATCACCTTCCTGGTTCATTCCAGAGAGTGCATTATTGAAGGTCAAGTGCTTTTGCAAAAGTATCTTAATTATTAAAGATGTAGTTAACTCGGACTGGTGTGTTTAACTCTCCTCATTTGGTAATGCAGAAATTAGCCACCACATTAGTACAGTAGCATCAGTAGTAGTAGTGTAGTAGTAGTAGTACAGTAGCATCATTAGTAGTGTAGTAGTAGTAGTGTTAGTAAAGTAGCATCAGTAGTAGTGTATTAGTAGTAGTAGTACAGTAGCTTCAGTAATAGTGTAGTAGTAGTAGAAAACTGTATTATTTATGCCCAAGGGGAATATTGGTTCTTCAGCAGAATTAACCATAAAAACAAGACATACATTGATACCAAATAAGACTATATTTTATTTTGGCCCTGTGTGCTTACCATAGCAGATGACGCAATTTTTGATTCTTGTCAGCACAGCATTTTGGTCCTGTGACCTATCTACCAACCGAACAATGATGAAGCTGCCCGTGTCATCAGCCTGCGCCAAAACAAAAACACACATGGGCTGCATTTCAATTCACCAGCCTTTCTGCTGCCCGTTCACTACCCCTTCCCAGAAAGCATCTGTTTGGAATTGTACCTCAAAAGCCCGTTGAACATCGGGGGAGTTCCTCATGGCGATGACAGCAGGAGCGATGTTCAGGGCCTTGAACTCCATGGCGGCCGTGACGATGGCAGCGCTGTCCACAGAGGGCCCGTTGGTGAAGAACACTGCCACCTTCCTCATCGTCAACGCTTTACGGGTTCGCTTGAAGACGTGGCGCCCCACAAAGCGCATGGCCTCCCCAAGATGGCGCCGGTTGGACGTTCGTTCCAGTGCAATGTTTTGGATGGCCTCCAACAACTCCTGCTTGCGTTGGTAGTCCTGGAATCGGATCAGGTACTTGGTGTTGGCACTATAGGATACCACGGCAACACGTGCACCTGTCGGGCAGTTGCTCTCGGCAATGGCAACGTCGTCCAATATGGAGAGGAGAGCGGAGCGCATCCTCTCGAACGTGGCAGGATCCACATCCTGTGACATATCCAAAGCAAAGACCAGCTCTGTGGGGTAGGCTGGGCATGCTGCCTGGCCTGGGGATAGAGTGAGAGGAAGGGAGAGAGGTACAGAGAGAGAGAAGGGGAGAGGAAGAGAAGTACAGAGAGAGAGAAGGGGAGAGGGAGAGAAGTACAGAGAGAGAAGGGGAGAGGGAGAGAGGTACAGAGAGAGAGAAGGGGAGAGGGAGAGAGGTACAGAGAGAGAGAAGGGGAGAGGGAGAGAGGTACGGAGAGAGAGAAGGGAAGAGGGAGAGAGGTACAGAGAGAGAGGTACAGAGAGAGAGAAGGGGAGAGGGAGAGAGGTACAGAGAGAGAGAAGGGGAGAGGGAGAGAGGTACAGAGGAGAGAGGGGGTACAGAGGAGAGAGGGAAGGGGAGGAGGGAGAGAGGGGGTACAGAGAGAGAGAAGGGGGAGAGGGAGAGAGGTACAGAGAGAGAGAAGGGGGAGAGGGAGAGAGGTACAGAGAGAGAGAAGGGGAGAGGAGAGGGAGAGAGGTACAGAGAGAGAGAAGGGGAGAGGGAGAGAGGTACAGAGAGAGAGAAGGGGAGAGAGAGAGAGGTACAGAGAGAGAGAAGGGGAGAGGGAGAGAGGTACAGAGAGAGAGACGGGGAGAGGGAGAGAGGTACAGAGAGAGAGAAGGGGAGAGGGAGAGAGGTACAGAGAGAGAGAAGGGGAGAGGGAGAGGGAGAGAGGGTACGAGAGGGAGAGAGGAAGGGGAGAGGAGAGGGAGAGAGGGTACAGAAAGAGAGAAGGGGAGAGAGAGAGAGGTACAGAGAGAGAGAAGGGGAGAGGAGAGAGAGAGATGGACAGAGAGAGAGAAGGGGAGAGGGAGAGAGGTACAGAGAGAGAGAAGGGGAGAGGGAGAGAGGAGAGAGAGCAGAGAAGGGGACAGAGAGAGAGAAGGGGAGAGGGAGAGAGGTACAGAGAGAGAGAAGGGGAGAGGGAGAGAGGTACAGAGAGAGAGAAGGGGAGAGGGAGAGAGGTACAGAGAGAGAGAGGAGAGAGAGAGAGGTACAGAGAGAGAGAAGGGGAGAGGGAGAGAGGTACAGAGAGAGAGAAGGGGAGAGGGGAGAGAGGTACAGAGAGAGAGAAGGGGAGAGAGAGAGAGGTACAGAGAGAGAGAAGGGGAGAGGAGAGAGGTACAGAGAGAGAGAGGAGAGAGGGAGAGAGGTACAGAGAGAGAGAAGGGGAGAGGGAGAGAGGTACAGAGAGAGAGAAGGGGAGAGGAGAGAGAGAGACGGAGGCAGAGAGAGAGAAGGGGAGAGGAAGAGAGAGACGGACAGAGAGAGAGAAGGGGAGAGGAAGAGAGAGACGGACAGAGAGAGAGAAGGGGAGAGGGAGAGAGGTACAGAGAGAGAGAAGGGGAGAGGAAGAGAGAGACGGACAGAGAGAGAGAAGGGGAGAGGGAGAGAGGTACAGAGAGAGAGAAGGGGAGAGGAAGAGAGAGACGGACAGAGAGAGAGAAGGGGAGAGGAAGAGAGGTACAGAGAGAGAGAAGGGGAGAGGAAGAGAGAGACGGACAGAGAGAGAGAAGGGGAGAGGGAGAGAGGTACAGAGAGAGAGAAGGGGAGAGGAAGAGAGAGACGGACAGAGAGAGAGAAGGGGAGAGGGAGAGAGGTACAGAGAGAAAGAAGGGGAGAGGAAGAGAGAGACGGACAGAGAGAGAGAAGGGGAGAGGGAGAGAGGTACAGAGAGAGAGAAGGGGAGAGGGAGAGAGAGACGGACAGAGAGAGGGGGAGAGGAAGAGAGAGAGGTACAGAGAGAGAGAAGGGGAGAGGAAGAGAGAGACGGACAGAGAGAGAGAAGGGGAGAGGGAGAGAGGTACAGAGAGAGAGAAGGGGAGAGGGAGAGAGGTACAGAGAGAGAAGGGGAGAGGGAGAGAGAGACGGACAGAGAGAGGGGGTGAGGGGGGCAATGGTATTTTTAATGACAACCATTCATAACATCACTTTGCCAAGAGTTCTGGTTTGATTACACCAGAATCTACAGTCAAGTACATACATTTATTTGGACGATGAAGGGTTAATGGAGACATACCTTGAGAGCATGCTGTTTGGGGGAGAAATATATCATAGTTTAGAGACAAAATTCGGAATGAATTCATCTTTGCTTATGAAAACATGACCTTACCAGCAATAAAGCAATTGACACAGCGGATCTTTTTCTTACAAAAAATATAGAGTAGGAATACCAAGAGCTTACCACAGTTATCACGGATATAGGTGGTCAGCTGGCATTCCTAGGGAGACAAATACAATAACATGTTAAATAGCTCTCAAGATTCTCTATATAAAATGTTTTATAGTTAAATTGGAACTAAGATCAGACAGAATACACATACAGACATGGCTCTCTCTCCTGGTCTGCCTCTAGAGCCCTAGATAGAAATAGAGAATTAGTCATAAATCCACATGTAAACAGTGAATATCTTATCAATACTTCTACTGTAAAAACAACCAAAACTACAACTACTATTATTATTCACTTGAAACAAATAACAATAATAAAACAACTAATACATGGGATTTGTAAAGTTCCTTTTATAGAACCAAAAACGCAAATGATATACTAACAGTGTGTCCCGGTGGTCCAATGGATCCTGGATCTCCTGACTCTCCCGACCTGCCCGAGTTCCCCTGGTTTAATCGCATCGTAACATATGGCCATTTTAACAGAAGATTTTATACATGTCAACACACCTGTGGCCCAATTGAAAATCACAAGGTTTGAAGTACAACACCTGAGAATATAAGCAGTGGTGTTAGAATCTCTATAATTGAGTCAGAGTGTCTATGTGTGAGTATATACAGTTCTGGAGGGTGACACTTTAGTCCCACGAAGATAGTTTGTAGATGTTCAATAACTGTCAACAACATATCAACTAACTATCCACTAACCCAAGCCCTTACCCTAACCCTTATTCTAAAACTAACCCTTACCCTAACCCTTATTCTAAAACTAACCCTTACCCTAACCCTTATTCTAAAACTAACCCTTACCCTTATTCTAAAACTAACCCTTACCCTAACCCTTATTCTAAAACTAACCCTTACCCTAACCCTTATTCTAAAACTAACCCTTACCCTAACCCTATATCAAAACCTAACCCTAACCCTTATTCTAAAACTAACCCTTACCCTAACCCTTATTCTAAAACTAACCCTTACCCTAACCCTTATTCTAAAACTAACCCTTACCCTAACCCTTATTCTAAAACTAACCCTTACCCTTATTCTAAAACTAACCCTTACCCTAACCCTTATTCTAAAACTAACCCTTACCCTTATTCTAAAACTAACCCTTACCCTAACCCTTATTCTAAAACTAACCCTTACCCTAACCCTTATTCTAAAACCTAACCCTAACCCTTATTCTAAAACTAACCCTTACCCTAACCCTTATTCTAAAACTAACCCTTACCCTAACCCTATATCAAAACCTAACCCTTACCCTAACCCTTATTCTAAAACTAACCCTTACCCTAACCCTTATTCTAAAACTAACCCTTACCCTAACCCTTATTCTAAAACTAACCCTTACCCTAACCCTATATCAAAACCTAACCCTAGCCCTAACTGTAACCTTAACAAGCAGTTGCTTATCAACAGATATTTTGTTAATAGTATGACCATCTGTAGAGCATCTACACTGAGTGTACAAAACATTAAGGACAGCTTGCTACTATTGAGTTGCACCCCCTTTCGCCCTCAGAACAGCCTCCATTTGTCGGGGCATGCACACTACAAGGTCTCCAAAGCGTTCCACAGGGATGCTGGCCCATGTTGACTCCAATGCTTCCCTCAGTTGTGTCAAGTAGGCTGGATGTCCTTTGGGAAGTGGACCATTCTTGATACACACAGGAAACTGTTGAGCTTGAAAAACCCAGCAGCATTGCAGTTCTTGACACAAACCGGTGCGCCTAGCACATACTACCATACCCTGTCCAAAAGCAATTACATCTTCTAGTGATAGTGTGTGTGAGTCTCACCCCTCTGCCTCGGTTTCCTTTGGGGCCTGGACCTCCTTTGACTCCAAAATCACCACTTTCACCCTGAAGATGACATTACAGGAAAAAGGGATTGTTTACTTTTTGTCAGCTTAGGAATGCAATGTGTCATGATTGGATTCCAGCCTTGTTCTCTTATCCATTCTGAAAGGGGAGATTTTATATCAATAACTGACCTGTAATCCAGGGTAACCATGGAAACCAGGCTCTCCCTTTAAAGTAAACACAAAACACAAGGAATTATTTTATTTGTGTCCATCAAACATGTCTGGAATACAAATCTACTGTATATTAAAATCCTTTATATTGAATGAAAAGATAATAGGCAGAATCTAGCACACAACCAGATCTGATTAGTGAAGGTGCTGGAGGAATAAGACAAAACTAGAGAAGTAGGAAAAAGTCTCTGAACACTTCCAGTCAGATACACATTTATTTAATTTAACTGAGCTTTCGGTCAGTCGACCTTCATTTAGATGAAAAGAGACATTTTATTTTATAATCTAATAAGTACATTAACAATATTTTCCAAAGTGGAAAACCTCATCAACTACTATGATGTCTATGGACAGCAGCTGTTGATCTGAGTACTGAGTAAGTGTACCTTACCTTCATTCCCTGGGGTCCAGGAGGTCCATGGCCGTCACTACCATCAAGACCCTGTATTAAAGAAAACACACCATCATGTCCCATGCTGACATGACCTTACAAACACATACAGTCTTGCAGTGTGTGTACAGCATGTGTGTGTGCATGCAGGTAAAATGTGTAATGACAAGGCAACACCTTACCGGCATCCCTCTTGGCCCAAGTGTTCCAAGGGCTCCGTTGACTCCGGGGTCCCCAGGTTGGCCCTGTGAGGAGACCACACAGTATTGGGTTGGAAGAATGGCTATAAAACATTATTTTACAAGCATTTTTTTATGTATACATTTTATGTGTCTATATGTAATATGTTTCAGCTGCTCTGCAGTCCTGGTAAATTGTCCTACCAAGATGGCTAATGTTTTGTATTGTAATGTATTATATAACTGTAGGTCAAAGATATAAGAATATTTTCAAGATAAATGCACAATGCAGAGTTTGAGGGTTTGAGAGGACGAGAGTACTAAAAGCCCTAATGGTCAATAGGGAATTGTAAATAGGAGTTGGGTTTCAATTCAACATCTGTTTAGAATCTGTGGAATGTCACTGGTGAACTCAGAGTGACGTGTGCTACGTTCTGTACATGGAGTCTGGGGCAGGATACTGGTTATTTGGCCATTGGCCAAGTTGTATTGCAAAGACTTCTGATTGGTCAACCCTAGGCTAGGATGGGGGGGTTATAAATGGCATCCTATTCCTTTGTTCAGTGGGGAAAAGCTGAGGACAGGGGAGACTGAACATCTGAACATCTACCTCCCAGCATAACATCTTGATTTATCCTTCTCAAATAAACCTATTTTTCTCCCCCTGATTTGCTTTGGAGTTTGTGTTATTGAAGAATAACATAAATTGCTAACAAAGGCAACGCACTTTCTGTCCATTCATCCCTCGTCTTCCTGTTGATCCTTTGCCACCCATAGTTCCAGGTGTGCCCTGAGGGAAAAGCCATTCATACGCCGTCATTACATGTCAACATCGCATAACAGTAGGATTTATGTATCAGGCATCCTCAATGTGGTCAGATGGGATGGAAATAGAACGGTAAGAAAACTGACCTGAGGTCCAGGTAAACCCTGCAGGCCCCTGGGTCCGGGCTGGCCCAAGTCTCCTCTTATACCCTATGCACACAGGAGAGAAACATGTTCAGCAACAGTATCTGTGGTATTGGGAGGACTGTTCCAAATGCTAGAGAAGTGCATCAGTAGTAGCATTATGTGGAGTTGTGGATGAGGGGAATGGGTATATATTACTTACCTGTGGTCCAGAAGGGCCAGGAATTCCTTGGAGGCCTACATCTCCTGGATCCCCTGGTGTTCCCTAGACACACACACACACACACACACACACACACATACACATACACATACACATACATACATACATACATACATACATACATACATACATACATACAAAGAACAACATACTAATGGGTACATAAATATAGATATCAATCCTAGGGACTGTTATTTAAGAAGTAGCTTTGTTGATAATGCTGCCTACTGTACATTTGGACCAGGGAGACCTCTTCTTCCTTGAGGACCCTAGAAAGCAGGACACAGGACATAATCATCACGTGACAATTGACCAAAAACGTGGGACAACATCAGTGTAACAGGACAAGGACAGCTTAGCAGAAATGAAACTTCGCTCACTGGGTTTCCGACGATTCCACTTTCTGCTCGACCGCCCTCTTCTCCTGGGTCTCCCTGTCAGTGTGGAAATGAAGACAAGAGAGAAAAGGAGTGTGTTTGAGGGAGAGAGGATGAGAATAACAGCAGTGTTGTCACCCTCCAGGACGCTAAGTGAATAATCCTGTTTTACTCACTAGAAAGAGACAGTCAAAATGATCTGGTACTTGCAAATGAACTTGGTGAATAAGCGATTTTGATTCTTAGATCAGTACATCGACAGTGGCCAACTACATGCTACATACCGGTAGTCCTGGGTTTCCCCTTCCTCCTTTGGGACCCGCGACAATGCTGTCCACTCCAGAGTCTCCCTAGAAGACCAGAGACTAACTTTTAGTAGCAGTTAGAAAATAAGATATTGAAACACTGCATTCGTTACAGTCAAACTCATTCCAAACTCATTCCAAACTCATTCCAAACTCATTCCAAACTCATTCCGAGTCTCTGCAGTTTTTTTTGTACTTGATTGATAAATTAAGGTCACTAATTAGTGAGGAACTCCCCTCATCTGGTTATCTAGATCTTAATTGAAAGGAAAACCTAAAACCAGCAGATACTGGTCCCTGAACCATCGTAAATCATTTGCACTGTTAAATGACGTCCATAGTTTGTGACTTACAGGGTCACCTCTAAGTCCACGCTGCCCCTTCACTCCTGGCTCTCCTATGAGGCCGCTGTTGCCCTGCAAGAAAACCCACCATCAAAAGATTAGACATTAGAGAAGAGAATCGAGTAAGAGTAGGATATTGGGGACATAGGAGAATGATATTAGTGACATATGAGTAGTATATTGGTGATATAGGAGTAGTATATTGATGACATAGGAGTAGTATATTGGTGATGTAGGAGTAGTGTATTGGTGACATATGAGAACGATATTAGTGATAAAGGAGAAGTATACTGGTGACGCAGGAGTAGTATATTGGTGATGTAGGAGTAGTGTATTGGTGACATATGAGAACGATATTAGTGATAAAGGAGAAGTATACTGGTGACGCAGGAGTAGTATATTGGTGATTTAGGAGTAGTATATTGGTGACATAGGAGTAGTATATTGGTGACATAGGAGTAGTGTATTGATGACATAGGAGTAGTGTATTGGTGACATAGGAGAACGATATCAATGACAGGAGAACGATATTAGTGACCGAGGAGTAGTATACTGGTGACATAGGAGTAATAAATTGGTGACATGGGAGTAGTATATTGGTGACATATGAGAAGTATACTGGAGACATAGGAGTAGTATATTGGTGACATAGGAGTAGTATATTGGTGACATAGGAGTAGTATATTGGTGACATAGGAGAACAAAATTAGTGACATAAGAGTAGTATACTGGTGACATAGGAGTAGTAAATTGGTGACATAGGAGTAGTATATTGGTGACATAGGAGTAGTATATTGGTGACATAGGAGTAGTATATTGGTGACATATGAGTAGTATATTAGTGACATAGGAGTAGGATATTGGTGATATAGGAGCAGGATATTGGTGACATAGGAGTAGTATATTGGTGACATATGAGTAGGATATTGGTGACATAGGAGTAGGATATTGGTGACATAGGAGTAGGATATTGGTGACATAGGAGTAGTATATTAGTGACATAGGAGTAGGATATTGGTGACATAGGAGTAGTATATTGGTGGTATAGGAGTAGTATATTGGTGACATAGCAGTAGTATATTAATGACATAGAAGTAGTATATCAGTGACCTAGGAGTAGTATATTGGCGAAATATATGTAGAATATGAGAAAATGTGTTTACTGGTCTTCCTGGGTTTCCTCTCTCTCCTGCAGCTCCAGCTGTTCCAATCAGACCCTGTTCACCGTCAACCCCATCAAGGCCATGGTCTCCATCATCACCCTGCCATGGTAATGTGCACACTGATTCACAACACACTCAACAACAGCATACGTTTACATCCACACAATGAAAAAAAGAACGCACCATGGTGAACCTGGTTTTCCATTGGTTAAGACATAATACCTAGTATACTGCACATAGAAATGTTTCTACTGTACACTACATTTAGCTGTGTGTATGTGGTATCCATATCTTCATACACTTACCCTGTCCCCTCTGTAGCCTCTTGAGCCCTGTAAAAAAACAGTCAGAGATCAGATGGGATTATTTTAGACAGGTAACTGCTCTGTGTCATGGTTCAGAGGTCAGATTAGATGGGATTATTTTGGACAGGTAAATGCCCCCAGGTCATGGTAACCTCTGATCTAAAAGCAGATGTCGGGAAGACATTCCAGACCAGATGGTCTATAAACATAGATTTCTGGTTGGTCAGTAGTCCATCTGCTTACCTTGAGGCCTCTCCTCCCAGGACAGCCCTGTAGTCCCTGTGGGCCAGTGGGACCTGGTGAACCTCTCTCGCCCTGTGGGAAATCAGAGAGAGAGGACAAGGTCATTGGTTTTAAGGTCAAAGGTCACAGGTTATTAAACTGACTTGTAGACCTTGCCCACCATCCACGATTAATACGTTTTGATTTGTCTGATGTCTGAATACCACACTGAGAATTATTCTTCCTTCCCTGAAAACACACACTTACAATTCCCCCCTCCTCGCCAGGGAAGCCAGGGTGTCCTTTCAGTCCTGGCTGACTCTGTAAGAAGAGAAACAAAGAGCAAATGAGGAAACTGAAACTGGCAAAGGGAGGACTGAGGAAGTACATAGACCCACATCTTCTTTACAGTATTTTAACAGTGTTCAATTACTGTGACACGTCACATCTTAAACACTGTATAATTTTATAAAGAAGGCTCAGAGGGCCTCACCTTTGTGCCTGGGCGTCCTCTGTTGCCACGGATACCCTCATGTCCGGTGCACTTACACATCACATTGCAGCACTCCCTCTCAGCCACTGTGTCCTGGAGGGAGAAAGGGAGAGGGGGAAGAAAGAGGGGGAGAAGAAGAGAATGGGAGAGAAAGAGAGAGAATGTGACAATGTGTTATGAAATCCAATATGTCATTTGTTGACATACCCTCATAATTGGAGACACCTTTGGAGGTACTCATCTCAAAATCCAATCTAAAAACAACCAATAATGTCACTGCTCTGTTTTTCTTGTCTCCAGTGGCTCCTGCTGCTAAGTACATTTCTAGCAAGTGACGACTCTATTTCATGGTGTACTATATCCTATTTCCCATGACCCCAGAGTTCTAGTTTTGATACTTCCAACCTGAAATGCTGAAACAGGAACACAATTCCTTTCTGTAATTTCTGACATCCTGACATTCTTCAACAACGTCACGTAATCCCCTTTTCTAAACAAAACATTTGTCATTGTACAGTATGACCCAAAATACTCAGACATATCAGAAATACTTCTCTATCCTTACAGCTGGGAATATGACTGGAAATGGAATTACTGTAGATAGAGACATAAAGGACTTACATGTCAGCCCAAAGAGTCTTAGCCAGTCTAAGTGACATACAGTATTACTACAACACAGGGAGACACAACTAAAAGGGTTGTTCTGATTCTGTTGTCACAAAATGATGAACCACTTACTATTTGTGTCAACAGGGTGTTTCCTAAATTGTGCATGCCAATGTTGAGCGGCTGCTTGTAGCCGAATCCTCGCCCAAACTCCACCATCTGAAGAAGGTTGGCATTTTGGACCCCTTCTAAGGCGACTGTAAGCAGGGCGTTGATACCTTTTCCTGAAATGTGACATGGAAGATAAAGATAAAAGTACAACCGATTTTAATGTTCATTTTTGTCTCATGAATGTTCTTAAATGTGTCCGTTTCTGTGGGTTGCCCCTGGTTCTTTAACCTTTAGTGCGGAGAAGTTCCGACTCTTGCTCCAGTTTCATCACGTCATCATCGAGTCCGTCTGAGAAGATCACCAGCACCTAAAGGACAAAGTAGTTGTGGCATTGTTATTACAATGTGATATAACCAGCAAAATATGTTAAGAAGTGAACATTTTTGGAGTCTGGGATCAACCACACAGGAGACATAATGTTTGGGCCCACCTTCACGCCAGCATTAGATTTCTGGAACTTATCGTGGAAGGAGCGCAGGAGGAAGGAGTTGAAGTATGTTGTCTGGGAGGTCTGCAGGGCCATAACCTTCTCCACAATTTTCTCGTCGTACTTCACGAAGTTGTAGTCGTAGAGAACCTTTCCGTTCTGCTCCACCACGCGGAAGCCAATGTTAGTCTCAATGGAACCATCTCCCGCCACGCAGCACAGGCCCTTCAGGTTGGACACATAGCGGATGATCTGTGGCAGGAAGGCCTGTAGCTGGGCTTGGCCATCGAAGAGCCCCTGGGCGGTGGCCCTGCGTGTAATATCGAACCCGATGGCGATGTCTATGGTGCAGCCTATTGGACACAGACACACTCATTATTACTTATCATCCAAATGAACCCCTTTAACAAGTCCAAAAGCTTTATGTGTTAGGTTTACTCAAGGATAATATGAGAGACAATGTAAAATAGCTTGTTTTTCAAACACTAACAAGCATTCTTTGACGAGGGTTTTACATTGAGTCAGGAGAGACAGAGGAAATAAAACGTGCATACTGTTTACTCACCCGCTTGAGTTTCTGGTACCTTGGAGGAGCATATAGTATCCACCACCTTCTTCTTGATCTTGTCCAGGCTGGCAAAGTCCTGCACAGAGAAGACCCTTTCCGGGTTGAGAGTGATTTGCCCGAGCTCAACAGGTTTGTGGTCTTTCCCTATACCAATGGCAAACACCTCAATGTTCATGGCCTTGAGCTCCTCTGCTGCATGCACAACATCATCATCTGAACGTCCGTCAGTGATCACAACCAGGTTCTGAGAGACCTTGGCATTGATACGGCTCCCTCTAGCTGGTTGGAAGTACTCCATACGGACGTAGTCCAGGGCCTTTCCGATGTTCGTCGTGTACCTAATCTGCATCATATTGTTTATCTGGTTGTTCACCTCTGCTTCTGTGTAATACTCATTCAAGAAGAACTCCTTTTTAGGATCACTGCTAAACTGGGCGACTCCCGCACGGAAGGACTGCTCTGCAATGTTGAAGCTGGAAACAAGGTCTGTGGCAAACTTCTTCATGATAGTGAAGTCGGTGGTGCTGATGCTCCCTGAGCTGTCAATCAACAGGACCAGATCCCCCTGCGTTTTTTCACAGACTAAGAGGAGAAGAGAAGACGTCAGATCATGTTGAACCATTTAATTTCAACATGCTTATGCTACAAGGCTTTGTACTTTCAGATTAGATGTTTTTACAGTTGCATTCTGTCTTACCTGGTTTGCTGGTTTGGCAGAATTCAAAGGAAATATTTTTGTGCAGTGTGTCTAGTTTATGGAAGTCATCCACAAAGAAAACCTTATTCGGGTCCCCTGCCATGAGCTCAAGCTCTTGCTTATTTGCTCCAACCACTCCGATGCTATAGACTATGATCCCATTGTCCCGTAGCTCCTTGGCTGGCCCAGCTAGGTTATAGGGGTCAGTAGCCTCACCATCTGTGATCACCATCAACCACTGGGGGACATTTAGGGCCTTTCGCCCGCCGTACTGTGCACCAAAATAACCCAAGGAATACTTGAGTGCCTTGCCAGTGTAGGTGTCTCCACTGGGCTCTCTAAGCTTTGTGATGGCACTATTGACATCTCTCTTAGATTTGTATTCGTTGAGTGTGAATTTAGACTCGGGGTCGTCTGAAAAGACAATCAGACCATAGCGTGTCTGCTTCTCCCCAACAGAGGTTTCATTGACCACGGACATCATGAAGTTTTTCATTATGTCAAAATTATCTGAGCTGATGCTGGTGGAGCCGTCCACCAAGAAAATAATGTCTGCGATCTCCGTCCTCACACACTCTGGTGGAAGAGAAGAAGAGATAGAGGAAAATATCAATGTCAAAATCTAAGAAATGTGAACTCATTGTTGCTTTTAAGTAATGTTTCTTGAACCAAGTGGCACTCACCTCTCTCCGGATCACAGATTGCCAATGCCAGTTGGCTATCCAAAGCCTTGAGTGCATCAAAGTCCCTCTCGGAGTAGACCCTCTCCTGTGCGCCACTGATCTCCAGCAACTGTGTATTGTTGGCATTGACCACCCCAATAGCGTAGATGATCACACCCTTGTCTTGAAGTTTCTTGGCAGGAGACTTTACCTCATCCTGCGCCTCACCATCGGTTACAACAATCAGGAACTGCTTCACGTTAGTGCGCCCTCCTTTCAGTGGGTCAAAGAACTGCGAGGTGTAGGACAGGGCTTCTCCGGTGTGTGTGCCCCCGCCTATCTGTTGCATAGTTTGTAAATCCTGCAACATGCCTTCCTTATCGTTATGCTTGTTGAGAGGGAAGATCACCTGTTGGCTGGTGCTGAACTGTATGATGCCCACGTGCACTTTATCCAGGCCTATGTCAGATTTGTTGATGATGGATTGCAAGAAGACCTTCATCTTCTGGAAGTCTGGGTTGTTGATGCTACCTGAGCTGTCGATCAAGAAGAGGACGTCCCCCTTCATGTCCTTGCAAACTGTGAAAAGAGAACAAATATTAATTTAGCTGTTGTTATAACTCAGTGTGTGCTCATAATCAATCCCTGGCAAGAGACAAGGTGTTTCATATTTTTACTGAAATCAGAAAATAAATAAGATGTAACACTTAAAAACAATAGAGATTGCCTTACTATCAGGGGAGCAGATATCTGTGATGATGTCATTTTTTATTGGTTTCAGAGCGTCAAAGTTGTTGACAAAGAACTTCTTCTCTTGGCTGCCAGCAATCTCCAGCAGCTGTGTATCGTTAGCTTGCTTCACCCCAATGGCATATATGGTGATGCCCTGCGCCCTCAGCTTTGCTGCTTGATCCTTCACGTTGTCTTGAGACTCTCCGTCTGTGATGACAATGAGGTACTCGCGAACCTTGTGACTACGGGTGGCCTTAGCCCGATCAAAGTAGGGACCCATAGAGGTCAGCGCTAATCCGGTCCTTGTCCCGCCTCCAAGTTGGATGATACCATCCACTGCTTTCTCCACTGAAGGGTTGTCAGGGTAGGTTGTCAAATCAAACTCAAGAGCTGGGGTATCAGAGAACTTTACCACACCCACGCGGACATGATGCGGTCCGATGTGGAATGTGTGTATGAATTCGTTAATAAATGTTTTCATGTCAGCAAAGTCTGGATATTCAATACTCCCTGAGTGGTCGATCAGAAAGAACATGTCTGCTTCATCTGTCTGCAAACAGCCTAGAATCAAAAGAGAAAAGAAAGCACTAGTGTCATCTCGGAGACCACATTACATCTATATCAACATTCCTCTACAAATTAAACAACAAGAAGCATTGGTACAGTCATTTTGATCTCACTTTGCTTGGCAGTGTATGTCCTTGCGTTGTCTTTGACTGCTTTTTTAAGGATGTTGTAGCACACGCTTTTCTTCAGGCTCTTCTCCAGGGTCTTGAGCTTGGCAAAGCTGTCCACATGTAATACGTGCTTGTTAGGGGGATCTGAAGCGATCTGTCTCAGCTCGTTCTCATCAGCATCCTTGATCCCCACTGCGTAGACAGTGACACCAGCTCTGCGCAGTGCAGTGGCATGAGAAGTTACGTTGTCCTGGGACTTTCCGGTGATGACTATCGCCACCTGCTGCACCCCCTGTTCTTTCCGGCTGCCCCTCTCCTTGATAAACATCTTCTCCCTGGCATACTCCAAGGCCTCGCCAGTGTATGTGAGACCGCGACGGTAGGGCAGGATCTTGATGAACTGAAGGATATTTGTTTTTTCTTGGAAGGAGTTGAGGTAGACCTGGGCCGAGGCCTTGTTGCTATAGAGGACAATGCCCACCCTCACCCTGTTGAAGTCCATATCTAGGCCGGCCACTATCTTGTGGATGAATCCACGAACCAGCTGGAAGTTTGCAGTTCTATTGCTCGAAGACTCATCAACTATAAACACAATGTCAGCCAGTGAAGCTTCACTGCAATCTGCAATAGAGAGGAAATTGTTAGTCAACAGCAATGTGTTATCCTTTATGTATAATGAGCAATTATTTCACAAGAGATCAGATATCCACTTAATTCAGCAAAAATCCCTAAATGCCCTTACCGTCAGTCACAGGGACCACCTCTTCAGTCTCAAAGACAGTCTTTAGCACAGAGGCGATGTTTGTAGTCTGGTAAAAGAATGGTGAGGTGGCCATTAACTTTAGCTCTGGAAGTGTAGATTCACCCAACCCGATGGACACAATGGTTGTCCCTTCAGATTTGATAGTACGTGCCACCTTCATCACGTTATCCTTCGAATCCCCGCCTGTCACCGTGACTAGAAACTGCCGGTAGCCTTGTTCATTACGGCCACCAGACGCTGTAGTGAAGAAGTGTGCACGGGCGTATTCCAGGGCATCGCCCAGGTGACGAGACCTGTTGGGGCGCAGCGGCAGCCTGAATTTCCTGAGAGCTGCCAAGTACTCTTCCTTAGTGTTGTGGGTGTTCAGAAAGAACTCTACCTTGGTGTCCTGGGCAAACTGGGCCAGACCCAGGCGCATGGTTTTAGTGCTCGGGTTGAGTTGGTTGACCAGTCGCATCAGAAGGGTTCTGACCAGCTGGTAGTCTGCCTGCATCATATTGCTGTCCACCAGGAAGAAGATATCAGAGAACTTTGGGATCAGAGCTGAAAAAATAAAGAATAATTGTTATGACAATTATGCCATATTTTATTTTCATTTTTGGAAATGGTCCTTTTAATGTTGGCACAAGCAGCCGTAAACAATGTCTGCCTCTCAAGGTTGCATAATTTTGCTTAGAATGGTATCCCATGGTACAACTAAGGCAAGTCACTTGGATTAGATACTTTGCAAGTTCAACATTCACACTTTGTTACAACATACAGTATGTTTCCTTATAAAAGTCCCTTACCCATCCTCTGGTTCTCCATGGAGACACAGACAGTCTGCAGCAGACCCTGAGAAAGTGTTTGTAGGGCCTGGAAACTTTCTATGTTGACCAGAAAATGCTTGTGGGGCCTGTTAGCAATATCCTTCAGCTCATTGATGTTGGCTGCCCCAACTCCAATAGCAAACACAATGACCCCTTGCTGCCTTAACGCCTTGGCTGGCAGCTTTACATCGTCCTCAGACTCCCCGTCGGTGAGCACCACAGCAATCTGAGGCACCCTCTGATCAGCGCGACTCCCGTTGGCCTTGGTGAAAAACTCTTCCCGAAGGACAGTAATGGCTTTGCCGGTGGCTGTGCCTCCACCGAGCTGTGGAAGCCTGTCCACTTGCTCCAGTAGGGCCCTTTGGTCCATATGTTCCCCCAAATGGAATTGCTTCTGGATCTCATTACTAAACTGGGCCAGTCCTACGCGAACCTTGTCCGCTCCAATATCCAGCCCCTCGATGAAGCTGTGGAGAAACCTCCGAACCTCCTGGAAGTTTGTAGGGATGATGCTGGTGGAGCCATCCACAAGGAACACAATGTCAGCCACTGTGGCGTTGAGGCACTCTGGAGATGAAGGAAAATAATAATGTCATTTATATATAAGGAATATTTTTCAAATGGAAACAATAAATACACTGTTATAGTACCTTGGACCACTTTGGAGATTGGTCTCTTTGCCTCATCTATGGTAGTACACAGCACCTGGATGAGGCTCTGGGAGATCCCCTGCAGCACAGTAAAGTCCGACACGCTGTACACGTGCTGGTTGTGAGGTGTAGTGGCAATCTCCTTCAGCTGATCTTCGTCTGCTTCTTTGATCCCGATGGCGTACAGCGTGATGCCCTGCTTCTTCAGCTTAAGGGCATGCAGCCCCACATTGTCCATTGATTCACCATCAGTGATCACCACGGCAATCTGGGGCACGTTCTCGTTCACCCGGCTCCCTGCACGGTCAACAAAGAGCTCGTTCAGCAGGAAGTCCAGGCCCAGGCCCGTGTTGGTTTCACCGCCCATATAAGGCAGGTTGTTAATGTACTGCAGGATGTCCTGTTTGTCCTGGAAGGTGTTGAGAAGGAACTCGGTGCGCGGCGTGTTGCTGTACTGGACCAGACCGATGCGCACCTGGTCGGGGGCCACGTCAAAGCTGTTGACCAGCGTGTACAAGAACTGGCGGATCTGTTTGAAGTTCTCTGAGCCGATGCTCCATGAACCGTCCACCAGGAAGACGATGTCGGCCACGGCCTCTTCCTTGCAGACTGGGAGGGGAAGAAAACAGTCGTCAGCCAATGGAATTCCGTACAAGTGTTTAAACCACAAGGTTTTTTGTGCATGGGATGAGCAATGAAAGCAATTAATCAATAAATCAATCTATTAATCAAATATAATTTTTATCGTGCTTTTATAAAAACACATTTTTTATAACTGCTCAACAGTCTAAAGCCCCAAAGAGTTGGTCATAATTTTGTATTTGTGTGGTATTTCTTCAATGCTTCTCTGTTTATGCCATTCTGGACTGTGGTCTGCATTCTGGAATGATTCAGATGTCAGGAGACAAACATGCTTACCTGTTTTTTGTGCTCCGTTAACCAGAAAACATGTTGCTATGGTGAAGATGGCCAGGAGGCCGTGTGTCCCCTCCATGTTGGAACGTTTCTCTAGTCTCTCTCCTTGAAACACAAACATGGACAGATCAACTGTTGGAGCACAGAAAGTTACTGTTTATCAGATCAAGTTGTGTTGACACAAGATTCAACTGAAATGTGGTTAGATCTAATTTAAACATAGCATCCTATGACATCCTAGCCTTCATTTATACATTTTTCTTACATGATAACAGATTATTTTGCACTACTCATGCTCATGCCAGGTTTGGGGAGTAACGGATTACATGTACAGATACTTTTGAAAAAACGACATGATTACTTCAAGGATTACTTTTAAATTCAGAAAGGATGTTTTTGCGAAAACAAATCTTTAACACTTCTGTTTTTTCAATGACATTCAAATCAGCATTGTAAAAAGGAGCAAGTTTAAGTTTGTTCCACCTGAGCGAGTCTGACCACAAATCAGAGACCAATATGATGGCACACCAAATGTGTTTGATAGATTGCGAGAAAAGAGCAGGAATGGGTTTCTGTAGTCTAAAGTCAAAGCTATGTCTTCCAATGGTGTGAGTGCTGTCGGCATCCAAAGATTATCCAACTTGAATAAATGCTTGGAGGTAAAGATGACAGCAGTGGTGTAGTCTACGGCGATACAGATATCACTTATTATTGATATCTACATAGCGCATTGATGTGAATTACACTGCTGCTCTCTCATTTAGCTATTTGCGCCTTATGGATTGTGGTTGATGTGGATGGCTGTTCACAAATCTATATGTGAATTTGAACCCAATAATGGTTGAATTCAAGAAGTTTAAGCTGCCTATCAATCATTGTTTTTGAAACCAGTTGACAGCCGGTGAAAAATTGTCTTGCAACAGCTGCATAGTGCGGATCCAAGCCTATGGAATAAAAGTGGGGCTTTTATTGCTCAATCTAATTCATGCTGATCAACAAAAAAAATCCATAGGCCTAATGGACACATCTTCAACCTTGTACACTTTTAATAGACTTAAAAGGGACAATCTGTAGTTGCTACATACATTTTTAGATTTAAAAATTGTATGTATATATATATCCCTTTATTCTTGAAGAGTATAACTTATAAATACCTCATGAGCTTAATTCAACTGTCACACTCCATGAGAACCCAAAATATAAGATTGTTTTACTCCAATGTTTGTAAACATTGTAAATGTAAACAAACACTGTATAGCCTCATAACATGGATATCATGAATGGTCAGTCATTTTGATATCAATCATTTTGATATCATGGATGACCAGTCCTTGTGTCCATAGCTCTGTCGATTAATCTGAGAGTGGTTACATTTCCAAGGCTAGCTTTTTCAAACAGAAATTTGCTTCCTGCAACACAAACTCAAAAAAGTTCTGGGACACTGTAAAGTCCATGGAGAATAAGAGCACCTCCTCCCAGCTGCCCTCTGCACTGAGGATAGGAAACTCTGTCACCACCGATAAATACACTATAATTGAGAATTTCAATAAGCATTTTTCTACGGCTGGCCATGCTTTCCACCTGGCTACCCCTACCCCGGTCAACAGCACTGCACCCCCCACAGCAACTCGCCCAAGCCTTCCACATTTCTCCTTCTCCCAAATCCAGTCAGCTGATGTTCTGAAAGAGCTGCAAAATCTGGACCCCTACAAATCAGACAATCTGGACCCTTTCTTTCTAAAATTATCTGCCGAAATTGTTGCAACCCCTATTACTAGCCTGTTCAATCTCTCTTTCGTGTCGTCTGAGATTCCCAAAGATTGGAAAGCAGCTGCGGTCATCCCCCTCTTCAAAGGGGGGGGGGGACACTCTTGACCCAAACTGCTACAGACCTATATCTATCCTACACTGCCTTTCTAAGGTCTTCGAAAGCCAAGTCAACAAACAGATTACCGACCATTTCAAATCCCACCGCACCTTCTCCGCTATGCAATCTGGCCGGGGTATCCTGGAATGACATTGACCTCATCCCGACAGTAGAGGATGCCTGGTTGTGGTGCCAGAATAACAACCTATCCCTCAATGTAACCAAGACTAAGGAGATGATTGTGGACTACAGGAAAAGGAGCACCGAGCACATCCCCATCGACGGGGCTGTAGTGGAGCAGGTTGAGAGCTTCAAATTCCTTGGTGTCCACATCAACAACAAATTAGAGTGGTCCAAACACACCAAGACAGTTGTGAAGAGGGCACAACAAAGCATATTCCCCCTCAGGAAACTAAAAAGATTTGGCATGGGTCCTGAGATCCTCAAAAGGTTCTACATCTGCAACATCGAGAGCATCCTGACCAGTTGCATCACTGCCTGGCACGGTAATTACCGCAAGGCACTTCAGAGGGTAGTGCGTACGGCCCAGTACATCACTGGGGCAAAGCTGCCTGCCATCCAGGACCTCTACACCAGGCGGTGTCAGAGGAAGGCCCTGAAAATTGTCAAAGACCCCAGCCACCCCAGTCAGTGTCACGGCCATCGTTGAAGAGAGAAGGGGACCAAGGCGCAGCTGGTTGCGTGCTCATCATTATTTTATTTATATTAAAGTGAAAACAAAGAACAACAGACCAACAGTTTCACAGGCTAATATAACAGCAGTGCAAAATACACCTACCCACAAAGAGACAGGTGAAAACAAGCTCCCTAAGTATGACTCCCAATCAGGAACAACGATGTACAGCTGTTCCTGATTGAAAGCCACACCAGGCCAACAAAGAAATACAAAACCTAGAAACCCAAAACAAGAACATACACCAAAAACCCCGGAACACATAAATACAATACCCCTCTACATACACCTAACCCCGAACCATATAAAACAAATACCCTCTGCCACGTCCTGACCAAACTACCATAACCAATAACCCCTATACTGGTCAGGATGTGACACATACACTGTTCTCTCTACTACCGCATGGCAAGCGGTACAGGAGTGCCAAGTCTAGGACAAAAAGGCTTCTCAACAGTTTTTACCACCAAGCCATAAGACTCCTGAACAGGTAACCAATGGTTACCCGGACTATTTGCATTGTGTGCCCTCCCCTGCCCCCCCTGCATAGTCACTTTAACCATACCTACATGTACATACTACCTCAATAAGCCTGACTAACCGGTGTCTGTATATAGCCTTGCTACTCTTATTTTCAAATGTCTTTTTACTGTTGTTTTATTTCTTTACTTACCTACACACACACACACACATACCTTTTTTTCAGACTATTGGTTAGAGCCTGTAAGTAAGCATTTCACTGTTGTATTCGGCACACATGACAAATAAACTATGATTTGATTTGATTTGATTACTGCACCTGTACATAGCCCATCTATAATTTAGCACAAACAACTACCTCTTCCCCTACTGTATTTATTTATTTATTTTGCTCCTTTGCACCCCATTATTTCTATTTCTACTTGCACTTTCTTCCACTGCAAATCTACCATTCCAGTGTTTTACTTGCTATATTGTATTTACTTTGCCACCATGGCCTTTTTTGACTTTACCTCCCTTATCTCACCTCATTTGCTCACATTGTATATAGACTTATTTTTCTACTGTATTATTGACTGTATGTTTGTTTTACTCCATGTGTAACTCTGTGTTGTTGTATGTGTCAAACTGCTTTGCTATATCTTGGCCAGGTCGCAATTGTAAATTAGAACTTGTTCTCAACTTGCCTACCTGGTTAAATAAAGGTTAAATAAAAAATAAAAATAAATAATAACACATTAACCAGACAATAAAACCACATTTTACCTTTAATAACACTTTGACACAGGCCTGGATGAAGCTGCTGTCATCGCACACCACAGGGGATCAACATACGTAAATCAACCTGGTGGCAGCCAGCCTTCCTTTCTTGACATTAAAGTTGACTGTTAATGTTAAATACCCTGACTGCCCCACAGGGACATCATGTCTGGAGGAGAGAGGCCAGGTCTGTGCTGTAGTCAGATTATGAGCCCCGAGGGGGAGAACTACCGCACAGATACTGGGGTTGGTAACGGTTAGAGAGGCGAGCCAGCAACCGCAGCGTTTGCTGTGAACACCGAGGCTGTACCAGCTTTATTTGACTGTTTTACTGTGAACCCTGAGGCTGTACCAGCTTTATTTGGCTGTTTTACTGTGAACGCTGAGGCTGTACCAGCTTTATTTGACTGTTTTACTGTGAACACTGAGGCTGTACCAGCTTTATTTGGCTGTTTTACTGTGAACGCTGAGGCTGTACCAGCTTTATTTGACTGTTTTACTGTGAACCCTGAGGCTGTACCAGCTTTATTTGACTGTTTTACTGTGAACCCTGAGGCTGTACCAGATTTATTTGACTGTTTTACTGTGAACGCTGAGGCTGTACCAGCTTTATTTGACTGTTTTACTGTGAACCCTGAGGCTGTACCAGCTTTATTTGACTGTTTTACTGTGAACCCTGAGGCTGTACCAGCTTTATTTGACTGTTTTACTGTGAACGCTGAGGTTGTACCAGCTTTATTTGACTGTTTTACTGTGAACGCTGAGGCTGTACCAGCTTTATTTGACTGTTTTACTGTGAACGCTGAGGCTGTACCAGCTTTATTTTACTGTTTTACGGTGAACACTGAGGCTGTACCAGCTTTATTTGACTGTTTTACTGTGAACGCTGAGGCTGTACCAGTGTTGTTGTATGTGTCGAACTGCTTTGCTTTATCTTGGCCAGGTCGCAATTGTAAATGAGAACTTGTTCTCAACTTGCCTACCTGGTTAAATAAAGGTGAAATACATTTTTATTTATTTTTTATTTAAAATATTCTCCAGGACCATCCCTTAGCTTTTTACCAATACAGAGGCGGGGCAACCGTTTTATTATTGTTTCATCTGTGGATTTGCCATTTAAACATCTGCATATTATCAAGATATCCAAGTGTCACCAACAAAAAGGTAAACAATAGGCCTATAGCAAATGCAGCATATGGCATTCATTTTTCCCATGTAAATTGCACTTTTCAGTAGTGCTCAAAGCATGCAATTCCATGAGCGAAGAATTTATCTTTCAACTCAAATCAATGAGCCCAATCAGTCCTCCATGACAACAAAATAATAAACAACAGAGTAGGGCTGTCTAATAAGTCCTTCATTTTGGGGTCATGCTCAGATAAAACAATTTGGCTAATCTATACTTCCATATTTCCAAGTCCTATTCTTGAAGATCAAGGGGCATAACATTTATTGGAATGACTGGAATTCTGATAGACTTTTAATGTAAAAATATAATTGAATCGTATTATTATATGTAGTAGAAAGAGATGGGTTAGAAGAAGCCTACATAACCAACCCATAAAGTAAAATTTAACATCCATATACAGTGGGGGAAAAAAGTATTTAGTCAGCCACCAATTGTGCAAGTTCTCCCACTTAAAAAGATGAGAGAGGCCTGTAATTTTCATCATAGGTACACGTCAGCTATGACAGACAAAATGAGAAAAAAAATCCAGAAAATCACATTGTAGGATTTTTAATGAATTTATTTGCAAATTATGGTGGAAAATAAGTATTTGGTCACCTACAAACAAGCAAGATTTCTGGGTCTCACAGACCTGTAACTTCTTCTTTAAGAGGCTCCTCTGTCCTCCACTCGTTACCTGTATTAATGGCACCTGTTTGAACTTGTTATCAGTATAAAAGACACCTGTCCACAACCTCAAACAGTCACACTCCAAACTCCACTATGGCCAAGACCAAAGAGCTGTCAAAGGACACCAGAAACAAAATTGTAGACCTGCACCAGGCTGGGAAGACTGAATCTGCAATAGGTAAGCAGCTTGGTTTGAAGAAATCAACTGTGGGAGCAATTATTAGGAAATGGAAGACATACAAGACCACTGATAATCTCCCTCGATCTGGGGCTCCACGAAAGATCTCACCCCGAGGGGTCAAAATTATCACAAGAACGGTGAGCAAAAATCCCAGAACCACACGGGGGGACCTAGTGAATGACCTGCAGAGAGCTGGGACCAAAGTAACAAAGCCTACCATCAGTAACACACTACGCCGCCAGGGACTCAAATCCTGCAGTGCCAGACGTGTCCCCCTGCTTAAGCTAGTACATGTCCAGGCCCATCTGAAGTTTGCTAGAGAGCATTTGGATGATCCAGAAGAGGATTGGGAGAATGTCATATGGTCAGATGAAACCAAAATAGAACTTTTTGGTAAAAACTCAACTCGTCGTGTTTGGAGGACAAAGAATGCTGAGTTGCATCCAAAGAACACCATACCTACTGTGAAGCATGGGGGTGGAAACATCATGCTTTGTGGCTGTTTTTCTGCAAAGGGACCAGGACGGCTGAGACTCTTCAGGCACTTATTGACACCTCGGTTTTAAATGTTAAATGGGCCAAAAACCATGGCAATATGTATCGTTCAGTTTTAGTTGTTTGTCTTAAAGTCCATTGTGAGATGCCAGTTTTCAGAAAATCCACCATGTTGTTGTTAAAGATGAGAGGTTACTGTTGGATACTTTTGCCCTACAAACAAGATGTCTTGATGAGCATTTTAATGCATATAGAGTTGGGTGTACAACAGAGGGACCTTATGTAGTGGATGTTAGAGAGCTTTTCTGTCACAAAGCATTTGAAATATAGATGTCATACAGTTGTGATGATTCAAGTTTGTTTATTGTCCTATACTGTTTCCTGTGACTCTAAAAACTGCACAGTAAGCTCTTTAAAACCAAGATATATTGTATTACAATATTGTTTTTTTAATTTACTTTTAAAGGATGCCAAAATATTTTACAGAGGCCCCAATTTTATTTTATCATCAGTGTTTTTGATATGTGAGATGTCAGTTTCACAAAATACTCCATGTCATTGTTAGATGTATTGAATTGCAATATTGAGCTGTATTATGTACATGTATTAAAGTGAACAGAGGCCAACATTTCATTTCAGTACAAAATGTTATTATCATCAGTATTTTGATGTACAGTTGAAGTCGGAAATTTACATACACCTTAGCCAAATACATTTAAACTCAGTTTTTCACAATTTGTGACATTTAATCCTAGTAAAAATTCCCTGTGTTAGGTCAGTTAGGATCACCACTTTATTTAAAAAATGTGAAATGTCAGAATAATAGCAGAGAGAATGATTTATTTCAGCTTTTATTTCTTTCATCACATTCCCAGTGGGTCAGAAGTTTACATACACTCAATTAGTATTTGGTAGCATTGCCTTTAAATTGTTTAACTTGGGTCAAATGTTTCAGATAGCCTTCCACAAGCTTCCCACAATAACTTGGGTGAATTTTGGCCCATTCCTCCTGACAGAGCTGGTATAACTGAGTCAGGTTTGTAGGCCTCCTTGCTCGCACATGCTTTTTCAGTTTTGCCCACAAATGTTCTATAGGATTGAGGTCAGGGCTTTGTGATGGCCACTCCAAGACCTTGACTTTGTTGTCCTTAAGCCATTTTCCACAACTTTGGAAGTATGCTTGGGGTCATTGTCCATTTGGAAGACCCATTTGCGACCAAGCTTTATCTTCCTGACTGATGTCTTGAGATGTTGCTTCAATATATCCACATAGTTTTCCATCTTCATGATGCCATATATTTTGTGAAGTGCACCAGTCCCTCCTGCAGCAAAGCACCCCCACAACATGATGCTGCCACCCCTGTGCCTCACAGTTGGGATGTTGTTCTTCGGCTCCAAGCCTCCCCCTTTTTCCTCCAAACATAACAATGGTCATTATGGCCAAACAGTTCTATTTTTATTTCATCAGATCAGAGGGCATTTCTCCAAAAAAGTACGATCTTTGTCCCCATGTGCAGATGCAAACCGTAGTCCGGCTTTTTTATTGCGGTTTTTGAGCAGTGGCTTCTTCCTTGCTGAGCAGTCTTTCAGGTTATGTCGATATAGGACTCGTTTTATTGTGGATATAAATACCTTTGTACCTTTTTCCTCCAGAATCTTCACAACGTCCTTTGCTGTTGTTCTGGGATTGATTTGCACTTTTCGCACCAAAGTACGTTCATCTCTAGGAGACAGAACGCGTCTCCTTCCTAAGCGGTATGACGGCTGCATGGTCCCATGATGTTCATACTTGCGTACTATTGTTTGTACAGATGAACGTGGTACCTTCAGTTATTAGGAAATTGCTTCCAAGGATGATCCAGACTTGTGGAGGTCTACACATTTTTTTCTGAGGTCTTGGCTGATTTCTTTTGATTTTCCCATGATGTCAAGCAAAGACGCACTGAGTTTGAAGGTAGGCCTTGAAATACATCCACAGGTACACCTCCAATTGACTCAAATTATGTAAATTAGCCTATCCGAAGCTTCTAAAGCCATGACATAATTTTCTGGAATTTTTCCAAGCTGTTTAAAGGCACAGTCAACTTAGTGTATGTAAACTTCTGGCCCACTGGAATTGTGATACAGTGAATTATAAGTGAAATAATCTGTCTGTAAACAATTGTTGGAAAAATGACTTGCACAAGGTAGATGTCCTAACCGACTTGCCAAAACTATAGTTTGTTAACAAGAAATTTGTGGAGTGGTTGAAAAACTAGTTTTAATGACTCCAACCTAAGTGTATGTAAACTTCCGACATCAACTGTACGTATTGCAAATGTCTTACATTTAAGAATAAAGTGCTTTGTTAAATACTGACTTCTGATTTATTGACGTTAAGTTTAGTTGTACAAATGCTACTCTTGACTGATAATATTTAATGCTATATTGAGTGAATTGGCAGTTGAGTTGTTTCCACGTAACTCTAAATAGAGAACATTACAGTTTGTGGAGTTAAATATAAACACTGAATAGAGTAGAAATAACTCTGCAACAAGAGTAATTTTTACTTTATTTAGACTGGGACCAAATTATATCTTTTGTAGAGTATAATTGTTTTCAATTTGAGTGATATTTACTCAGATAAATGTACTGTGTAGGAGAACTCTTTAAAGAACCCTTTTTGGTTCCAGGTAGAAACCTTTTGGGTTCCATGAAGAATCCTTTCCACAGAGGGTGCTACATGGAAAAAGGGTTCTACCTAAAACCAAAAAGGTTTCTACATAGAACCAAAAAGGGTGGGGACATCCGAAGAACCCTTTTGAAAGCCTTTTTTCTAAGTGCACACACACACACTGGTCCTCTATCACACTTTTAGGACATTTGTGTCCATTTGAGACATTGCCAGTGCCATCTATTTTGATGTTAAGGGAACAGAAGTGTTAACTTCCAGCCTGGCAGTATGGTATGTGTGCACCACATTCTAGACAAAGGGCATGTCGAAGAGGGCTGCTTATCTGAATTCTTCTTCCTCGTTTCTTTCACTCCCGAACAGGATTCACCTAATGCACAACACAGCGTATAAATATGTTTTAGGACAAGATTCAGCTAATGTAAAACAGCCTATAAATGTCTTTAGGACAGGATTCAGCTAATGTAAAACAGCCCATTAATGTGTTTAGGAGAGGATTCAGCTAATGTAAAACAGCCTATAAATGTCTTTAGGACAGGATTCAGCTAATGTAAAACAGCCCATTAATGTGTTTAGGAGAGGATTCAGCTAATGTAAAACAGCCTATAAATGTCTTTAGGACAGGATTCAGTTAATGTAAAACAGCCTATAAATGTCTTTAGGACAGGATTCAGTTCATGTAAAACAGCCTATAAATGTCTTTAGGACAGGATTCAGCTAATGTAAAACAGCCCATTAATGTGTTTAGGACAGTATTCAGCAACTGTAAAACAGCCTATAAATGTCTCTAGGACAGATTTCAGTTAATGTAAAACATCCTATAAATGTCTTTATGACAGTAATTCAGTTAATGTAAAACAGCCTATAAATGTATTTAGGACAGGATTACGCTAATGTAAAACAGCCAATAAACGTATTTAGGACAAAGGCCCTTTTGAAAATACTTCATCTATGGATTATCTGTAGATTCGACCACCATTCCCAAATGGATTCCAAATATGCCGTCCTATCTTGCAAGCCAGCTAAAATAAAAATACAATTCTGACAGGTTTCCCTTTAAAAAAACAATGCTTGATGTGCCTGGGTCCAGTCAGACTTATTCCAGAGAAAGGGTATGGGAACTGGCTAGAACATACTGTACAGTTTTTCAGTCAGAATGCGCAACAATAATCAACTCAGCGATTAAAACTGACTGTATCAAGAGAGAGTGTGTGTCTGTGTGTGTGTGCCTGGTTAATGTGTACTGTATGTGTCTGGTTGTTTAAGAGTCTTATACCAATGCTTGTTGAGGCACGATCCCAATGAGTTGAGAAATTCAGGAAACGGGGGTCCATTCTAACTGGATGCATCTGGAGGTAATCGTGATTTGCAGACCCCCATTTCAAACAAGAATCGCACTTAAATGACAGTGATTGAAAGGGCAGTCTTGACATCTCATTTGTTCAGGTCAGAGTCCACTGAATATACTTACATCTGGGTCTAACAGATCTCATGCACATTTCCTTCACGCTCTGTTCTCTACCTCGGTTTATTTAGGCAGCGTTCAAAGCAGTTCCTTTCCGCTCAACAGAGTGAGGTCTAAAAGAGTCGGGCCCCATTGTTTTCAATGGCAAATCATCTATTCCACTCAAACTGTAGCCACAGATTGACCGTGAACATTCAGGCACAAGGCATCTGTTAAATTATGGAGTACTTTAAAGCTTTCTACAGGACAATGATTACACCACAAACATTTTGTTTACCTCTTCATGATGAGTCAAGGTCAAGATTGTCTATGGTCAGAACGGTCCAGTACAATTATCCAAGACTGACTCTTTAATGTAACATATAAATCAACAATAGTGTTTTGGTGGCTGGTTTATTTCAAGCTGAATTTATGTTTGTTACCTATCAATCCATGTTGACTGTTGAACTGATGACTGTGGGGTTCTGGTAGGCATCAGTTATTAACTGCTTTAGCTGCATGACTGTTCCATTAAACATACACATCATCATCATCATAAAGCCCAAAGACGTGAATAGATCCTATTTCAGAGCTCTTCACCACAGCTGTATGCTGTTGTTGGCTCTGCTGACAAGACGTCCTAGACCTATGGGATAACCAATGCAATGGCCTTCTTCCCCTCCTCTTTCTCTCAATAGAGAAGCCTAACATTGACTTCTTTTCACTTTCGATTTACAGCTGGTGCCGGCTGTGTTTTATACACAGACGTTGAGGCTTTAAGAGGTGTAAACAAAGGAACTTGGCTGTTCAATGTACAGAACTACAGGTTATGCTAGTCTGGCTGTGGACCACAGGGGCTGTGTTTACACAGGCAGCCCAATTCAGATCGTTTGCCAATTATTTCCATATCTAATACCTATCTGATCTTGTCCCTAATGTGTAAACAGCAACAACAAAAAACACATGGAATCTGATCTTTTGACTTATGATTTACTGTATACCACCACCATATGTGGATCTCAATCCTGATACAATTCTGATGCTACATATGTGACCTCAGTCTAGATGCTCAAATCATAATTGATTTGCTCTGAAGTGTTCCTTTTTTGCACATGACCTGCCATTACCATGGCAACCACCCCAACATTTTAACCTCTACATGATCGGTGTCCCTATACTGGGACGGTTGAACTAACATGCGCTAATGTGATTAGCATGACAGTTGTAAGTAACAGCAAACTTTCCAGGACATAGACATGTCTTACATGGGCAGAAAGCTTAAATTCTTGTTAATCTAACTGCACTGTACAATTTACAGTAGCTATTACAGTGAAAAAATACCATGCTATTGTTTGAGGAGAGTGCACAACAACAAAAAACGTACCACGGCAACTGGTTTGATACATTCACCTCTGAATGTAAATAATTTACTTACATTCAGTAATCTTGCTCTGATTTGTCATCCTGAGGGTCCCAGAGATAAAATGCAGCATAGTTGTGTTTGATAAAATCAATTTTTATATTCAAATGTAGGAACTGGGTTCTACACTTTGAACCCCTGTTTTCTCTGGCTCCACATAAACCCCACCCGGCCATCTACTTCAGAGGCTACATCTGTGCGAACATCTGTGTGAACAAATCTGATATGGGTAAAATGTCTGGACACTGAGTCTGGACACTCAGAAAAAAAAGATTGGATATGAAAAAAATTCTGAATTGTGTTCTTCGGGTAGCTGTGTAAACACAGTCAGTTTGTTTACACAGCCAGAGTGTTTCTCAAAAGGCTTTTTACAGGGAGAGTGGCAGCAGCTTTTCCAGAAAACCACTATCACAGCTAATTTCAATCATGTTGAAAATTCAGAAGCCTGTGGAACTGTTGCTGTTTAAAAAAAAACGTTCTTATAGATTCCTATTTGTCATGTAGCTGAGTTAGATCACCTTGGCAGCAGTGGTTGCTGCAGTCTTACTGTTATTCAGAATGTTGGTGAGTGAGTTTGAATTTTTGATGCAGTTGACATCTATCAGTGGCTGAGGTTTCAGCAAACCAATGTTGCAGATTTAAGTAATGTAGTGTTGGCTACAATAGTGTTGCCATGCAGTACAGTAATTAATTACACAGTATTAATAACATTGTACTGTGTGACCTTGATCATCAATAGAACAGAACACTACACTGAATTCGTATTGTAATGATCACATTGTACCAGATTGCTTAACTATAACAATATTTAAGGCTACTTGAACCAGAAGCAGTTGGAGTAGCACTGATTAGATGTTATTGCTTGGCTGTTATTGGCTGCAAACTTCTCTGATTTGGCTGTGATATGATCCAGTACACTTATTGATGTGGCTGTCGTGGTTTGCATGTCATTGAAGACTAAAAACTGTATTGTTTTTGTTGCAAATTTTTGACAGACGTATATGAAAATATGTGGCTTTGCCAAGATCAAGTCTGAGCCTGGGAGTGAAACAATTAGACATTGCCCTAAATGGTCTGAAAGGCCACTTTCCCGTTAATTGGCTCTGTCTTGTGTATTAGGCGGAAATTCCCCGTTATGAAATTCCGCAACAAATGAAGGGTGCACATCCATGGGCGTTGTGATGCAGACTGACACAACAAGAAGAGAACACTGTGTTTATCCTGAAAGGAAATAGAGCAACACTGAACGATATAGTGAGAAAGTATCCAAACTTTGGTCTTAATAAAATCCATCTAAATGAAAAGGTTATTTGGAAAGAGAAGTGGAGGGCAGGACAGAATAATGGTTACAGATGCAGGATCTTCATTTGACCAGTTTCTCACAACAGGAAAGAATCCTACAGCAAAAGGAAATGTGAATTATTGTGTGGGTTATAATTAATGGATTTGATAAGGAGGCCTTCATGTGGTGTCGAAGAGAGGCGTGACAAAACCTGTAAACACACCTGGAGCAATTTCCTGAACATGAAAAAACAATTTCCCCATACAGCGATATAAACAGGAAACTATAAACAGTCACTAGATGATCTGGTCTCTGGGTTGGACCTACTGATGGATGTGTTCACTCTGCTGTGTGTGTGTGTGTGTGTGTGTGTGTGTGTGTGTGTGTGTGTGTGTGTGTGTGTGTGTGTGTGTGTGGTGTGTGTGTGTGCGCGTGCACGTTTGTGTGATCTGTGGATAGGGATGTGAAGGACCCATAAACTGTGTTTATCTGGTCAGACGAAGACTCAACATCGCGTCTTGAGTTTACAACCAGCATCACAAACATTGTACCTGCTCAACCTCAACCCTTGATTCATGGTTTCCTGGAAAGTCAAACTAAAAAATAAAAAAATTATGTACCATCTTTGTGAGTGCTGGGGGGGGGGCTCATCTAAAATCCAGAATCAAATGTGTGGACATTCATCTGGGCCAAAGAACAATCACACTGTACCATCTTATAAAAAAGGGGTTCCCAAATTAACCCTATGTCGAAAAGGTTCTACAAGGGAACCCAAAAGTGTTGGGCTGCAATAGTTTTTACCTGGAACCAAAATGGGTTCTTCAAATAGTTATTCTATGGGGACAGCCATGAACACTTAGAGGTTTTAGATATACACTGTTAGAAAACAAGGTGTTAACATCCCAGCAACACAAGGTACTAACACCCCAGCATCATAAGGTGCTAACATCCCAGCAACACAAGGTGCTAACATCCCAGCAACACAAGGTGCTAACATCCCCAGCATCATAAGGTACTAACATCCCAGCATCATACGGCAGCATTCATTGACAAACTTCATTAGTGAACAAAAGTACTTCAACAGGGGAATGGTCTATTATGCAACTGTACAGCATGGTGATTAATGGTGAGTAGTAGGATAAGGATGATCTGGAGTGTCTGTGAAATACTGTTACAGCATGGTGATTAATGGTGGGTAGTAGGATAAGCATGATCTGCAGTAGTCCTGGAGTGTCTGTGAAATACTGTTACAGCATCCAGCTGGCAGGAGGCTCCACTACCAGTCAACACCATTTGTCTTCAACCAACACACCAATTTTGGGAACAAAGACTGTCACAGAATGTTTGAGAAAGTTATCCAAATGTTTCCTGAACATGATTTTGGAAAATGGACAAGAATTTCTTCCAATGAATTTCAAGCACACATGCACGTACGCACACATACCATTCTACTGTTTATTTTGATCCGGTTTATCCACGGCAAAGAGATACAGTTTCCATAATAATTTGAACCTAATTAATTTGTTCAATACACTCTTGAAACATGTTGAGCATGCAAGTTGCGCATGCAGTCTATAGCCTAACTATAATCAACAAGGCAGCTTTATTATCTTTGTAGCCCTACATGTTTAACATTTCAGAGTAGGCTATTCACTTGCTGAACTTAAATGATCGCATACTGCGACGACAGGTAGGCCTATCCAATGGACACCAATAGAGGGATTTGTGATCAATTCACTTCAGCCTATTTCTTTTATTAGCTTACACGATTATTTTACATTACATTTTTTTTTAGGCATATACACTGAGACATTGTGAGCAAATTCGTTAAATCACAACATTTTTGTATTATTTAAATGTAGACTAGGTTTGCATGCACAACAAACAAAAAAAGCGTGCGGAAAATATGTAAACTTACAATGTGGCTGATGCACTATCTGGTGCGCGCAGGCAGGAGTCCCATTCCCTTATAGAACCCAAAGCCCAATCTTGTTCTGCAGAAATTGGTGCGACCGGCCACTCCTCACACCCCGCCCCGAATGGTTAGGCAAAGAGTAGCCTACAGTATTTCATCCAGCTACTATTCGGTATAGTCTACACGACCTGTGCGTCATACACACCCCTACATCCTCCTGAATTAGTTCTACTGGGAGACTTTATGGTCAGAGCCGCGGGAGGGAATTCTAAGGAAATTCTGATGCAGATAGAAATAGGTAAGTGATGTAACAGGAGTGGTTATTTGTACCAGGAGACTAACACCATTAAAATAATATCAGCCTTTACAATATAGGCCTAGTATTGTTGGTCTTTATCGGTTATGCAAGGCTCTCTCAATTTGGATGAATTGGTGCCTCTAGGGAAATTCAAAAGGCTGATTGAGGGACCGTTTGTTTTCTATGATTGTGGTTTGCAAGAGGAGTGGGGAATGTGCCTCCAGTGCTCTATGCTCTTCAACATTTAATGAGATTTACAAACCTCACAACCTTGCCAAACCTCACAACTTTGCCAAATCTCACAACCTTGCCTTGCTTTTCTGTAACTTTCAGTGACAATTACTAACACCTTTGATAATTTTGTTGTTACCTATCCAGACCTAGCAGATCTACAAAACAGGAGTGGTGTCACGTCCTGGACCATAGAGTGCTCTTATTTTCTATGGTAGAGTAGGTCAGGGGCGTGACTGGGGGGTTTTATCTAGTTTATTTTTTCTATGTTGTGTTCTAGTTTCTTTTTTCTATGTTGGGTTTTTTGTATGATTCCCCAATTAGAGGCAGCTGGTCATCGTTGTCTCTAATTGGGGATCATATTTAAGTAGTTTGTTTTTCCCACTTGTGTTTGTGGGAGATTATTTTTGAGTTAGTGCATGTTGCACCGCTGTCGTCGTGGTTTGTTTAAATTTTGTTTTGTCTTGCAAAGTTTCACATTCAAATAAAAGATGTGGAACGATACTCACGCTGCGCCTTGGTCCGTTTCCTACACACAATCGTGACAAGTGGACCAGGGTACAGAACATTTTGCGGTGAAATATAACTGCACTTCTCTGCTCTAGGACACCCCACTCCAAAACACACCTTCAGTGAACTCCATCCCATTTCTGACACCAGTGCAGAAGAAGTTGGTGTTCCTGAGTGGCACAGCAATCTAAGGCACTGCATCTCAGTGCTGGAGGCATCACTACATACACCCTGGTTCAAATCCAGACTGTATCACAACTGGCTGTGATTGGGAGTTCCATAGAGCAGCACACAATTGGCCCAGCATCATCTGGGTTTGGCCGGTGTAGGCCGACACTGTAAATAAGAATTTGTTCTTAACTGACTTGTCTAGTTAAATAAAGTTGTGATGCCAAGAGGTCTGACTCTGAAACCTTTTTCACTCAGCAGACATTTATCCTCGGGCAACACTTGTCACTTTGCTCCTGCTTGTCAAGGTTTAAACCCAGTCCAGTTACCATGCTAACCCCACAGTGGCATATAGTAGCCTAGGCCAGTGGTTCCCAGCTCCGGTCCTCCAGTATCCCCAACAGTACACAGTTTTGTTGTAACCCCGGACAAGCACACTTCAACTTGTCAACTAATCATCAGGCCCTCAATGAGTTGAATCAGGTATGTTTGTCTGGGCTACAACATGTCTGCTGTGGGGGTACTCGAGGACTGGAGTTGGGGACTGCTGGGCTAGGCTACCCCTAGTTACATTTATGGCCTCATTTATAAAACTCTCACCACAGAACTGCAGCATACGCAACCCTTTTTACGTAAGTCTTTTTTATATGCAATTTTAGGCATGAATTGCCTCCCACGCCACTCTGCCTCCTGAACAATGAAATACGTTAGTTTCCAGATCATTGGTTTTTGGTCTACACTCCCTGAATGTAATAGATTATGTTTTTAATAAACATGTTAAGACTGATTTCTCAACATAAATGTACTGCCAGTGTACTTGTATTTGGCAACTCATGTCTGGACGTCATACGCTGATGTGACGGGCTAATGGTCTGATGAATACTTTGCGGTAGGCTTTTCTTAGTTTGTTCAGACATGTGCGAGCATAGCCGAGGGAAGTAAGAGTACTGCATCACCCCCTGAAAAATCTGAATTAAAAAAAATATACATATCACAAAAGCAGTGCACTGGGCCTTTACTATTATTAGCAGATTGATATTGATCTCTGTAGTGCAGGCAAAAACATTTCTTCAGCATCTCAGCTTTGGCAAAAAAAGGTAGTGTAATTAAGAACAGTATCTTGCAGGATTCAATAGTTGGAATTGTAAGAGTTGTTGCCTTGTCCCTTTCTCTAACGGAATCTAGAAAGAACAAAACCCTGTCCTCAAACATTTACATCAAAAGGTCCAAAGTTATGGGCATAGACACAAAACATCCACAACAAATTAAACCTTTTTCTTGATCAAATAACATGGGAAACAACCACTTTTTGTGCAGTATTAATTTACCATCCTTACAAACCAGTTAATGTAAATGTACATTACTGTATTGCACATAGGCTGGTCTTGTAGACTTTCCATCACCATGAGGAAAAACAATGCACAATACAGTAATTAAGTACATTGAGACATTAAGTCAATTCTTTAAAAGTGCCTTCCTCACCATCTTAAATAAGCAAGCCCCATTCAAAAAATGTTGAACCAGGAACAGATATAGCCCTGGGTTCACTCCAGACCTGACTGCCCTTGACCAGCACAAAAACATCCTGTGGCGTACTGCGTTAGCATCAAATAGCCCCCGTGATATGTAACTTTTCAGGGAAGTTAGGAACCAATATACACAAGCCGTTAGGAAAGCTAAGGCTAGCTTTTTCAAACAGAAATTTGCATCCTGTAGCACAAACTCAAAAAAGTTATTGGACACTGTAAAGTCCATGGAGAATAAGAGCACCTCCTCCCAGCTGCCCACTGCACTGAGGATAGGAAACACTGTCACCACCAATAAATTAACGATAATCGAGAATTTCAATAAGCATTTTTCTACGGCTGGCCATGCTTTCCACCTGGCTACCCCTACCCCAGTCAACTGCCCTGCACCCCCCACAGCAACTTGCCCAAGCCTCTCCCATTTCTCCTTCACCCAAATCCAGATAGCTGATGTTCTGAAAGAGCTGCAAATTCTGGATCCCTACAAATCAGCCGGGCTAGACAATCTGTACCCTCTCTTTCTAAAATGATCTGCTGAAATTGTTGCAACCCCTATCACTAGCCTATTCAACCTCTCTTTCGTATTGTCTGAGATCCCCAAAGATTGGAAAGCTGCCACGGTCATCCCCCTCTTCAAAGGGGAAGACACTCTAGACCCAAACTGCTACAGACCTGTTTCTATCCTACCCTGCCTTTCTAAGGTCTTCGAAAGCCAAGTTAACAAACAGACCATCGACCATTTCGAATCCCACCGTACCTTCTCCACTATGCATTCTGGCTTCCGAGCTGGTCATGGGTGCACCTCAGCCACGCTCAAGGTCCTAAACGATATCATTACTGCCATCGATAAGAGACAATACTGTGCAGCCGTATTCATCGACCTGGCCAAGGCTTTCGACTCTGTCAATCACCACATTCTTATCGGCAGACTCAACAGCCTTGGTTTCTCAAATGACTGCCTCGCCTGGTTCACTAACTACTTCTCTGATAGAGTTCAGTGTGTCAAATCGTAGGGCCTGTTGTCCGGACCTCCGGCAGTCTCTATGGGGGTGCCACAGGTTTCAATCCTCGGGGCGACTCTCTTCCCTGTATTCAGTTATGATGTTGCTCTTGCTGCTGGTGATTCTCTGACCCACCTCTACGCAGACGACATCACTCTGTATACTTCTGGCCCTTCTTTGGACACTGTGCTAACTAACCTCCAGATGAGCTTCAATGCCATACAACTCTCCTTCCGTGGCCTCCAACTGCTCTTAAATGCAAGTAAAACTAAATGCATGCTCTTCAACCGATCGCTGCCCGCACCTGCCCGCCCGTCCATCCAGCATCACTACTCTAGACGGTTCTGACCTAGAATATGTGGACAACTACAAATACCTAGGTGTCTGGTTAGACTGTAAACTCTCCTTCCAGACCCACATTAAGCATCTCCAATCCAAAATTAAATCTAGAATCAGCTTCCTATTTCGCAACAAAGCATCCTTCACTCATGCTGCCAAACATACCCTCGTAAAACTGACCATCCTACCAATCCTCGACTTCGGCAATGTCATTTACAAAATAGCCTCCAACACTCTACTCAACAAATTGGATGCAGTCTATCACAGTGCCATCCGTTTTGTCACCAAAGCCTCATATACCCCCCACCACTGTGACCTCTACGCTCTCGTTGGCTGGCCCTCGCTTCATACTCGTCGCCAAACCCACTGGCTCCAGGTCATCTACAAGTCGTCGCTAGGTAAAGCCCCGCCTTATCTCAGCTCACTGGTCACCATAGCAGCACACGCTCCAGCAGGTATATTTCACTGGTCACCCCCAAAGCCAATTCCTCTTTGGCCACCTTCCCTTCCAGTTCTCTGCTGCCAATGACTGTAACAAACTGCAAAAAAAAAGATCACTGAAGCTGGAGACTCTTATCTCCCTCACTAACTTCAAGCACCAGCTGTCAGAGCAGCTCACAGATCATTGCACCTGTACATAGCCCATCTGTAAACAGCCCATCCAACTACCTCAGCCCCATACTGTATTTATTTATTTATTTTGCTCCTATGCACCCCAGTATCTCTATTTGGACATTCATCTTCTGCACATCTATCACTCTACTGTTTAATTGCTATATCATAATTACCTCACCACTATGGCCTATTTTATTGCCTTACCTCCCTTATCTTACCTCATTTGCACACACTGTATATAGACTTTTTCTATTGTATTATTGACTGTATGTTTGTTGTATGTGTCGAACTGCTTTGCTTTATCTTGGCCAGGTCGCAGTTGTAAATGAGAACTTGTTCTCAACTGGTCTGCCTGGTTAAATAAAGGTGAAATAAAAAATAAAATAAAACGTGGTTTGTGATGATATGATGTGATGATGTGGCTGAGCTGGTAACACATGGTGTTAACACTGATGGGGTTGTGGGTTCTATTCTCACTGGGGATCAGTACAAAAAATAATGCACTCACTACTGTAAATTGCTCTGGATAAGAGCATCTTCTAAAATCGTAAAGGAATGAATAGACCGTTGCAGTTTTCATATAGAAATAAGCTGCATTTGCTAAGTATTTCAAGAAACTGGAAAACATAAACTCAGCGAAAAAAGAAACGTCCCTTTTTCAGGACCCTGTCTTTCAAAGATAATTTGTAAAAATCCAAATAACTTCACAGATCTTCATTGTAAAGGGTTTAAACACTGTTTCCCATGCTTGTTCAATGAACCATAAACAATTAATGAACATGCACCTGTGGAACGGTCGTTAAGACACTAACAGCTTACAGACAGTAGGCAATTAAGGTCACAGTTATGAAAATTTAGGACACTAAAGAGGCCTTTCTACTGACTGAAAAACACCAAAAGAAAGATGCCCAGGGTCCCTGCTCATCTGCGTGAACGTGCCTTAGGCATGCTGCAAGGAGGCATGAGGACTGCAGATGTGGCCAGGGCAATAAATTGCAATGTCCGTACTGTGAGACGCCTAAGACCACACTACAAGGAGACATGACGGACAGCTTATCATCCTCGCAGTGGCAGACCACGTGTAACAACACCTGCACAGGATCGGTACATCCGAACATCACACCTGCGGGACAGGTACAGGATGGCAACAACAACTGCCCGAGTTACACCAGGAACGCACAATCCCTCCATCAGTGCTCAGACTGTCCGCAATAGGCTGAGAGAGGCTGGACCGAGGGCTTGTAGGCCTGTTGTAAGGCAGGTCCTCACCAGACATCACCGGCAACAACGTTGCCTATGGGCACAAACCCACCGTCGCTGGACCAGACAGGACTGGCAAAAAGTGCTCTTCACTGACGAGTCCCAGTTTTGTCTCACCAGGGGTGATGGTCGGATTCGCGTTTATCGTCGAAGGAATGAGCGTTACACCGAGGCCTGTACTCTGGAGCGGGATCGATTTGGAAGTGGAGGGTCCGTCATGGTCTGGGGCGGTGTGTCACAGCATCATCAGACTGAACTTGTTGTCATTGCAGGCAATCTCAACGCTGTGCGTTACAGGGAAGACATCCTCCTCCCTCATCTGGTAGCCTTCCTGCAGGCTCATCCTGACATGACCCTTCAGCATGACAATGCCACCAGCCATACTGCTCGTTCTGAGCGTGATTTCCTGCAAGACAGGAATGTCAGTGTTCTGCCATGGCCAGCGAAGAGCCCGGATCTCAATCCCATTGAGCACGTCTGGGACCTGTTGGATCGGAGGGTGAGGGCTTGGGCCATTCCCCCCAGAAATGTCTGGGAAATAGCAGGTGCCTTGGTGGAAGAGTGGGGTAACATCTCACAGCAAGAACTGGCAAATCTGGTGCAGTCCATGAGGAGGAGATGCACTGCAGTACTTAATGCAGCTGGTGGCCACACCAGATACTGACTGTTACTTTTGATTTTGACCCCCCCCCCCCCCCCTTTGTTCAGGGACACATTATTCCATTTCTGTTAGTCACATGTCTCATGTCTCAGTTTTCTCAGTTGTTGAATCTTGTTATGTTCATACAAATATTTACACATGTAAAGTTTGCTGAAAATATACGCAGTTGACGGTGAGAGGATGTTTATATCAAGCAAGTATTTTTGTATTCCACAAGTATTATCAGATATACTGTTTTATACAGATAATGATTAGACTGAAGTTACAAATGTTTGTAAACACTCCAATACATTTAGTTTAGACAGAAGTAGTGCACTGGGTTTTTACTTGTCCTGTATTAGCAGACCAATATAGGCTGTGTGTTCGATTCAAAATAGTCAATCTGGAAACATCTGAATGAAGGCAGTGTGGCGGTTAGTATGGTTGAACCTTGTTTTGTAAATTTAAGTGATCGGCACTGGCAGCTCGTGGACATTGCACACAACTCAGTTGACTTGCGTCCAAGTGTGCATGTTGAAAATGTGACATCAAGCTTTATATCTGTCAGGAATTCTCCCTCTCTGTGGGGGTGCTCTACCGCTGGTGCCATTATGATTGAATTGCTGTGTCTCTCTGGAACAAAGGCTATCGGAAGTAAACAGAAATGCCTATGAAAGAAAAGGGTCAAGTTTCAGGTCTATTTTTCAACATCGCTTGAAAGGATTCAACATACCTTTCACAAGTCTGTTTGGTTTCCAATTTGTAAGTCGCTCTGGATAAGAGCGTCTGCTAAATGACTTAAATGTAAATGTATGTAAATGTAAAATAATGTTCACCATTTGAGTTATCAGAATCTATAATCTGGAGTAAAACATGGCCTAGAGGCATCTAGTCTGATTGAAGACAGACTTCCCTTCCCTTCACATTACCTCAAACTGCACCATTTTGTTTCTCTCCGTCTTCACCCACACGCTTTCAACATTTAGATAATAACGCATTTGACCGTTCAATTGTGTTACTGCTGGAAGATTGGTTGATTTCCAGTTAAGTATAGTTTTTATTGACAAGCAAAATTTTGTCCAATCTATGTTGTATCTCACTGCACGCTCATTTGCCATGTCTTGAAATATGTAGACAGGAGGATTAAAATACATTTACATTGTAATACAGCCAACTTCCTAACTCCGCCCATAACTTTGGGATTTTATAGCATTCCCAGAATGCATGGATTACTGAGGAATTGTTAGTTTTACTTTTAAGACATTACTCTGCCTTGTGCTGTAGAATTTGTGATTCTATACATTAGTTTATACTGGATTAACTGTACATTTTAGTTAACTGTAATTTTGTTAGTGATGATCCAACATTACCTCCATCTTGTGCCAATTTCAGTTATTTTTAAATCTTGGTAGATTATATATTTTTCTAAGAGATTGTCAGTTGGAAAGTGTGCATATTTCCACAAACAGCTCAGACCATGGGTATGCACAAATTGTCATCTACTATCTCACATAGTATGTCGTATAATATTTATTTGACTTTTATCACAGTATATAGGCCTAAATCATAGCCTAATCATATCATATTACCTTCCCTATATATATGTCACTCCCTTTAGGTCTTTCCCCAGATGTCGTTGTTTCTATTTCAGTTTCATGTCTGTGTGCTGTTAGTGTTTCTGGTTTGGATGATGTTTATTTTATTAAAACACTCACTCCCTGAACTTGCTTCCCGACTCTCAGCGCATATCGTTACAGCAGGACATGTCTCTCCTTGTCTGACATGACTGGTTTATTACCGCTACACAACAAATGTTAAGCTACCATTTATCCGTCTCTCATTCAGTAAGCATCCTCGAAAGTAAATAGACCGGTAGCCTATTTAACATATTTGACAATATGGGTATAGTAGCCTATTGCTGTGAGATAGGAGAGTGACTTCATAGCCTATTTCATCTCAGAGCCTATACCAAGTCAGGAACTGCGAAGGCCAAACATGCATATACATGCATCCTGGCTGCCACAACTGACAGACCATCATGCTCCAAAGTGTGGATGGAAACGTTCAGCATGGTGGGCTGAACAACAACATGGTAGACAGGGGCAAAGATTTCCACAATCACTCAAAGTAAATTGCACACTGGTATTCTTGTTCAACATTTAGTTGATCAATAGATGATTGTATCTCCTGACTTCCATTATGTTAGCCTGAGGGCCAAACAGACCCACCTGAGACAAAGACCAGTCCATATCAGATTTGAATTGCATGCTGCAGGCACTTATCTGCATGTGAACTTATTCTTAGTGGAGGCTGCTAACAATGGCCGGAACGGCGCAAATGGAATGGCATCAAACACCTGGAAACCATGTATTTGATACCATTCCACTGATTCCACTCCAGTCATTACCACGAGCCCGAGCTCCCCAATTAAGGGGCCACCAAACTCCTGTGTTAGAGCAAGAAATTTCTGTTTTTCTCATGTCTGAGGAAATGAGAAATCTATTGTACATTAAAAAACAATTTACCAGGACACTTTGACACAGCTTTTAGCTTCAGTGTTGCATAAGAGTGAGATAGAAAAAGTAGCTGGGTGCTTGACTCGTCAATGTTTCCATCAAGGACAAGTTTATAGCAATGAAAGGACTCCTTCAGGTCTGATCTGGGGAGAGCCAAATGCTATTTGAGATCCATTACATTGTTTAGATTGGACTTTGCAGAGACTTGAATCTAACAACTTTAGCCAAGAACTGTGTTCTGATTCTTCGCACAGTCTTGTTCAGTTGACTGAGTCAGACCTCCATGTCATTCTGAGGTGAAGACTGTGAGATTGTTATAATGTGAGGAAGTGCATCCTGTAGAAACTTCTCTAAGAGGACATTGAACCTTCAGAGGGCCTTGAATCGTCACTACTTGTCACGTCCTGGCCAGTATAAGGGTTAATTGTTATTGTAGTTTGGTCAGGACGTGGCAGAGGGTATTTGGTTTATGTGGTCCGGGGTGGTGTTTTTCTAAAAGGGCATTTGATTTAAGTATTCTGGGGTTTTTGGGCACTGTTCCTTGTTTATGTATTTCTATGTTGATCTAGTTGGTTGTATGTCTATGTTTGGTTAATTGGGGTGGACTTCCAATTGAAGGCAGCTGTGTGGTGTTGCCTTTGATTGGAAGTCCTATATTAGTTGGGTGTGTTTGTCTGTGTATTTGTGGGAGATTGTTTCTTGTTTAGCGTGTGTGAGCCTAACAGGACTGTCTAGTAATCGTGAGTTCGTTTTGTTATTTTGTATGTTCATTTTTGAGTTTATTAAATGTTCAAAATGAACTATCTCAACTCTGCTGCATATTGGTCCTCTTTTTCCGACGATGATTTCGCTATATCGTCTGACGACGAAGAAATCCCTGACACTACTGGCAACGTTTTTAGGCCACACAGCGATACTTCATCCAAAATGAGTTTAAAAAACAGCAAAGATTGCACTGTGTGCTATGTATTTGTGTAGTCTACTTTATTAAATCCCCTGTAATTTACTCTATCATCCTCAGTAGAAGCTGCTGTAAGGTAGCAGTAAGGATTGTGTGGGGTGTAAACTGTATGAGATGGGAGGTTACTTTGCAGGTGAGCCCCACCCTCTCCTGTTGCACAGACCACTAGCAGAGAGAGCAGAAAACACACCTGGACAACCCAAACCTGTGGGATATTCACATTTTAACACATATGCAAAAAAGAGAAAGGTAAGAAATGCAACTTTATTAAACGCATACGTATTCTAAAGTGCTTAGAACCTACCACTGGTCACTTTAGAAGAGTTTGGATCAAATCCATTTGTCAGTTTAGAACCATACCACTTGTCTTTAGAATGGTAAGGAAACTTCTCCTTTGTTAAGTGTGATTCAATGGGAATAGACATGATATTCAACACTTGTATGAATCTGAAGTGAAGTCATAAGCATTATGCACCAAAGCATTTGGAAATACCAGTATTGGAAAATAATTTGTCAATCTTTTTTTTTTTTTTTTTTTAACAATGTACTTTGTTTCAAAAAGCATTTACTCTTGACTTGAAGGTAGGTAGTAGGTACCGATGTTGACTGAGGAAAATTCTGATGCATTTATATTTGGATGATGATTACGAAGGCCAACAACAGGATGTATGGAGGCTGGGTGTGAAGAGGGGTTTCAGGCTTTGACCACCCAAGCTGGATGTGCTTAAACATTCTCTTTTTATTGAATATTTTTCTTTGGCCTAGGTTCTCCTGAAGTCCCTTCTCCCCTGAGTCTCCAGAGGGCCTCTCCCATGATGAACCTGACCGGTGCTATTCTACTTCTCTCGTTGGTGTCGCTAGTCCATGGTGCCTGCTCTCTCAATGGGAGGAACAGAGGAGACCTCTATGGTAGGCTATCAAGCCAAGCTGTAGCTGAGTAGCCTTGCTCTCCTGCCCACTCTTTTTTTACTTAGCAAGATGTTATGCTAATGCTTAATATCTGTTGAACATTTACCAAAGCAAAGCATAAAACACAAATCCTTAATGTTGCCAAGTGATAGGGTAGTACATATTAATTTAGATGCACTTTAAAGGGCAACTCCATCACATTTCAACTTCATTTTCATCATCTCCTGCACCGTACCATTGTCAACACGTGAAAACAACATGTCTACTTTTTGTATAATAAAAAAAAAGTGAAAACATCCTACCCGATGACATCAAAAGTTTAAACATTTTAAAAACAGTGATTTTAGAACACTATGAGATTGGCGGTGTAACGGGTGTCGTAAGGATCAGACCAAAACGCAGCGGGAACGTGTATACTCATCTTCTTTTTAATGTGAAGAAGGAAAAACAAACAAATCACGTATACAAAACAAACGACACTAACAGTCCTATCAGGTGCTCAGACACTAAACAGGAGACAACTACCCACCAATACCATAGAACAAACACCTCTCTTAAATAAGACCTTCAATTAGAAGCAACGAGGAGCAGCTGCTTCCAATTGAAGGTCAACCCCATTAACTAAACATAGACATAGAACGACTAGAACTAACATAGCCCAAAAACCCCGGAACACACTAAACAAACACCCCTCTTACATAATAACATAACCCAACAAACCCCGAACCACATAAAACAAACACCCCCTGCCACGTCCTGACCAAACTACAATAACAAATAACCCCTTTACTGGTCAGAACGTGACAGACGGTGACGTGGGGATCAAGAAAAATAGCCTCCCTCTGGCTAGAAACTCGTTGAAGGTTTTGAAAATCAGTTGTTTTGTTTTTTTATCCTACCTGTGATGTCAGAGAAGCATTTCTTTGGATTTCTTTCCTCTTATCTTGTTAACCACAGATCATATAAATGCGCAATTTTCACATACAGTGCATTCGGAAAGTATTAAAACCCCTTTGTTTCAAAATTTTGTTACGTTACAGCCTTGTACTAAAATGTATGAAATTATTTTTTAACTCACCAATCTACACACAATACCCCATAATGACAAAGCAAAGACAGGTTTTTAGAAATGTTTGCAAATAAAAAAACAGAAATATCACATTTACATAAGTATTCAGACCCTTTACTCAGTACTTTGTTGAAGCACCTTTCGCAGCGATTACAGCCTCGAGTCTTCTTGGGTATAACTCTACAAACTTGGCACACCTGTATTTGGGGAGTTTCTCCCATTGTTCTCTGCAGATCTTCTCAAGCTCTGTCAGGTTGGATGGGGAGTGTCGCTGCACAGCTATTTTCAGGTCTCTCCAGTGATGTTCGATCGGGTTCAAGTCCGGGCTCTGGCTGGGCCACTCAAGGATATTCAGAGACTTGTCCCGAAGCCACTCTTGCGTTGTCTTGGCTGTGTGCTTAGGGTCGTTGTCCTGTTGGAAGGTGAACCTTCACCGCAGTCTGAGCTCCTGAGCGCTCTGGAGCAGGTTTTCACCAAGGAGCTCTCTGTACTTTGCTCCGTTCATCTTTCCCTCGATCTTGACTAGTCTCACAGTCCCTGCCACTGAAAAATATCCCCACAGTATGATGCTACCACCACCATTCTTCACCGTAGGGATGGTGCCAGGTTTCCTCCAGACGTGAAGTTTGGTATTCAGGCCACAGAGTTCAATCTTGGATTCATTAGACCAGAGAATCTTGTTTCTCATGGTCTGAGAGTCTTTAGGTTCCTTTTGGCAAACTCCAAGTGGGCTGGCTGGCCACTCTACCATAAAGGCCTAATTGGTGGAGTGCTGCAGAGTTAGTTGTCCTTCTGGAAGGTTCTCCCATCTCCAAGGAGGAAATCTGGAGCTCTTTCAGATTGACCATCGGGTTCATTGTCACCTCCCTGACCAAGGCCCTTCTCCCCATTTTTGCAAGTCTCATAGTAAAGGGTCTGAATACGTATGTAAATAAGGTATTTCAGTTTTCTATCTTTTATACATTTGCAAAAATGTCAAAAAACTGTTTTCACTTTGTACTGTGTGGAGATTGTTGAGGGAAAAAAATGTATTCAATACATTTTAGAATAAGGCTGTAATGTAACAAAATCAAGGGATCTGAATACTTTCAGAATAGACAGTTGTGTAAAAGCTGTCTGAGGAAGAAGTGGACCAAAATGCGGCGGAGTTAGGGTTCGTCATATTTAATTACACGAACACTATGCAATGTACAAAAACAACAAAACTGACAGCCAACACAGTCCTGTCAGGTGCAACCACAATGACAAGCACAATTACCCACGAAACACAAAGGAAACGTAGGCAACTTATGTGTGACTCCCAATCAACCACAACCCTCTACAGCTGTGCTTTGATTGAAAGTCACATGGCCAAAATCAATGAAACAATAAAAAACACACACTCCCTTCTGCCACGTCCTGACCCAACTACACCCTCTACTGGTCAGGACGTGACAGTACCCCCCCCCCCCCTGAAGGTGCAGACCCCGGGATGCACCTAAAAAAAGAACACACAAGAAAATACCCAATACCCCAACAAAAAATAACCCCTAAACAATAAGGGAGGGAAGGGAGGGTGGCTGCCGTCACCGACGACACTGTGCTACACCCTCCCTCCCCAACCCACCTATCCTGGAGGTGGCTCAGGTGCAGGACGTGGACCTCGCTCCACCTTCGGTGTCGCCCACTTTGGTGGCGCTGATAGCTGCGCCGGGCAGACGGGCCACTCGGGCTGACCCTGGCAGACAGACCACTCGGGCCCCTCGGGCTGGGCCGGAGGGCCGGAGGGCCCCTCGGGCTGGGCCGGAGGGCAGTCTGGCCACTCTGGCAGCTCCGGGCAGTCTGGCAGCTCCGGGCAGTCTGGCCACTCTGGCAGCTCCGGCTCAGGATTCACCAGGCTGGGGGGACATGGCGCAGGCCCTGGACTCACCAGTCTGGGAAGACCCGCTGGAGGCCTGGTTTGAGGAGGTGGCACAGGAGGGACCAGGGTGGAGAGACCCACTGGAGGACTGGTCCGTGGAGGAGACACGGGCTTGACCAGGATAGGGAGACCCACTGGAGGACTGGTCCGTGGAGGAGACACGGGCTTGACCAGGATAGGGAGACCCACTGGAGGACTGGTCCGTGGAGGAGGCACGGGCTTGACCAAGATAGGGAGACCCACTGGAGGACTGGTCCGTGGAGGAGGCACGGGCTTGACCAGGATGGGAAGACATGCAGGAGGCCTGGTTCTGGGCGTAGGCACAGGACGTGCAGGGCTGGGAAGACATGCAGGAGGCCTGTTTCTGGGCGCAGGCACAGTCTTTACCAGACAACCAGCACGCACCTCAGGACGAGTATGGAGAGCTGCCTCAGGTGACATTCCCACGACACGCTCATTAGGGCGAATGCCGTACTTTATGCACCACACTAGCAGCTCTCTCATCTCTCTCTCTCCTAATTTCCCCATTAACCCCGTCACAGTCTCTGCCTCATATCCCTCGCTCACCTCCAATGTCATCCCGACTGGCTCTGGTTCCGACCTCAGCTCCACCGACTGTCCCGTGTGCCCCCCCCCCCCATTTTTTTTTATTGGGGCTGCCTCTCGCACTCGTTGCGCTCTCTCTCCTCGTAATAGCGCCTCTCCGCTCTCGCCGCTTCAATCTCCCACTGCGGGAGGCGATAATCCCCAGCCTGAGTCCATGGTCCCTCTCCGTCCAGGATCTGTTCCCAAGTCCATTGGTCCATCACGCTGTACTCCTGCTGCTCCTTCCTCTTCCGCTGCTTGGTCCTGGTTTGGTTGGTAATTCTGTAACGGCTGTCTGAGGAAGAAGTGGACCAAAATGCGGCGGAGTTAGGGTTCGTCATATTTAATTCAACGAACACTATGCAATTCACAAAAACAACAAAACTGACAGCCAACACAGTCCTGTCAGGTGCAACCACAATGACAAGCACAATTACCCACGAAACACAAAGGAAACGTAGGCAACTTATGTGTGACTCCCAATCAACCACAACCCTCTACAGCTGTGCTTGATTGGAAGTCACACGGCCAAAATCAATTAAACAATAAAAAACACACACTCCCTTCTGCCACGTCCTGACCCAACAGGACGTGACAAGTTGTTTCGTGCTGGAGATGATATATGATTTTGGAAAGTGGCCAAATTGATTAACCAAACCCAAATGTGCTCAACCCCTGTAATAGAAAACAGAGGGAGGTCAGTAAATCTTGTTGTCAGTCAATATCCTCTGAGCAGTCGTTAAATAGGAAGTTGCATGTAATCTCTCTACTACAACATGTTGATATATGGAGTACCTGTGTAATAAGACATCTTTGGATTGAACCAGCCATTTCTCTCTATGTCTGTATAGGGCTAAAGCTTTGTTCACACTGCAGGGCTTAATGCTCCATTATTTTTTTTTATCCATTCTGGAAAACTGACTCTCCAAACACTGTGACCAAATTGGATTTGTGTTCAGAAAGAATTCTATGCTCGTTGTTATAGCAACGACCAGTGGTGTAAAGTAATTATGTAAAAAATACTTTAAAGTCCTACTTAAGTAGTTTTTTTTCTTCTGTATCTATATATTCTTTTATTGACTACTTTTACTTTTACTCCACTACATTCCTAAAGAAAATATGTAAATTCTACTCCCATAAATTATCCCTGACACCCAAAAGTACTCATTACATTTCAAATGTTCAGCCAGGACAGCAATATCCAATTCACGCACATACTGTATCAATATAATGCGTTGTCATCCCTACTGCCTCTGATCTGGTGGACTCACTAAACACAAGTACTGCCTTTGTCATTCATGTCTGAGTGTTGGAGTGTGCCCCTGACTAGCCGTACATTTAAAAAAATACAATTGTTCCGTCTGGCTTGCTTAATATAAGGAATTTGATGTATAGCATTTACTTTTTACTTTTACTCTAGTATGACAATGAGTATGTTTTCCACACTGTACTTAATTAAGTACATTTAAAACCAGATACTTTTAGACTTTTACTCAAGTAATATTTTACTGGGGGACTTTCACTTTCATCCCATTTGAAAATGATCCTTGGCTTAGTTGGCTATAAAGAATCAGTTCTTCAGAAATTCTTGGGAATTGAGCTTACCAGTGGGAATTCCACATAATGTCTGTTCATGGATTTTTTTTCATAGTTCCTTTCTTTTTGTAAATGACTAAGACAGAGTACATTTTCATCATATGTGTTGAAAACTGTACTGAAGTTGAATTTAACCAGAACAGTCAGTTTAATGAAAAAAAAGCCTGTTTCAGTATCCAGAAAAAATTTAATAAAAACTATATTGAACACAGTATCACCGTTTTTTAAATATTTTGTAAAAATGTTTTATGCCATGTCAAATCTAACATTATCCTCCCCTTCCTATTTCCCCAGACTGCCCAGCAGATGTGTACATTGTTCTGGACACCTCAGAGAGTGTGGCGCTGAGAGCCAAGCCCTACGGCTCCTTTGTTGATCAGATCAAGCAGTTTGCCCTGGACTTTGTGGACCAGCTCAACACTAGGTGTGTATCACCTCCATACTGACAGTTTTAGCTACATGACTGGTATTCATCAAGAACTTATGTGGTTAACAATGGGTGCTTTCAGGTCCCTTACTTCAATTCATGACATTTGGCAACTAAACGGTAATTAATGCTACGTAGTAATGATTATGGCGAGCTTGCCAAGAGAAATCAAGTGTCACGTTAGCGACAAGGCTTCTGGGAAACTCGCACCTGGCCGTTTATTCACCCCACAGACTGTAACACAGACCAAACAATATCAATCCTCCTACAGAGGCTTCCATTGGCATACCTCCTGTTTCATTTCTTAAACTACTCTCTGTGATCATTATTAAAAAATACAGTCATATTGTACCAGTAAAGACAGCTCATCTTGTTAAACTACAAAACGCATTGGGCTTTTGCTAAGACCAGTGGTATTTATACAGATGCTGCAACTTATCTATTATAAATCGTAATAGACTTGCTTTTGCCATCCCACTATTTGGAAACAGTGCAACTATTACGGTTAAAATATTTGAGCTGTGTTTTCTGTGGCCCATACCGATATGTTTCATCACTGAATGCCTGTGTGTGTGAGTGCGTTAATAACTAACAAGCTCAGACAGGCAGCCAGTGTGATGAGTGACTGTGCGTGTTTGTTCAGTGCAGCCATTCCGAATCATTCGCCCAGAAAAGGTTTGGGGTTTACCTTTGGGGCACTGACCTGCATTCCTGACTGAAAGGTTGATATCTTATCTCAATCTAATGAAGTCTCACCTTACACTAAGGAGTTGTCCTCCTGAAGTTGGGAGGACCTGATGAATGACATCTTCACGTGATAAGAATTACACATATAAGAGAACAATACTTTTAGTCATTGTCACGCTCTGACCTATGAGAGCTGTTTTTTCTCTGGTTAGTTAGGTCAGGGTGTGATATGGGTGGGCAGTCTGTTTTTTGTTTCTATGTTTTGTTGTTTTTCTATTTCTAGGTTGAGTTTTGGATGATCTCCAATTAGAGGCAGCTGGTTCGTGTTGTCTCTAATTGGAGATCATATTTTAGTTGGGGTTTGTCTATGGGGTTTTGTGGGTAGTTGTTTTGTGAGTATCATCTGGCGGAACTGTTGGCTGTCGTTTTGTTGTTTTTGTTTAAGTGTTATCATTAAAGTAAATATGAGCACTCTACATGCCGCGCCTTGGTCCCCTTTATACGACCCTCGTTACAGTCATGCAGGCGCACAGTGAGGTTTGTCATTATCTGACATTTATTGAATTGGGGCCCATGTTTTGGAGAAGCCCTGTAATTCAAGACATTGTTGTACAATAAAATACCATCAGCTCAATGTTTATAAAGGAACGATAAATGTTTGCACTGAGTCCAAGTATGCCAAGTATGCCGTTTGCCAAAGATCATGGTGTATCCACTAATGTGTCTGACTCAGCACAACTTCTTTGCAAAACAGCCAATATAGTAGATTATAGTACTGGAGAAAATAGCAGGAGGACGATGGGTCACACGGGCGGGCCAGTACGGAAAAAACACGTGGGGCCAGTATGGAAAAAAAAATGTATGAAATGAATTGAAATGTATGCATTCACTACTGTAAGTCGCTCTGGATAAGAGCGTCTGCTAAATGACTAAAATGTAAAAAAATGTAAATGTGCTTGGGGCTTGGCAAGACGGCACACTTGTAATAGATTTGTTCTATCAGGTTTTAGTACCACTTTCTCCCCTCTGGGAATCAATACATCATTCCTATGAACGAACTCCCTGCCTTCTGATCTGCAGACAGTAAATTAAATGCTGGTGATTTAGGGGAATTGTCCCTGTAGTGCATGTAGATCAGAGGTAACTCGCTTTGTGTCACACTTTGTGTGCCATTGTGACATAGCTCTGCCTGTACTCATCTAGATACTACCGCTGTGAGCGTAACCTGACGTGGAGTGTGGGAGTGCTGCACTACAGTGATGAGGTAAAGGTGATGAGGGAGCTGACCAGCACCAAGGAGGCCCAAGGAAGAGCTCAGCTGAAGAGAGCCATACAGGACATCCGCTACATCGGCAAGGGAACCCACACCGACTGTGCCATCTCCGTAGCAACTGGGCAGCTGATGACAGGGTGAGTCCATCGATTGTATAAGGGCTCAGGGCCAGACCCAGAGGCAGATGGTTTGAGTATTTGATATTTATTAGTTCCAAAAAGGGTAGGCAAGAGAATGGTCGAGGATAGGTAAAAGGTCAAAACCAGATCAGAGTCCAGGAGGTACAGAGTTGCAGTTAGGCTCAAGGTCAGGGTAGGCGGTTACGGAGTAAAGAAAACAGGTAAGCGTCAAAACCGGGAGGACTTGCAAAAGAGAATAGCAAAAGCAGGATCATGGGAAAAACACGCTGGTTGACTTGAAACAGACAAGACGAACTAGCACAGAGAGACAGGAAACACAGGGATAAATACACTGGAGAAAATAAGCGACACCTGGGGGGGGTGGAGACAATCACAAGGACAGGTGAAACTGATCAGGGCGTGACAGATTGGTTGATTGAGTAGTTAGTACCAGTCAATCGATCAGTCAGTCAGTTAGTTAGTTAGTCTGTCTGTCTGCATGCATGTATCCATCTCAGATATGACGTGTGTGAGAGAGTGTCTTACAGCACATGCATTTTATCCCAATATACCGTGCATGATACTTTGATATTGTGTAATACTTTCCTCCTTCACTTCTATAGTGCCTTTAGGAAAATGCTTTGTTATTTCCACCTTGGAACAGAGTTCAGCGTTTTGTCAGGGGCAAGTTAAAAGCACATTTCCTGCATCCTTTCAGGGTGAACACATAGACATTCAAACCTCTACTAGGGAGATGGAGTTCCTCCACAAAGCTTCTGACAAAATAAATTCTGCTCCACAATTATACAGCAAAGGATCCCGTTTGACTCACACGTTCTGCTTTGTTGTATCTCTTTCTTCAACCCACAGCTCTCCTCTCCATGGCAACAAGTACATGGTGGTGGTGACAGATGGCCACCCGCTGGACGGCTATAAGGAGCCGTGTGGCGGGGTGGCATACACCGTGTCTGAGGCCAGAGCCATGGACATTAAAATCTTCAGCGTGGCAATCACTCCGCATCACCTGGTAATCAAGAGGGAATAGAGCTCTGGCTAGAAGTTCCAGGTTGTAGACAGAGAACTTTGCCCTCTGTAGTGGCCATGGAAATACAATAACAAATACTGCCCAAACAAACTGGATTGGCTGTAGTCTGACAGTCTGAGTTTTTTAAATCAAGGATCCCACTGTATTTTATATATTATATATTTATATGTAGTCTTTGCATTCTTCTCTTGCACCTCAAGAATGTGTGGGTATGCCAAAATCCAGGCTGTATCACATCTGGCCGTGATTGGGAGTCCCATTGGGCCCATTATACAAATAATTAAAACAGCTTTTTTTTACACACACACACAGAGAATGTTTGAGGTAGTTTTTCAGTATTTCTGTCTCTGTCTCTAAGGTGCCCCCCTGCCTCTCTCCTCTCTCTCTCTGCAGGACAACAGACTTGGTTCCATAGCAACAGATGTACAACACACCCATAACATGTCTGCTACTAGTGAGGACCCGCAGGTTGTTAGGAACACCATCAGCTCCATAGTATCTACCATGGTGAGTACACCATCGTCACATAGTTACCATCATACAAGCGGCCATTTTTAAACCAAGGCCCTGTACCTAAATGTCATTTACTGAAGGCCATTTTTTTTGTTTCCCAAACAGACTATTCTAATCAATTGTCTGTCTCTTCTTTTATGGATCTGTAGTACAAGGATTCTGAATCTGTGGTGAGTTTTTCTTCAGTCTTTTTGATACAAGCATTTCGCTACAACATCTGATAAATATGTGTATGTTACCAATAAAATTTGATTTGATTTGATAGTTCCCGACCAATACAGTGTGATTGTTGTTTGTGATCTCATTTATGAACAGTGATTATAACTGGGGTTGATTTATGTTTATTGTTCTTTTTCAGTGCTGTTCGTTCGAGTGCAAGGTAAGCCTGATCACATTGTCGTCATTTTTCAACCTATCTCCATCAGAAGACAGGCATCCCAGGTCCGGAAGGCATCCCAGGTCCGGAACAAATGTGGTTTCTTTTGACAAAGTTCATAATTTATGTCCAAATAACACCAAGTACTTAGCGTTCATTATGCTCCCACAAAACGTGGTGGGGGGCTGGTAAAATCACGCCGAAAAGCTAAAAAAACCTAGTAAATAATCTATTTATGTTCGTTCAAACATGTCAAATGTTGTTTAGCATTAATCTTTTGGTCCATTTTTAACGTTAAACATCAGTAATATTTTCACACAACCTATCCTATGTCTAGATAAAAAATGATGACAAACTCACGTTTCTCAGATTTATGCGCAGGCGCAAAAAAATGAAGTGATGACATGTCAACTTCCTTGGATTCTAATTTGCTCTCTGTTTATCATAGACGCTTCAAACAACTTTATAAAGATCGTTGACATCTAGTGGAAGCCGTAGGTGTTGCGAAATGAATCCTTTCTCACTATGGTATCTATAAAACAATGACACTAAATAGTACAGTCACAAAATTCACATTTTTTTTTTAATCTATTTTTCACAGGTTTTTGCCTGCAATATGAGTTTTGTTATACTTACAGACACCATTCAAACTGTTTTAGAAAATTCAGAGTGTTTTCTATCCGAATGTGTTAATAATATGCATATCCTAGCTTCTGAGTTGGTGTAGGAGGCAGTTAAAAATGGGCACATATTTTTTTCAAAATGTCTCAATACTGCCCCCGAGCCCCAACAGGTTAATTACAGACTGTTTGTCTTGATTAATCTGATCTCAGTACAGTCTTAATATGGGGTCCAGTGGAGTCAGAAGTCTTTCTCATCAGTGTTCTTTGTTTCACAGGCTCCCCTGGGATCTCAAGGCCCTGCTGGTGCAGGAGGGGGCGCGGTAGGGTGCTCTCTATTTTCCTTTTAGTTAAAACACCACATTTACATTTACCAGACGCTCGTATCCAGAGCGGCTTACAGGGGCAATTAGGGTTGAGTGCCTTGCTCAAGGGCACATTGACAGATTCAAACCAGCAACCTTTCAGTTACTGGCCCAACGCTCTTAACCGCTAGGCTATCAATCGCCCACCTTAGCTATTGGTGAAAATATTGAAAATGCCCATCACTGCATTCTTAGATATACTTATACTTGCCTCAAATTACTGATGGTTTGCTTAGCTCAGTGACTAAGTAAGGGATAAGTAAGCGTGGGGGGTGGAGAAGGGGGCCTGAGGAACATTAATCAAACCCTGGTGATTTGGCTCACGTACTGCAGTTCATATACAGTAAGGATTCACAATGTTAACACGTGTGTGTGTGTGTGGTGTGGTGCGTGAGTGTGTGTGTGTGAGTGAGTGTGTGCGTTTGTGCACACTGAAAAGCACATGAAACACATTACTATAAATATGCCAGACATTTATAATCACACAGTATTACAAGGTCAATATCAGGACAGTGACAGAATGAGTGAAACAGAAAGTACTGATACTGGTTTGAAACCAGATTGATTGAAAAAAAGAGAAGATGGAGTAGACTGGCTTATCCATAAACATGAGATTCAACCTGTGGAGGTCAAGGGTTTAAGCCAGTCGTCTACAGTATCATGGGATGTTTTCCGTGCCAGAATAAGATCGCATGGCATGTGCTTTTACTATCAGGGCAAAGAGACGTGTTTCACTCGCTAATGCACATGTGAGAAAGAGAAAAGAGAGTGTGTGTGATGGAGGAATGCATGACTGTGTATCAGAGAGATGAGAGCGAGAGTAAGGGAAAGACTGAGGCTTGATTCAGTAGTATCTTGCCTACTGAGGATCCAGAGCTGCCCCTGCTGTGGTCTGGATTCAAACCAAAGGTTATAAGGACGGGAGTGGCTTTGCACCAATACCCAATGGAATGTTAATAAGATGACAATCTTTGCTTTACCAGGACAGTATTCCATGGGGGTGCAGCGTTATGGAACATTGAGATAGAAATATATTACATAGAAAAGCCATGCTTCTATGTCATGTGGAATAGGGAATCATGTCTGCTCTATAACAGACATTTCTATGTGTGATCTGAGTGTTCTCCAGGGCGTGCCCCCAGGCCCCTGTTTACCTGATGGGGACTAATGACTCTGACCTTCTCTGAGTCAGATCTAATCATGGCGTCCAGATGGCCTGCCTAGCCCACTGCTAGTCAACACAGCTCTTGTGTGTTCCAGCCAAGAAATGCATTAAGGAGACGAGGAGGTAGTGGAACTGAAAAAGGCTTAGTTTGATTGATTCTATTGTACAGTACCGTGTTCTGTGCACAACTTCTGGCAGTCTGGCAAGTCCAAGACTTTCTTCTCTGTCTCAATGGGAATTATGGGCCAAAGGGTGTAATGTCACATGCACAAGTACAGTGAAATGCCTTTCTTGCAAACTCAAAACCTAACAATAAGTAAGTAAGCATACTATATACAGGGTCAGTTCCAATACCATATTTACAATGTGCAGGAACATTGGAGGGATGGAGGTATATATATATATATATATATATATATATATATATAAGGGTATATATATAAGGGTAAGGTGACTAGGCAACAGGATATAAGATAAACAGAGTAGCAGCAGCTTGTATGTGAGTGGCTGTGCTTGTGTGTAGAGTCAATATGAATGTGCATATTATGTCTGAGTGAGCAGATGTGTGTGTGTGTGTGGTGTGTGTGTGTGTGTGTGTGTGTGTGTGTAGGGCCCTGTGAGTGTGAACAGAAACAGTGAACAAATAAAAATAAAAGGTCAATAAAGATACAAGGTTAACTCAGATAGTCCATGTAGCTATTTTGTTAGCTATTTCAGTCGTATTGCTTGGGGATAGAAGCTTCCTGTAGCTTAACACAGTTTATACAAACGGCTTCACTCAGACTCTGCTTCACAATGACTAACACTGGAAGAGGTTGACTGATGACAATGAGAAATAGATATGATTCTTTTTTTCAGGGAACTCCAGGACGTCAGGGGGTTGCCGGGAGACCGGGAAGTTTGGGAGCAAAGGTAGTATATGACACATTACAGAACATGAGCTTGTCTGTCTGCTGACTGTAGACTGTGAATACATTATGCTTTGTAGCCTGTTTGATGCTACAGATGATGGCTACAGGCAATGTGGATCATATCTGGATCACATGTGGATCATATCTTTGTCACCCAAGGGACTGCAGGTGACCAGGGACCCCAAGGACACAGAGGAGAGAAGGTCTGAGTGATTATTTATCTAAAATAAAAATATATACCACTTTGAATGTTTTAGATTATTCATAACACATGCTGGTTAGCTATTATGTAACCTTGCCTGGCAGAATTTACAGCTATGGTGTAAATGCAATATTTAGAGACATACTTGTCTGGCTGTACGAGGTTAGCTAATGCAATGATCCATGAGCATTCACTTAACTGTATTGAAATATGCCATATGTTCCCAGTGTTTCCAACACCAGGATTTTACAAGTCCGGATCCGTATTAAGTGCTTAGAAGCTAAACTCTGATGTTCTTCACTCTCTTTCTCTACAGGGTGACCATGGTCCTACTGGTGACAGAGTAAGCTCTCATCCATCTTGTGGAGAATAATAGTGATTATAATAGTGTTTATAAACCCTGTAGTACATAAGTATATAATGTAAACAAAGAATACATCACATCAAATCATCCAACAGCCATAGACTCAGCTGTCAAAATGTTCAAACGTTATTTTGCCCTACAGGGTCCAAGAGGACCATCTGGACAAAAGGTATGTTGTTGATCTTATGCATCATTCATTCATTCATTCATTCATTCATTCATTCATTCATTCATTCATTCATGTATCCATTCAGTCATGCACATTGTCACATACTCACCAATTCAAACAATTGCAGTGGTGGGAATGAAGTCATGTGATCCATGTGTTTCTAGGGTGAGAAAGGAGTGGATGGAGTGGACGGGAAAGACGGCCTTGTGGTTTGTTTGTTTTCTACCTCTTCCTCAACACACAGCCCCAGGCATTATTAAATGTTTAACAAGGGTATCGCTCTGTAAACTTACAAACAGAAAAACAAGGCTATCAAGGCCTCGTTAAGTGTGAGTGACCAATTAAACAGGGATGCAGGCTTCGCCCTCACAGGTCTCCCTTTATATACACCCATATTCCAGAATTATTAGAGGGGTTGAGACGAAAACAAGATGAGAATTAAATACAGATGAATGTTGGCTCAGCCAATGCTGAAGGCTGTTGGTGTTATGTAACACCTGTACCTTCTTCCATGGGCTCTGGATCTATTATACAGTAGAGAGCAATACTTTTGTCCATCCCCGTGAGGCACTATATGGAGAATAACAGGGTGCCAAGAAAAATGATCTTAAAACCGATCCAGGTGCTGTATGGTTGATATGAGCCAGATGAATCATATAGGTGTTTTATAGACTAAATGTTTAGCACTAAAGTGTCATTGTCACATCCCTTTAGAATCCCCCTGGGAGATTTGGCGGGAAGTTCCTTAACTATGAAAAGGATAAAGAAAAACAATTTTACTTCATAAATCAAATTGCGCTAATGGAAATATGTCATATTCATAAATGTAAATTCACTAATAAAAAAAAACTCTTCTGTGTTTTCTATAAGGAATTTGAGCAGTACATTAAGACCATTCTACATTCTTCTATTAAGAAAGCTGTTAAAACACTCAATATGTGTGCATCCTCTAAGGTCTTTGTATAATCTGTCATTTGTTGTACTCCCTAGCATATGTTATCATTGTCTGTTTCTATACTTTTTGTCTGTACACTGGTTTTTATGCAATAAAAAAAAATATATATATTTAAAAAAATATATATATACATATATATATATATATATATATATATATATATATATATGAATAAATAAAGTCAAATAATAAAAAAATTATTTTAAAAAATTAATTAAATTGAAGATTTAGCATGAAGACAGTCCCCACCCCCACCTCCACCCCCACACCGGGTCCTGAATCCCTTGACATGTTTCTCAGACCAGAGCAGATGTTTTTCAGAGCAGATAACTGTGTAGTAGGCCCCGATTACAAAGTACATTAGAGAGTTCTGTTTCTCTGGAAACCTTCAGTGGGTCCTCAGTGTGTATTCCTTGAAATGTGCAGTAAACTCCCACGTCGCCCTCTCTCTTTCTCTCTCTGTAGGGGGACCCTGGGGTTATGGGGCTGCCTGGTTGTAAAGGAGACGAGGGGGCAGAGGTAAGTCAGTAGGAGTGATGCAAGGTCACGTAACCAGAGTCAAAGTCATCACACTTTGCTTGTCTCGTTTCCTATTGCTTTTCCTTTTCTTCAGTCTTTCCAGTCTCATCACCACCGGCCCTTCCTTAGTCCCACTTCCACACTCCCCCTTTAAAAAATACCATCTACTCCGTCCCATGTGCACGTACCCACACACTCACCACACGAACCCACACACACACTACACGCACCACATGCACCCAAACACACCACGGCTTACTGTATTCATGACCTCCTAGACTAGTAACTGAAACTCTGTGAGCGTTACACCAAGCGGTCATCATTTCCCAGAATTTTCTCCCCAAAGCCAAGAACCACTTGGCAGCCAATAGCGCTCTAGGAGCCAGAGCCAGTCAGTAGACTGACATGTACTGCAAACAGGGAGTTACAATACTACACATTATTCCCATAACTCTGTCCTCAGCAGTCTTTATAGTCATTCCCTTTATGCTGTTAAAACAGGTGTGCTTCATTCTGCGGTTGAAAGCAATTCAATTCAAACAAAATCAGAAGATGAGACAGGGTTATTTTGAGTGCCATGGTTGGGGTAATTAGCCAGGCGGATAAGAACAACCATTTTGTTTGTTTATGTCTGATTGGGGTATGAGTGGGAGTTTATTTGTTTGGGGTCTTTTGGGAGTCTTTACCAGTCTCCCACGTGGATAGAATAATACTAGATAAATAGTAGATAAATTGTCACGGATGTCGGAGGAAGGAGCGGACCAAAGTGCAGCGTGTGTGTTGTTCCACATTTTATTTTCACTGTGAAACTATGCAATACATACACAATAAACTGAACGAACAAAAACAACAAACCATGACGCAGAGTAGAAACATACACTAACTCAAAACCAATCTCCCACAAACGCAGGTGGGAAAAACACCTACTTAAGTATGATCTCCAATTAGAGACAACGATGACCAGCTGCCTCTAATTGGAGATCATCCCAAACAAAACCCAACATAGAAATACAAAAACTAGAACATAACAACATAGAAAATCTAAACTAGAAAAAAAAACTGTCACGTCCTGACCTACTCTACCATAGAAAATAACATATTTCTATGGTCAGGGCGTGACATGAATGCTGTTAGTTATATCTGAAGTATTCATGTTCAGACTGGTTGATGTTGGTAATGACTGTTTCCTCTGATAGGGGGAGCCAGGTCCTCTGGGACAGAAAGGAGATGCAGGATCTTATGGATTTCCTGGACAAAAGGTAACTCTGTCATACCCAGCACCTTAATTGTCTGTTCTGCATTTAACGTGTGAGTGACTTAAAACCTGTTAAGGTATAGGGGGCAGTATTTTCACGGCCGGATGAAAAGTGTACCCAAATTAAACTGCCTACTACTCGGGCCCAGAAACTAGAATATGCATATTATTAGTAGATTTGGATAGAAAACACTCTGAGGTTTCTAAAACTGTTTGAATGATGTCTGTGAGTATAACAGAACTCATATGGCAGGCAAAAACCTGAGAAAAATCCAACCCGGAAGTGGGAAATCTGAGAATTGTAGTTCTTCTTTTGAATCCCTATCGAAACTACAATGTCTGTGGGGTCATGTTGCACTTCCTAAGGCTTCCATTGGCTGTCAACAGCCTTTAGAAAGTTTTTTCATTCTTCTCCTGTTACTGGGCAGAGAATAGTAGCTCAGTCAATGAGTGGACTGCCTGAGGACAAAGGGCTTGGTGATGCGCGAAGCCGCGAGTGCGCCGTTCCTTCTTTTTCTCCTGGAATGAATACGCTATTGTCCGGTTGGAATATTATCGCATTTTTATGTTAAAAATACCCTAAAGATTGATTGTAAACAACGTTTGACATGTTTCTACGAACGGTAATGGAACATTTTGACTTTTCGTGTCTCGAATTACGCTCGCGCATTATGCCTTTGGATAGTGATCTGAACGCACAAACAAAACGGAGGTATTTGGACATAAATATGGATTATTTCTAACAAAAAGAACATTTCTTGTGGAAGTAGCAGTCCTGGGAGTGCATTCTGACGAAGATCAGCAAAGGTAAGAGAACATTTATGATACTAATTCTGAGTTTAGTTGACCCCAGAACTTGGCGGGTGTCTGTATAGCTTGCTTTGATGGCGAGCTATATACTCAGAATATTGAAAAATGTGCTTTCTCCGTAAAGCTATTTTAAACTCTGACACAGCGGTTGCATCAAGGAGTAGTGTATCTATAATTCTTTAAATAATTTTTATGTATTTTGTCAACGTTTATGATGAGTATTTTTGTAAATTGATGTGCTCATTCACCGGACGTTTTGGTGGGAATACATTTTCTGAACATCACGCACCAATGTAAAATGCTGTTTTTGGATATAAATATGAACTTTATTGAACAAAACATACATGTATTGTGTAACATGATGTCCTAGGAGTGTCATCTGATTCCGCTAGCGGAACGCCTGTCCTCAACAGGTTTTAAGTGTCTATTTTACCTTCCTGTCCACAGGGAGAGATGGGAACACCTGGGGAGCTAGGGGTTTCTGGAGTGTCTGGAGCCAACGGAGCCAAGGTAATCAATCAATTTATCGATTTATCAACTAATCAAATCAATCAATTAATCAATCAATAATTTCATCATTCAATCATCCATCCATCTATCACACAGGAGAGCTTTTCTGTGTGGCTGTATTGTTTCATCTGTGTCTGTAAAATAAGGGTGACCGAGGAGACGAAGTAAAAACAACACCACCTCAATAACTCTATCGTCAATAAGTTGCAGATTCTGATAACTGCCAGTTGTGATAAATGCCCAAATGTATAGGTGTATTTTTTTATAGTTGAATGGAAAAATTATGTCGTAACGAATAACGATTGGACAATGACATTTGAACATCTTGGCCATGTTCTGTTATAATCTCCACCCGGCACAGCCAGAAGATGACTGGCCACCCCTCATAGCCTGGTTCCTCTCTAGGTTTCTTCCTCAGTTTTGGCCTTTCTAGGGAGTTTTTCCTAGCCACCATGCTTCTACACCTGCATTGCTTGCTGTTTGGGGTTTTAGGCTGGGTTTCTGTACAGCACTTTGAGATATCAGCTGATGTAAGAAGGGCGATATAAATAAATTTGATTTGACGTCAGGCACCTGTCCACCTTTCTGTGTTTTACAGGGGGACTTTGGACCGTTTGGAGTGCCAGGCACAGAGGTGTGGAACTCAGCTAGTTCTAGAATCAATGCAACACCAGAACCAGGACGAACACTGTCCACATAATCTGACACAGGAAGACACATATCTTACTAGATCACTGAACATCAGGGTGCCCCAACTAGTGGGCCAAATTTGGCCCGGCGGTGGTTTTATTTGACCCCCCAAGTTTTCTAAAAAATAAGTGACATCTTTTTATTTTTTATTGTTGGACACCAGGAAATCAGCTCCAAGGGAATTTAAGAAATCTGTTCCCAAGTATTCACACGCATAATAGAGAAACATGTGATTGAATACAAATGTAAGCAAAGCTTCTTGCGGTCAATTTGCAGTCCATTTGTCACTATGCTCCGAACACCCGACAATCTGCTCAAGAAGTCTAGTTGAAGATCCTTGCTCTACATTGACTAAATGGCTGAATTAAATAGTTGTATCACTGTCAAAGAAAACACAATAGTATATAATTAATCAAAAAAGTTGGTTTAGCTTTTGTAAACACTTTATTTGATGTTTACATTATGGTAAAATGGCCTTGTTGACCGATGGGAAGTTGCTGTTTAGCTGAACATTGCTGTTCACATCCAAGCTGGTGACCTCTCTCTCTCTCTCTCTCTCTCTCTCTCTCTCTCTCTCTCTCTCCCGTCTCGCTCTCGCTCTCCATCCCTCTTCCTATTTGTCTCTCTTAAGGGTGTAGGGGGAGAGAGGGGACAGAGGTGCTACAGGAATAAGAGGTGGTCAAGGGGAGACGGGTGACCCAGGCTCTGCTGGAGCACAGGGTCAGGGCGGCTGGAGACGTGGGTTCACAGGTGAGTGTCCCTCTGTCCTCTATTACTCTGTGTGATCACGTGTTCTTTCTTATATGGTTCCACCAACACCTTCTCGGGGAACAGGCTAGCTCGCTCATGGGCTATTGCTAAATACAGGTCGATGTTTTACCTCCAGTCATTGTCCCACCCCCTCTCTTCATTTCTTCCCCCTGAAAGGGTCTGAGTGGAGTGTCTGGGCTCAATGGGTACAGAGGAGAGCCAGGTTCTCATGGACCTGCGGTACGATGGCCAGTCATTTAATGATTTCAATGATGACACAGCTATACCACGTGGTAACACATGCAAACTACAATACATGTTTTGACCAGGGTCTCTCCCCCCAGGGTGTTAAGGGCCCCAGGGGGCCTCCAGGAGCACCGGGAGATACAGGGCCCATTGGGAAAAGGGTGAGTGACTTCTGGGATATGGGAGAACAGAACGTTTGTATTGAAGAGGTAATCTGATTTATCATGAGGCTAATATTCTGAATACACAATATTATCTTGATTCTCTCTTCAGGGTGATGATGGAACACAGGGAGAAGGCCAACCTGGATATCCAGGGTTTCAGGTCTGTTTTTCTTCAGCAGTGAATTTCTGAACAATAAGTAGGCATTCATGTTTTTATTCCTATTTCAGATTTTTCATTTCTTCTTACAGGGATAACCTGGTCTGAGAGGACCTGCAGGTTTAAAGGTCTGTCTGTCTGTCTGTCTGTCTGTCTGTCTGTCTGTCTGTCTGTCTGTCTGTCTGTCTGTCTGTCTGTCTGTCTGTCTGTCTGTCTGTCTGTCTGTCTGTCTGTCTGTCTGTCTGTCTGTCTGTCTGTCTGTCTGTCTGTCTGTCTGTCTGTCTGTCTGTCTGTCTGTCTGTCTGTCTGTCTGTCTGTCTGTCTGTCTGTCTGTCTGTCTGTCTGTCTGTCTGTCTGTCTGTCTGTCTGTCTGTCTGTCTGTCTGTCTGTCTGTCTGTCTGTCTGTCTGTCTGTCTGTCTGTCTGTCTGTCTGTCTGTCTGTCTGTCTGTCTGTCTGTCGTCTGTCTGTCTGTCTGTCTGTCTGTCTGTCTGTCTGTCTGTCTGTCTGTCTGTCTGTCTGTCTGTCTGTCTGTCTGTCTGTCTGTCTGTCTGTCTGTCTGTCTGTCTGTCTGTCTGTCTGTCTGTCTGTCTGTCTGTCTGTCTGTCTGTCTGTCTGTCTGTCTGTCTGTCTGTCTGTCTGTCTGTCTGTCTGTCTGTCTGTCTGTCTGTCTGTCTGTCTGTCTGTCTGTCTGTCTGTCTGTCTGTCTGTCTGTCTGTCTGTCTGTCTGTCTGTCTGTCTGTCTGTCTGTCTGTCTGTCTGTCTGTCTGTCTGTCTGTCTGTCTGTCTGTCTGTCTGTCTGTCTGTCTGTCTGTCTGTCTGTCTGTCTGTCTGTCTGTCTGTCTGTCTGTCTGTCTGTCTGTCTGTCTGTCTGTCTGTCTGTCTGTCTGTCTGTCTGTCTGTCTGTCTGTCTGTCTGTCTGTCTGTCTGTCTGTCTGTCTGTCTGTCTGTCTGTCTGTCTGTCTGTCTGTCCTGTCTGTCTGTCTGTCTGTCTGTCTGTCTGTCTGTCTGTCTGTCTGTCTGTCTGTCTGTCTGTCTGTCTGTCTGTCTGTCTGTCTGTCTGTCTGTCTGTCTGTCTGTCTGTCTGTCTGTCTGTCTGTCTGTCTGTCTGTCTGTCTGTCTGTCTGTCTGTCTGTCTGTCTGTCTGTCTGTCTGTCTGTCTGTCTGTCTGTCTGTCTGTCTGTCTGTCTGTCTGTCTGTCTGTCTGTCTGTCTGTCTGTCTGTCTGTCTGTCTGTCTGTCTGTCTGTCTGTCTGTCTGTCTGTCTGTCTGTCTGTCTGTCTGTCTGTCTGTCTGTCTGTCTGTCTGTCTGTCTGTCTGTCTGTCTGTCTGTCTGTCTGTCTGTCTGTCTGTCTGTCTGTCTGTCTGTCTGTCTGTCTGTCTGTCTGTCTGTCTGTCTGTCTGTCTGTCTGTCGTTGTAGCCTTAAGTTGTGCCCACAAAGTGAAGAGCTTCAGTATGTATGTGAGAGCACTACAGTAATTGTATAAGGTTAAGTTCACATCAGGTAAAGCTGAATCCCAATTATTCTTTTTTTTTTACTTTAGTCTGGATCAGGGTTTGGAACCAAATTATTTTCCAATCCTTTCGTTCTGAACAGAAACACTATTTTTTTTGTTCCATTCCACTGTTACGTCCAGAAAAATAAAGATATGAACCGGTTTAGTTTAGTAGATTACTTTGTCAATCAGTGTGGATAGAGCATGCAAACTAGTTGTTTACATGCATGGTGGACAGGCAACTGTAGCCTATGGCGACTGAAATTTTGCAGGTGGCGAGAGAAGGTTGAGGAGGAGGTTTGAAGCGCTGGGCATCTTGTTATGACGTGTTATCTGAATTAGGTCCACAGAATTATACCTAGGAAGAGGAGCTTCTATGGAGGAACTTTGAATGTCCTTTGAGCTAACAAGCTTGTGTGTGCAGAGCAGCAGCAGAATTAAAAACACGTTTCCTTTTTGTAGTAACCATATCCAATGTAAAACGTGATAACTAGGCCTATAGAATTCTTAACTAGTACTGTAAAAGTTAATTATTCTCCAGCTAATTAAATCTCTCTCCCTATCTTCTGAATCATGCTTGTAACGTCAGTACAGTATCTTATGGTAGCATCAGTACAGTAGCCTATGGTAACGTCAGTACAGTATCCTATGGTAACGTCAATACAGTAGCCTAGGGTAGCATTAGTACAGTAGCCTAGGGTAGCATCAGTACAGTAGCCTAGGGTAGCATCAGTACAGTAGCCTAGGGTAGCGTCTGTACAGTAGCCTATGGTAACGTCAGTACAGAAGCCTATGCTTTGGAGGAGGGAGGAGCTACAGTAACCTATGCTTTGGAGGGGGGAAGGGCTACAGTAGCCTATGCTTTGGAGGGGGAGGGGCTACAGTAACCTATGCTTTGGAGGGGGAGGGGCTACAGTATCCTATTCTTTGGAGGGGGAGGGGCTACAGTAGCCTAAACACACACACACACTGGTAAAGATTTTGCAGGTAGACACTGGAAGAAGTTTCTGAGTGACAGAGGGAGGACTTTGCATTTGTGGGACTAGAAAAAAATGCCTGGAATGTAAAATAACGTTATAAACTTGTTCCCATGCTTTTAAAATAACAATTCTGTTCTGGAACAGTATTGATCACTTTCACTCCTGGTTCAGTTTCTGTTCCTTGAAAATGTTTTCGGTTCTATTCCCTGAACTGGTTCCAACTCCTTGTCTGGACCAATAAACTTGGATTGCACCACTAGCCATTGACATCCAAACAACACCTTGGCTTTTATCAACAGCCAGACCAGTATAAGTGTCTTTGAGGAAGCAGTGACTCTGGCATATGTATAAAGTGAAACATCTCTCCAATTACTCGAGCTGTGTTAAACTTTTTAGTCAAAGTTTCAAAGAGCAGGCATGGCGCTTGTCGTGGAAATTTCAGCACTGAGAGAGACTTGGACAATTATTCAAACAATCATTTTTATTCAACATCGATTAATTATTGCAATAATGAAACCGTCGACCGCACACCCTAAGTTGTGTTGCCGAGAGCTTAACTTTTACAGAAATGCAGAGTTGTATATATAGTAGACCTAAAAATGCTGTCATGGATGGCTCCACCCTTCCCATTCAGACTAAGGGCCATCCTAAGCCACTCTGGGTTCATCTCCTGGTCATCTGCCTCTGGTGTTGTTTTAACCCCACCTTGTCTCAGTTTCCCAGATGCCAGGATACTTAGGAATACTGAGGCCTTTGTTCTGCTCCTCCAGGCTATCTCTATCCCGGCTAAACACACACCATATATTGTCTATGGAATGCAGGCTCAATCAGACCGGAGACATATGTCTCATATGCACCACTAATGCCAAATTCACGCAGATCGACTGACGCGCGCAGTCATTACTCACACTCATTGATGCTGAATTCATCCTCCACCTTATCCTGTTTGAGGATCTGTTCTGCACAGCAAAGTTCATGTCTGACACTCTACAGACCCCTGATCTTTTGCACGAGACTGCCACTGACCTCGCACACTCCGTCATCATGAGCATAAAAGAAAAGCACACGGAGGACTCTTGGAGAGCCATATGGAGCAAGGCAGAGGCCCTGTGCGCAAAAGTCGATCTCACCGTTCAACCGCCGCCGCCCCCACAAGAGAAGAGACAATCCCAACATCCTCGCCATCTACAGGACTTTATAGTTGAAGCTCCAATTCAAACCGAACATCCATCCATGTCCTCTCCGGATTAACTCCGAACGTCCACGTTCTACCCTGTCATTGACCGACTGGTGAATGAAATGACCCAATGCTTTTCCACAGAAGCTGGTACAGTCCTCATGGGAATGTCAGCCCTCAACCACAAGCATGCCAGATTCCTTCAAAAGGAGAGCCTTGTGCCCATGGCACAGCACTATTGAATCAGAGAGGACAATCAGAAAAACAGTTAGCAGCACACTGGCGATCCTGTCCATGCTTAAAACTTACAAAGACTCCTTCGTGGATATCTATAAACTAGTACGCATATCGGTCACACTGCCATTAACCTCCACTTCATGTGAGCTCAGTTTTTCCTGCATGCGGCGTGTAAAAACCTACATGAGAAACAAAATGGCAAAACCTCAACTCAGCAACCTTGCCTGCCTGTCCATACACGCAGAAAGAACCAAGGCCCTGTATGTCCAGAAGATTATAGACTAACTTGCACTAAACCACAACAGACATACCGTCCTTCTATAAAACAACACTTGGTGAGTAACTGAAAGGCCTTTTAATTGACAGAGTGCGCCTGTCTGGTGGTGGGAATATGATTAAATCGTGCTGATCTGGATGGAACAAGAAGATACATGCATATTGTATTCATTCATGTCGTTATAGAATGGATGTTTCGTCGGTCTTCGCGTTCAATGATACCGAATTTCTAGCTGCAGACTATTAATTAATATCAAAGACTTGTTATTATTCTGTCGGTTTCGATAGTCTAAAAGTTTAACCATGTGGTATGGTTAAACTTCAGTAGAGGGATGCATGGTCAAACCTTGGCTCTCTCTTCTGAGGTAAGCTGGTCTGGTGAAAGAAATTCTGGGTGGGGGTTTTATACTGAACATAGAAAAGCCTGTCACATGACGCCTTGTCCTGTCTGTGTCCCTGGGGGCGTGCCGATGACTTAGTTAAGCTTTTGAACAGAAATACAATTCTCTCACATTAACATCAGTACATAGCATCTCAACATATTCCAAATAGCTTTATCCTTATTAATACATTTGATACAACCATTTAGATGTAAGTCCCATAGCTGAGGCTATTATATAAACATTATTATGGTAATATGGCTGATATTGTCTCTCATGGGTTTCATAAAATTGTACCAAGCAGACCAGTTCGTAGCTGGATTCTTTACCGATCTTTTATACCTTCTCCAGAACATAAATGTCGTTCGGTTCTCCAATTCTGTGAGGTGGAAGAATCCTTTGTTCTCTCCATGAAAACACCCTGTCTCTTTACTGTGGCCTGTTAGGCAGGACATTCCCTTTGGAATTTACGACCGCCTTCACACAGCCTTGTGTCAGAAGTATAGAGGTCGGGGGATGGTGCATAGAAAACCCAGAGGGCAACGTCATGACACTACATTTATATTGAATGTGCTGTGTGCCATATCTGCTTTTATTGAAGAAACGAGAACTCTGAAGTCATGAAAATCGACTATTTTCTTAGCATCCCCCACGTATTGGTCAAGCTCCCCCTTAGCACCGGGAGAGAAAATCCTGGCGCCATGCCTGTCAAAGAGAGATTCAAGTGATCTTGAATCATGTCCTACTGGTACTTAATGAACCACAGGATCGTGATTGCGCCGACAGAGATGGTCGCCTCGCTTGTATTATTTCTTACACTGTTACCCCAGGAAATCTTAAGTCTTATTACATATAACCGGGAAGAACTATTGGATATAAGAGCAATGTCAACTTACCCACATTACGACTAGGAATACGACTTTCGCGAAGTGGATCCTCTGTTTGGACCACCACCCAGGACAATGGATTGGATCCCAGTAGGCAACCCAAAACAATGGCGCCGCAGAAGGGGCAGACGGAGCGGTCTTCTGGTCAGGCTCCGTAGACGCGCACATCGCTCACCGCTCCCGAGTATACTACTCGCCAATGTCCAGTCTCTTGACAACAAGGTAGACGAAATTCGAGCAAGGGTTGCCTTCCAGAGAGACATCAGAGATTGTAACATTCTCTGTTTCACGGAAACATGGTTCACTCGGGATACGTTATCAGAGTCAGTACAGCCACCCGGTCTCTTCACACATCGCGCCGACAGAAACAAACATGTCTCTGGTAAGAAGAAGGGCAGGGGTGTATGCCTTATGATTAACGAGTCGTGCAGGGGCGGAAATCCCGGGGAGGACGGGGGGGACACGACCCCCCCCCATCCTGGGAAAAATATGATGATGTAAGTTAGTGCTTCAAAGTCCCTGTGATAAGGTTAGCGATAAACTGAAGTCCAAACTGAACAGAACTACACTCTCTTCTACCATTGTCTTAAATATATTTAATGGTCTCGTTGCAAAAGCTAAATTGTCGCAAGGGAACTTTTATTTATTTATTTTATTTCACCTTTATTTAACCCGGGTAGCAAAGATTATAGCAAACACCACTGAAACTGAATTGGTGCTCGCTCACTTTGCAAATTCAGCTATTGTTGGAAGCCAGCCAATATGAAACAAACGATTAAAATGACAAAAGGTTGCAGCATATGTTGTGTAAATGGTGAACTCATACAGCTGTCAACTCTTGTCATTTTAATCCGTTTCACATTTGCTAGCTACCTTTTAGATCGAAGCCCATATAGAATGATTGAAGATGATAGAAGCCCATCTCCTACTGTAAATAACCTACACACTGTGTGTGTAGCCAGCCAGCCAGCCAGGTAGAAAAATGGCAGAAAAATAAAAGACGGACATCAGAGTATTTTTCAATACACCAAAATGCATAGTAAGAACCCTAGTAGCCTAATATCTCAGACTAGTTGATAAAATGTTCATAAGAAAGAAATGAAATTCTAATGGAAATGTTTCACAATGATGTCATTAGGCAGAGCAGGCAACAGATGGCACACAGACAGCAGAGTTGGGGACATATATGCAGGGACAGACTGGCAGAGACAGGGACTCTCAGGTAAGTTTGTTGAGTCTTTGTTTGGCAACATTATGAAAGGTTCTCAATTTTTTTTACTTGTAAAATAGGAACATAATTGGAAAATGCCATGGATACCCCCACTCTCAACTTAAACTGGTGACTGAACTAAGATTTGTTAAAGGCAATGGTATTGCTGTTGTGATTAGTTGTGTAGTTTTGGGTACCGGTAGTTAGGAGTACGGCAAACACCTTATTTCTTTGGTTCCTCAATATACATTTACCATATTACAATGTAGGCTATGTGTTACAGCACTACTTTTGGTGTCCCCCTCAGGAATTGCTCTTGAGAAAAGTTAATGTAATTGTCCCCTCCAAAGTGGATATCAGATTTTCGCCCCTGGAGTCGTGGTGTGATCATAACAACATACAGGAACTCAAGTCCTTTTGTTCACCTGACGTAGAATTCTTTACAATCAAATGCCGACCGCATTATCTACCAAGAGAATTCTCTTCGATTATAATCACAGCCAAGCAGACACCTCGACGGCCCTGAAAGAACTTCATTGGACTCTTTGTAAACTGGAAACCACATATCCTGAGGCTGCATTTATTGTAGTTGGGTATTTTAACAAAGCTAATCTGAAAACAAGGCTCCCTAAATTTTATCAGCATATCGAATGCGCGAACCAGGCTGAAAAAATTCTGGATCATTGCTACTCCAACTTCCGCGACGCATACAAAGCTCTCCTTCGCCCTCCTTTCGGCAAATCTGATCACGACTCAATTTTGTTGCTCCCAGCCTATAGACAGAAACTAAAACAGGAAACGCCCGTGCTCAGGTCTGTTCAACGCTGGTCCGACCAATCTGATTCCACGCTTCAAGATTGCTTCGACTACGTGGACTGGGATATGTTCCGGATAGCCTCAGACAACAACATTGATGTATACGCTGATTCGATGAGCGAGTTTATTAGCAAGTTGTCACGTCCTGACCAGGGTTATTTGTTATTGTAGTTTGGTCAGGACGTGGCAGGGGGTGTTTGTTTTATGTGGTTCGGGCTATGTATTTAGGTAGAGGGGTGTTTGGTTTATGTGGTTTGTGGTTTGTTAGTCTATGTTCTATGTTAGTGTATTTCTATGTTCTGTCTAGTCTATTGTAGTTCTATGTTTAGTTAATTGGGGTTGGACCTTCAATTGGAGGCAGCTGGTTATCGTTGCCTCTGATTGAAGGTCCTATAATTAGGAGTTTGTTTGTCATGGGATTTTGTGGGAGATTGTTTCTTGTTTTGCGTTATGCCTGACAAGACTGTCTAGTTCGTTTGTTTTTGTATACGTTGTATGTGTTTTCCTTCTTCACTCAAAAAAAAGATGAGTATACATTTTCCCGCTGTGTTTTGGTCTACACCCTACGACACCCGTGACACAAGTGCATCGGTGATGATGTACCCACGGTGACTATTAAAACCTTCCCCAACCAGAAACCGTGGATTGATGGCAGCATTCACGCAAAACTGAAAGCGCAAACCACTGCTTTTAATCCTGGCAAGGCGACCTGGAAACATGACCGAATAGAAACAGTGTAGCTATTCCCTCCGCAAGGCAATCAAACAAGCTAAGCGTCAGTATAGAGACAAAGTAGAGTCGCAATTCAACGGCTCAGACACAAAACATATTTGGCTGGGTCTACAGTCAATCACGGATGACAAAAAGAAAACCAGCCCCGTCGCGGACACCGATGTCTTGCTCCCAGACAAACTAAACAACTTCTTTCCTCGCTTTGAGGACAATACAGTGTCACTGACACGGCCCTCTACCAAAACCTGCGGGCTCTCCTTCACCGCAGCCAATGTGAGTAAAACATTTAAATGTGTTAACCCCTGCAAGGCTGCCGGCCCAGACGGCATCCCTAGCCGTGTCCTCAGAGCATGCGCAGACCAGCTGGCTGGTGTGTTTACGGACATATTCAATCAATCCCTATCCCAGTCTGCTGTTCCCACATGCTTCAAGAGGGCCATCATTGTTCCTGTTCCCAAGAAAACTATGGTAACTGAGCTAAATGACTATCGCCCCATAGCGCTCACTTCCGTCATCATGAAGTCCTTTGAGAGACTAGTCAAGGACCATATTACCTCCACCCTACCTGACTCCCTAGACCCACTCCAATTTGCTTACCGCCCCAATAGATCCACAGACGACGCAATCACAATCACACTGAACACTGCCCTAACCCATTTCGACAAGAGGAATACCTATGTAAGAATGCTGTTCACCCTGGGTCTCAAACCCGCCCTGTGCAACTGGGTCCTGGACTTTCTGACAGGCCTCCCCAGGTGGTTAGGGTAGGAAACAACATCTCCACCCCGTTGATCCTCAACACTGGGTCTCCACAAGGGTGCGTTCTCAGCCCTCTCCTGTACTCCCTGTTCACCCATGACTGCGTGGCCATGCACACCCTCCGACTCAATCATCAAGTTTGCAGACGACACTACAGTGGTAGGCTTGATTACCAACAATGACGAGACGGCCTACAGGAAGGAGGTGAGGGCCCTCGGAGTGTGGTGTCAGGAAAATAACCTCATGCTCAACGTCAACAAAACAAAAGAGATGATCGTGGACTTCAGGAAACAGCAGATGGAGCACCCCCCTATCCACATCGATGGGACAGTAGTGGAGAAGGTGGAAAGTTTTAAGTTCCTCGGTGTACACATCACGGACAAACTGAAATGGTCCACCCACACAGACAGCATGGTGAAGAAGGCGCAACAGCGCCTCTTCAACCTCAGGAGGCTGAAGAAATTTGGGTTGTCAACAAAAACACTCATAAACTTTTACAGATACAGCCCGACAGGATGCTCTCGATTGTGTATCACCGCCTGGTACGGCAACTGCTCCGCCCACAACCGTATGGCTCTCCAGAGGGTAGTGAGGTCTGCACAACGCATCACCGTGGGCAAAGTACCTGCCCTCCAGGACACCTACACCACCCGATGTCACAGGAAGGCCAAAAAGATCATCAAGGACAACAACCACCCGAGCCACTGCCTGTTCAACCCGCTATCATCCAGAAGGCAAGGTCAGTACAGGTGCATCAAATCTGGGACCGAGAGACTGAAAAACAGCTTCTATCTCAAGGCCATCAGACTGTTAATGTAACGGCCGTCGAAGGGAGTAGACCAAGGCGCAGCGTGTTTAGTGCTCATCTTGAAGTTTAATGAAGAAATAGAACACTTACAAAAGAAACAAAATGACAGCCAACAGTTCCGTCAGTATTCCAAACTACTAAACGGAAAACAACCACCCACAAAATCCAAAGGAAAACAGGCTGCCTAAGTATGGCTCCCAATCAGAGACAATGATCTACAGCTGTCCCTGATTGAGAACCATACCCGGCCAAAACAAAGAAATACAAAACATAGAAAAAAGGACATAGAATGCCCACCCTAGTCACACCCTGGCCTAACCAAAATAGAGAATAAAACCCTCTCTTTGGCCAGGGCGTGACAGTACCCACCCCCCAAAGGTGCGGACTCCGGCCGCAAAACCTAAACCTATAGGGAAGGGTCCGGGTGGGCATCTATCCGCGGTGGTGGCTCAGGGGCGGGACGCAGACCCCGCTCCACCATTGGCTCACCCCACTTAGGTGGCGCCTCTGGATTGAGGACCCTCGCCGCCAACCCCGGACTGGGGACCCTCACAGCGGGCCCCGGACAGGCGGGCGACTCTGGGAGCTCCAGACTGGCGGGCGACTCTGGGAGCTCCAGACTGGCGGGCGACTCTGGGAGCTCCAGACTGGCGGGCGACTCTGGGAGCTCCAGACTGGCGGGCGACTCTGGGAGCTCCGGACTGGCGGGCGACTCTGGCAGCTCCGGACTGGCGGGCGACTCAGGCACCGGATGCGCCAGCCTGGGGAGACATGCAGGAGGCCTGGCTCTGGGAGCAGGTACAGGACTCACCAGACTGGGGAAACATGCAGGAGGCCTAGCTCTGGGAGCAGGCACAGGATTCAACAGACTTGGGAGAAATGCAGGAGGCCTGGCTCTGGGAGCAGGCACAGGACTCACCAGACTGGGGAGACATGCAGGAGGCCTGGCTCTGGGCGCAGGCACAGGATAGACCGGGTCCTGGAGACGCACTGGTGGTCTGGAGCGCACGGCCTGCACAACCCATCCTGGCTGCATTGTCACTGTAGCCCGGCACGGGCGAAGCACTGGCACAGGGCGAACTGGGCTGTGCTGGAGGTTGAGGGCTGCCGTGCGTAGAGCAGGCGCAGGGTAGGCTGGACCTAGGAGACACACTGGTGGCCAGATATGTTGAGCAGGCATACTCCTTCCTGGCTGGATGTCCACTCTAGCACGGCACTTGCGGGGGGCTGGTATCGACCGCACCAGACTGTGCGTGCGGATGGGCGAGACCGTGCGCACTTCCACATAGCACGGTGCTCTCCACGTCAACCGCTCCCCACGATAAGCACAGGGAGTTGGCTCAGGTCTATTGCCTGACTCTGCCAATCTCCCCGTGTGCCCCCCCCCCCCAAACCTTTTTGGGGCTGCCTCTCGTGCCTGCCTTGTTGATTTGCCTGTTCCTCCCAGTATCGCCGTTCCGCTTTAGCTGCCTCGATCTCCCACTGCGGACGGCGATACTCCCCAGGCGTTGTCCAGCGTCCTGCCCCATCCAGGATCTCCTCCCAGGTCCAATCCTCCTGTCCACGCTGCTTGGTCTTCTTGTGGTGGGTGGTTCTGTAATGGCCGTCGAAGGGAGTAGACCAAGGCGCAGCGTGTTTAGTGCTCATCTTGAAGTTTAATGAAGAAATAGAACACTTACAAAAGAAACAAAATGACAGCCAACAGTTCCGTCAGGATTCCAAACTAATAAACGGAAAACAACCACCCACAAAACCCAAAGGAAAACAGGCTGCCTAAGTATGGCTCCCAATCAGAGACAACGATCTACAGCTGTCCCTGATTGAGAACCATACCCGGCCAAAACAAAGAAATACAAAACATAGAAAAAAGGACATAGAATGCCCACCCTAGTCACACCCTGGCCTAACCAAAATAGAGAATAAAACCCTCTCTATGGCCAGGGCGTGACAGTTAAACAGCCATGACTAACATTGAGTGGCTGCTGCCAACATACTGACTCAAATCTCTAGCCACTTTAATAATTAAACATTGGATGTAATAAATGTATCACTAATCACTTTAAACAATGCCACTTTATATAATGTTTACATACCCTATATTACTCATCTCATATGTATATACTGTACTCTATTCCATCTACTGCATCTTGCCTATGCCGATTGGCCATCGCCCATCCATATATTTATATGTACATATTCTTATTCATTCCCTTACAATTGTGTGTATAAGGTAGTTATTGTGAAATTGTTGGATTACTTGTTAGATATTACTGCATGGTCGGAACTAGAAGCACAAGCATTTCGCTACACTCGCATTAACACCTGCTAACTGTCACAGCGGTCGATGAAAGGGGACCAAGGCGCAGAATGTAGAGTGCTCATTCTTACTTTATTTTATGAGAACACTTAAACAAAAGAACAACACGACAGCCAACAGTTCCATAAGGTACTCAGACAAAACGGAAAACAACTACCCACAACCCTAAAGGAAAAACAGGCTGCCTAAGTATGGCTTCCAATCAGAGACAACGAAAGACACCTGCCTCTGATTGGAAACCATACCCGGCCAAACATGAAAACCAACACATAGAAAATGATAACTAGAACAAACCCACATAGAAACAGAAAAACCAAAATACCTACATAACAACCCCCCCCCCCCCTGCCACGCACTGACCACTCTACTATGGCAAATGACCTCTTTCACTGGTCAGGACGTGACACTAACCATGTGTATGTGACCAATCAAATTTTATACGATTTGGATACAAGAGAAATTTGGAAGTTTTTGTTCTGGACTTCACTCCACTTATGGAGAGACACATAACACACTGACTTGTCACCTACACTGTCTGTAATACACAGTCATCCTCAGGCATGTGTTGCAGACGTACAGTTATTATTTCAGAGTTAAAAAAACAGCTGGTTAGCAGTGAGAAGTTGCTGAGAACTTCTTGAGAACTTCCACTGAAATTCTCAGGAGAGAAATGAAAGGAAAGGAAAGGAAATGAGAGAGAGAGAGTAAAAACAAAACCCACAGCATGACAACAGATGCCTCTTACAAAGGGAAAATTCACTTCAGCTGGTTTCCACTATAATTACATACATCAATCACTTTAGATTGTTTTTTCATAATGTGATTATTGATGAGCTGGGACTTTCCTGAGAATTTTTGTGGAAGTTCTCAAGAAGTTCTCAGCAACTTCTAACCATCTCTCTCTCTCTCTCTCTCTCTCTCTCTCTCTCTGTCTCTCTCTCTCTCTCTCTCTGTCTCTCTCTGTCTCTCTCATAGGGAATCAGGGGATTCCCAGGGCTGAAGGGTGATGTCGGCCTGCCAGGTGATCGCGGTGATGATGTAAGTTGACCTTAGATTAAAGAGTTCAGCACTGTCCACTGCCACCAAAGGGCCAAACCAGGTGCATTGTAATCTCCGTATGATATAAATTGCCTAGCCTAGCATAGCTTATACCTATTTGCTCAGTCATACGCCTTCCATATTGATTCCACAGAACGACCAGCCAGGTCGGGGAGGCCTCCAGGGGCCAAAAGGATACCCTGGTCTCACAGGAGAGAATGTAAGTTCCACAACAACATTGAGTTCACAGTAAATATTATGGAACCACAGCTCTGAATACATAGTTAACATATTTTTCTACTTTTATTATGACCAATGCTGTATGAATATGTTAAGTAGTACCTACTAAGTACCAACGAAAATCTGCTATCTGACTCATGGCTTCCTGTCCTTCCCTACAGGGATCACCAGGCCCAGTGGGCCATCCGGGGGCAGACGTGAGTAACTCTTAAATAATGGAGCAATTGTGGGTGATGGGAAGGAGCCAAATTCCAACACACTTTTCATCACTGTTTGTGTGTAATGGGGGAGTGCAGGAATAAGAGTTGAGGAAGGTTGGGGCTTGGAGCTCGTAGGGATGGGAGAGTGTACGGTGGGCTGGTTTGATGACGTTGGTCAGAGGTAAAAAAGTGACCTCCTCTGTTCCTCAGTCATAGTGTGTGTGTATTAAACTTTGTCATCGTGATTTGTGTCAAAAAGGTCAGCAGTCAATACTGCTTACACTGAATGACAACTGTGTATATTTCACTCCTGTACATAACAGTCACAGACACACACACGCATGTATGCACGCACACACACACACACACACGCATGTACGCACGCACGCGCGCGCACACACACACGCATGTACGTACACACACACGCATGCATGCACGCACGCACGCACACACACACGCACACACATACATGGAAATGGACAGTCACAAGATTCTCCTAAATCTCCCTGTAATGCATTTATCTTCCTGTCTCAGGAATGTGAGATCCTGGAGGTCATTCAGAAACTCTGCTGTAAGTATATTGAGTGCTCAAAATTCAGTCATACTGGTTATTTTCCAGACTAACGTACTGCTGTGCCAAACATGTTCCTTTAGTGAAACAAATTTTACTCAACATAGATTTAGAAGACGTATCAGTGAGCCTGAACACAGTCCCAACCTCTACTGTTAAAAATGTACCCTGCACTGTCTCCTCTGAAGGCTAAAAGACGACTAATACACGACTAATACACAGTTTATCTTCCTAGCTAAACAGTTCATTTGAAGCAGCATTTATCCTGGGTTGAGTTTGGGACAAACTTTGTGAAAGAGATGCAAGTGTACACACACACAATCACTTAAACACACATGCAGGCAGGAAGGCACGCACACACACTCGAACACACTCACTTACACACACATATGCAGGCACACACACACTCAGGGACACATGCAATTGTGGAGGCAGTTGTGGATGTAATGTAGCTATAATAACTCTGTATTTCAGTGTTTGTTGTGTATGTTTGGAATGCAAGTGTTTTTACAGTTTTTTACAATTGCTAACAAGAGTTGACCTATACTTAAGATTATTTTTCTAAACTCTTAAGACAGCAACACACCTACATCACTGTCACAGTTGTCGTCGGGAAAGGAGGACCAAGGCGCAGCGGGAATGTGGATACTCATATCTTTTTAATAAAACACGCAAAGCATCCACAGGGAAAAACAATACTCACGACACGAACAATGTGGCAGGCTAAACAAAGCAGTGCTCACAAACAACTTCCCACAAACTACTAACAAACACACACCCCTATATAGGACTCTCAATCAGAGGCAACTAGAAACACCTGCCTCCAATTGAGAGTCCAGCACCCAACCCTAAACATAGAAAACCTAACTAGACAAAAATGCAGCAATACAACCTAGAACATACAACCTAGAACATACATCCAAAAACCCAGGAACACATAAATCAAACACCCCTCACAACACACACAAAAACCACCACCATACAAAAACAAACATCCCTCTGTCACGTCGTAACCAAAATACTAAACCACTACTCCCTCTGCGGGTCAGGACGTGACAGTACCTCCCCCTAAAGGTGCAGACCCCGGAATGCACCTTAAAAAAGAAAACACAAAAATCCCCAATACCCCAACAAAACCAAAAAGCAATACCCCCTAAACAATAAGGGAGGGAAGGGAGGGTGGCTGCCGTCAACGACGGCACTGTGCTACACCCTCCCTCCCCAACCCACCTATCCTGGAGGTGGCTCTGGTTCCGGCCTCCTGCCCTCCAGGTTATAGGCAGACTCATTGGGGTCCGGGTCGTAGAGAGACCCCTTCGGTTCTGGGCAGACGGGCCGCTCCGGCTGATCTGGGCAGACGGGCCGCTCCGGCTGATCCGGGCAGACGGGCCGATCCGGGCAGACGGGCCGATCCGGGCAGACGGGCCGCTCCGGCCGGATCCGGGCAGACGGGCCGCTCCGGCCGGATCCGGGCAGACGGGCCGCTCCGGCCGGATCCGGGCAGACGGGCCGCTCCGGCCGGATCCGGGCGGCTCCGGCGGCTCCGGGCAGGCGGGCGGCTCCTGACTGGCGGGCGGCTCCTGACTGGCGGCTCCTGACTGGCGGGCGGCTCCGGCGGCTCTGGTGGCTCCTGACTGGCGAGCAGCTCTGGCGGCTCCTGACTGGCGAGGCTGGGCTGACGCACTAGATGCCTGATGCGTGGGGTTGGTACTGGACGTGCCAGCCTGGAGACACGCACCTCAAGGCTAGTGCGTGTAGCGGGAAACACTGGACCGTAGAGGCGCACTGGCGGTCTCGAGCGCAGAGTTGGCATCACCCCTTCAGGCTGGATGCCCACTCTCCCCTGGCACATGCGGGGCGCTGGTACTGCGCGTACCGGCCTGAAAATACCAGGCCTCACCATAACAACTACCCCAAAGCACGGGACCTGTCCAGTCTGTTTCTGTCCAACAAGGGTACGGGGAGCTGGCCTGGGTCTCCAACCTCACCCCGCCAAACTGCCCTTGTGCCCCCCCAAAAATGTTTTATTGGGGCTGCCTCTCGGGCTCCCTTATCCGCCGTGTTCCCCAGTCCTTGCCAGAATTCCTCCGCTGCTTGGTCCTGGTATGGTGGGAAGTTCTGTCACAGTTGTCGTCGGGAAAGGAGGACCAAGGCGCAGCAGGAATGTGGATACTCATATCTTTTTAATAAAACACGCAAAGCATCCACAGGGAAAAACAATAAACAATACTCACGACACGAACAGTGTGGCAGGCTAAACAAAGCAGTGCTCACAAACAACTTCCCACAAACTACTAACAAACACACACCCCTATATAGGACTCTCAATCAGAGGCAACTAGAAACACCTGCCTCCAATTGAAAGTCCAGCACCCAACCCTAAACATAGAAAACCTAACTAGACAAAAATGCAGCAATACAACCTAGAACATACATCCAAAAACCCAGGAACACATAAATCAAACACCCCTCACAACACACACAAAAACCACCACCATACAAAAACAAACATCCCTGTGTCACATCCTAACCAAAATACTAAACCACTACTCCCTCTGCTGGTCAGGACGTGACAATCACACAATTAGCCAAATAGTACATTTTCTGCTCAAAACCACATTTTGTTAATTAAATAGCAACTCTACATTTCATAATGCAAAAAAAAATGTCTCTACTGTACATACACTAACTCTATCAAAACACGGCAAACCCGACTCAATACAGTATCTAATCATTTTGTGAAAACACTAGCACATGTTTTCTATCCAAGAGGAACGTGTAGTCAATCATAACACAATGACTTTCAAAATACTAACAGTTGATGGCATTACAAAAACTGCATTACTCTTCATGTTTCAGTTCTTACCTGCAGACATTAGACAATATGAAATCCATTGTTTTTTATAATTCAGTTTCCTTTTACTGTAAACCACTCTACATTTTTTGATTGAGTGTCGAATGTGTGCATTTTTGGCAACATACTATCTAAAAGTGAATGACTCATCTTTCATAGAATGTAAAGTAGAAAAAAATTGTAAGTGACAGAATTGCTGCAGTAAAAGCTTTATTAGCAACATGAAATTGTTGCCAGTGATCAACAAGAAATCCAACATACATGGCCTTTGGTTCCAAATGTGTAAAAATAAAACACAATTATAGTAAAAAAAAAAACTGTCACGTCCTGACCATAGAAAGCTGTTATTTTCTATGGTAGAGTAGGTCAGGGCGTGACAGGTTTTTTTTCTAGTTTCTTTATTTCTATGTTGGGCTTTTTTGGGATGATCCCCAATTAGAGGCAACTGGTCATCGTTGTCTCTAATTGGAGATCATACTTAAGTAGTTGTTTTTCCCACCAGGGTTTGTGGGAGATTGTTTTTGAGTTAGTGTATGTTGCACCGCTTCGTCACGGTTTGTTGTTTTTGTTCTTTAGTTTATTTGTGTATCTTGCATAGTTTCACAGTTCAATAAAATTATGTGGAACGATACACACACTGCACTTTGGTCCGCTCCTTCATATGACAAACGTGACAAAAACACTAAAATTCAGTCCTGTTCTAATCTATATGATCATTAGCATTTGGCCACATGTTCTCGTCCACATCACCTCTTATGTCGTCTCTCGCTATGCACCTTGGATAGAAACGCTTGGCATGCCTTATCCACCCCTGGCAGTCTTCAGCTGAGATGTCTCTGCAGCCGGCATCTATTGCATCCAGAAGGGACATTTGGTCATTTCAATTTGTAATTTTTTATTTAACCTTTATTTAACTAGGCAAGTCAGTTAAGAACAAATTCTTATTTACAATGACGGCCAACCAAAAGGCAAAAGGCCTCCTGCGGGGACGGGGGCTGGGATTAAAAAAATAAAATATTAATATAGGACAAAACACACATCATGACAAGAGAGACAACACAACACTACATAAAGAGAGCCCTAAGACAACGACATAGCAAGGCAGTAACACATGACAACATAGCATGGTAACAACAAAACATGACAACACAACATGGTAGCAGTGCAAAACATGGTACAAACGTTATTGGGCACAGACAACAGCACAAAGGGCAAGAAGGTAGAGACAACAATACATCACGCAAAGCAGCCTCAAATGTCAGTAAGAGTGTCCATGATTGAGTCTTTGAATGAAGAGATTGAGATAAAACTGTCCAGTTTGAGTGTTTGTTGCAGCTCGTTCCAGTCGCTAGCTGCAGCGAACTGAAAAGACGAGTGACACAGGGATGTGTGTGCTTTGGGGACCTTTAACAGAATGTGACTGGCAGAATGGGTGTTGTATGTGGAGGATGAGGGCTGCAGTAGATATCTCAGATGGGGGGGAGTGAGGCCTAAGAGGGTTTTATAAATAAGCATCAACCAGTGGGTCTTGCGACGGGTATACAGAGATGACCAGTTTACCGAGGAGTATAGAGTGCAGTGATGTGTCCTATAAGGAGCATTGGTGGCAAATCTGATGGCCGAATGGTAAAGCACATCTACCCACTCGAGAGCACCCTTACCTGCCGATCTATAAATGATGTCTCCGTAATCTAGGATGGGTTGGATGGTCATCTGAATCAGGGTTAGTTTGGCAGCTGGGGTGAAAGATGAGTTCCCAGTTCCTCGTCCAGAGCTTCCGGCGACAGTTCCTCGTCCAGAGCTTCCAGCGACAGTGCCCCGTCCAGAACTTCCGGCGACAGTTCCCCGTCCAGTGCTTCCGGCAATGTCCTACAGTCCAGAGCCTGCAGAGCAAGGCCCACAGTCCGGAGCCTGCAGATATGGCCCACAGTCTGGAGCCTGCAGAGACGGCCCACGGTCCGGAGCCTGCAGAGACGGCCCACAGTCCGGAACCGCCAGAGACGGCCCACAGTCCGGAACCGCCAGAGACGGCCCACAGTCCGGAACCGCCAGAGACGGCCCACAGTCCGGAACCGCCAGAGACGGCCCACAGTCCGGAACCGCCAGAGACGGCCCACAGTCCGGAACCGCCAGAGACGCACCTCAGCCCGGAACCGCCAGAGACGCACCTCAGCCCGAGGTCTCCGGCGACGCACCTCAGCCCGAGGTCTCCGGCGACGCACCTCAGCCCGAGGTCTCCGGCGACGCACCTCAGCCCAGAGCCTTCAGCAGTGGTCTACAGCCATGAGCCTTCAAGGGGGGTGGGCAGGTTAGAATGGGGACTAAATCCGGAGCCTGAGCCACCTCCGTAGTTGGAGGATTGGGGAGAGGGGGTGTAGCACGGGAGCCATCGGTGACGCTAGCCACCCTCCCTTCCCTCCCTTTAAGTTTGGGGTTATTTTTTTTATTTTTTTTTGTGTTTCGGTGCATCCGGGGTCTGCACCTTTGGGGGGGGGGGGTACTGTCACGTCCTGACCAGTAAAAGGGGTTGTTTGTTATTGTAGTTTGGTCAGGGCGTGGCAGGGGGTGTTTGTTTTGTGTGTTTCGGGGTTTTGGTGTATGTTCTATATTTTCTATGTGTTTCTCTGGGTTTTCTATTTCTATGTTGGGGTTTTGGAATGACCTCCAATTAGAGGCAGCTGGTTGTCGTTGCCTCTAATTGGAGGCCATATTTAAGTGGGTTAATTTTCTCTTGTGTTTGTGGGTGGTTGTTTCCATGTATAGTCTGAGCACCTTACAGGACTGTTTTTCATAGTTTGTTTGTATGAGTATTTTTTCCTTTCTTTAATAAAAGAAGATGAGCAATTTCACCGCTGCATATTAGTCCGATGATTTCTCCTCCTCAGACGACAAACTTTGTGACAAGAGTTTTGAAAATGTGACTACAGATTGGACAAAAGGATGTTAGCGATTGTAAAAAAAACATATGACTATTTTACACCATATTAAAGACAAAGAGTCTTATCTAACCACATTGTCCGATTTCAAAAAGGCTTTACAACGAAAGCAAAACATTAGATTATGTCAGGACAGTACCCAACCAGAAATAATCAGACACCCATTTTTCAAGCTAGCATATAATGTCACAAAAAGCACAGCTAAATGCAGCACTAACCTTTGATGATCTTCATCAGATTACACTCCTAGGACATTATGTTATACAATACATGCATGTTTTGTTCAATCAAGTTCATATTTATATCAAAAACCAGCTTTTTACATTAGCATGTGACATTCAGAACTAGCATACCCACCGAAAATTCCGGTGAATTTACTAAATTACTCACGATAAACGTTCACAAAAAACATAACAATTATTTAAAGAATTATAGATACAGAACTCCTTTATGCAATCGCTATGTCCGATTTTAAAATAGCTTTTCGGCGAAAGCACATTTTGCAAAATTCTGAGTAGATAGCTCACCATCACGGGCTAGCTATTTTGACACCCACCAAGTTTGGCACTCACCAAACTCAGATTTACTATAAGAAAAATTGGATTACCTTTGCTGTTCCTCGTCAGAGTGCACTCCCAGGACTTCTACTTCAACAACAAATGTTGGTTTGGTTCCAAATAATCCATAGTTATATCCAAATAGCTGCGTTTGTTCTTGCGTTCAAGACACTATCCGAAGGGTGACGCGCCGGCGCGTATCGTGACAAAAAAATTCAAAATATTCCATTACCGTACTTCGAAGCATGTCAAACGCTGTTTAAAATCAATTTTTATGCGATTTTTCTCGTAAAATAGCGATAATATTCCGACCGGGCGACGTTGTTTTCGTTCAAAGACTGAAAATGTAAAATGGACTCTTCACGTGCATGCGTGCGCCCGTTTCATTGTTCTCAGATCGACCACTATCCAAATGCGCTACTGTTTTTCAGACAGGGACTGCAGAGTCATCATTCTACGTTCTGGCGCCTTCTGAGAGCCTATGGAAGTCTTAGAAAATGTCACGTTACAGCAGAGATCCTCTGTTTTTGATAAAGAGGCTATAGAAGGCCAAGAAATGGTCAGAGAGAGCACTTCCTGTTTAGAATCTTCTCAGGTTTTGGCCTGCCATATGAGTTCTGTTATACTCACAGACACCATTCAAACAGTTTTAGAAACTTTAGGGTGTTTTCTATCCAAATCAAACAATTATATGCACATTCTAGTTTCTGGGCAGGAGTAATAACCAGATTAAATCGGGTACGTTTTTTATCCGGACGTGAAAATACTGCCCCCTATCCTAAACAGGTTAAGATATCAATCAGGGTGGATCTTGATTTAATGTCTTTGTTTTTCTCTTGTAGCATGCTGTGGTAAGTTCCTGGACCCATACAAAGTTTTAGCGCTTAACAGTTACACATGGCATTATTTTACATCCTTGCATGACCTTCAGTTTCAATTTTCAAGATTCAATTTCCCTCTGTATGCCAGTGAGAGACTCTCAGAGGCACCAAATTACATCCATAGCATGTATTGTACATAGTCACATAGATGTACAATCTTAATTTGAGACAGTTTGCTACAGCAGGGAAAAAAATCCTGCAGCAACAGGGAATGTGAATTATTATGTGGATTATAGTTAACTGGGATTTTTTTTGTAGGGGTTGATACATTTTTCATTGGGGCAAATCAAGTCTGACATTCTAAAGTGTAAATTACAAACTTTAGAAGCCTTTTTAAACCTCGAACACACTCCAAGTTAGCATTTCCTGCTGTGCAGGACATTCTTCAGCAACAAAAGAGTGATCAAATTAAGATCCTTCATCTGTACTATTCATATGGTGTATGATGCTCAGAATATATCATGATATTATTATAATGATAATGTAACTGGCATTCACAGTGTGTGAGTGTGGTCCGGTGAAGCTACTCTTTGTACTGGACAGTTCAGAGAGCGTTGGGCTGCAGAACTTCAACCTGGAAAAATAGTTTATAATTCGAATCATCAACAAGATTACCAAATTCAGCAAAGACAAGGTCGGTGAACATTTGTCCTGACTCCCCTGGGTGAGAGAGGGGCCTTAACTAAATGTTGTTTCTGTGTGTGTTTCTGTTTGCAGAAGGAGCTAGGATCACGAGTGGGTGTAGTTCAGTACAGCCATGACGGCACCCAGGAGCTGGTATCTATGGAGGACCCCAAGATCACCACAGGAGCACAGCTCAAAAGGTCAGACCAGATAAGAGTCAAAAGTCCAAAATACAGCAGTTACCTGATATCAGTTGACTGACTGACTAACTGTTGTGTTTGATGTCCCATACTTGCAGCTCGGTGAGAAACATGCGCTGGTTTGCCGGTGGTACGTACACGGGAGAGGCGCTGGATTTTGCCCGGCAGGCATTCGGCAGCTCCCAGCTGAACGGAAAGGTGGCCGTAGTCTTGACGGACGGATGGTTGGACACCCGCCGGGACGCCAAACCGCTGTCCTCCCTCTGCTCTGTGCCCAATATAAGGTTGAGGGATGGCAATGGGACTGGGCAATGGGATGGGGAGAGTGGGCATTGGGCTGAAGGAAATGTATAGGTTGGGGATGAAGAGATGATGTCAGGACTAAGGGTCCATTTCATTAGACATAAAGAGAACCATCTCTCTCTCCTCCAAGTCCGCCATTTTGTGTCAAAGCCTCAGTATGTCCTCCATCTTGGCTCCTCAGGTGGTGGGCATTGGCATAGGTGACATCTTCAGACAGGCGTCCTACGCCACCATGCTGGAGGAGATCACCTGTCTGGGCACAGCCTCACCTGGACTCTACCTGAAGATTACAGACCACGTGCAACTGCTGGAGGACTCCTTCTTCAACAACGTTACTGGCTAAATCTGCCAAGGTAGACTGTGTACAGTCTAGCACTAATTTACAATATCTGGAGCTAGCTACATCTGCCAAGGTAGTCTATGTACAGGCTAACCCTAATTTACAATATCAGGAGCTAGCTACATGCTATGTTCCTATGCTCTCAACTAAGGTCTGGGTTGTGTTTACAGATAAGAAATGTTCTGATAACATCTGTCCATGTAAGACTGCTCTTCTCCCTTGTTTTTATGGTCACAGTTTCCTATGCGTTACAATACGTTATTTATTTAGCATTCAGCCTAGTACTGCAATTTAAAGATTTAGTGGAATGTATGTACATGTATCTGAACCCCAACTGCTGTTCTAAAATAGTCCACTCTTCCTCCAGCCAACTTCCAGGAAGCTACAGACATAGTCTTCATGTTGGATGGCTCCTCCAGTGTGGGCCAGGCCAACTTCTACAGAGCCAGAGAGTTTGTTGAGAGCATGGCCGCCAGGCTGCTGTCACAGGACCGGGGAGGGCTGCTCCGCCTGTCTGTCATGCAGTACAGCGATGGGCAGCAGCAGAGAGTGGAGGTGCCCTTCGCTGCCAGGGTTGAGGATGTGCAAACAGGGCTAGCAGCTACGCTCTACATGGACGGGGCCACCGGCTGCCCTGGCCTTCCTGACCTCCACCCTCCAGAGGGAGGGCCGCTCTGCTGTCCCCAGAAAAGTGGTGGTGTTCACAGACAGCAGGTCTGTGGCCTCTGCCCGGGCTGCTATCCCCGAAGCCGCCGCCCGGGCAGAGAACACACAGCTACTGGCCGTCACTGTGGGCGAGGGCTTTGACGAGGTGGGCGTGTGCCACCTGGTGACGGGACAGGCGAACGAGTTTGATTACCACGTCGTGGATAGTCGTGTCCACCGAGTGGCGCTGTACAGTGACCTGGCCAGACAGGTGGTCATGCAGAGCCTGGCTAGAAAGCTCTCTAAAGCTCTCTGAAGCTCTCCAAAGCTCTCCGAAGTTCTCTAAAACTCTCTAAAGCTCTGTAAAGCTCTCTAAAGCTCCCCGAAGCTCTGTGAAGCTCTCTGAAGTTCTCTAAAGTTCTCTAAAGCTCTCTGGAGCGTTCTAAAGCTCTCTGAAGCTCTCCAAAGCTCTGTAAAGCTCTCTGAAGCTCTCTGTAGCTCTCTAACGCTCTTAAAGACCTCCCTACTACTGAAATGTCTATGAATTGTCCGGTTGTGCCATGTATTAGGCCATTAAGAAATTAGATAGATATGGTGCACATTTTATACTTTTGTGTTTTCCTTCTGCCTTTTAGGGCCTCCTGCTTTTCATGTGAAATAAAATGAATATCTTTGTCATAAGAAGCACTTGGGTAGATGAATAAACGTTTCGCTGTAAGTTTGGTGATAAGATGAACAGTTTTCTTTTGCTCAAATTTGCTGGAGGTCTTGACAAATGAAATATTGAACACACTAACTAGCTAATTCTGAATACAATACAATTTATTATTTTCAAATATATGCAGGGCCATTTAGTGAAAGAATTACCCAGACATGCCAATAAAATGCACTAGAGGGCAGTGTTGATGGAGTGTTGAGAAAAGAGGGATGAGTAGATGAGCTCTAACATACATTTGGAAAATACTGCTATTCTGTTCTACCAAGTGATTAGTGATAGTTGTTGTAGAAGGACCTTTTACAGATCGGTCCAAAAAGACCCTAGGCTTCCCCTCGTACTCCATACTTATCTGAGGGTGTTGGGCTACTGACCTCAGGATGTATCCAACTTCAGCACCATGGACAGAGTTAGAAAATCAGTTGTTCGAAATCCCAGATGCCAGTCAGTGTACTCATTAATTCCCTTATGAAATAGCATGTATTTAGTATATCTGGCTCCAACTGTACTCTGAGAATAATAAGAAGCAGGGATAATCAAAACGTTTTATTTTATATAGCTATGTTTTGTTACTGTGAAAATTAATCTGTAATGAAAATAGGTATAATGATTTTAGTGACTGTAATGATCAGTGGGTTCCTCTATCTCAGAAAGCCACTTCTGAATTTCACTGCTCTTCTTCTCTGTCTCCTCACTGCTCTTGTTCCTCAGCTCCTCACTGCTCTTCTTCTCTGTCTCCTCACTGCTCTTGTTCCTCAACTCCTCCGCCACCCTATTTCCTGCTGAGAAGCGATTGACTCTCTTGGCTGTGGTCTCCAGAGAGATCACCTGGATCCTCTTCATGTTGTTCCTGCAGCGCAGCTCCTTCAGCTTCCTGTAGTAGACCCTGCAGCTGAAGCCCTCCATAAAGCCCAGGGTGATGTGTGTCTGAAGAGAGGACAGGCTGGGGTAGTACCACAAGCAGCTGGCACACTTATACAGCAGCTCCCCATTGAACTTCTCCAGGGCAGAGGAGGCTCTGAGGAAGCGGAAGTCCAGGTGGTCCGTGAACGACGGCTCCTTGGGCACCACTGACCTACTGCCTCCCTTCCTCGCCGTGTGTCTGTAGGAGATGTCTGCTGGCTTCAGGGGAGGGCAGAGAGTGTGAGGTGTTTTGGAGCCAAGTATACTAGGGGGTTCTGCTGCTTTTAATGCCTGAACGTGAGAAGGACTCCACTGGGTACCTGGTGTTAGAGAAAGAATAGGGTCCTGCTGTCACGCTATGGCAATCCTGATTCATATTTACTGCAAATCAAATGGGATGTAAATAAATATGTCATGATAGTGCTACGTTTGCCAAAAAATACTTCAGAGCGCTTACCCGTTCTCTTCCTTAGCCTTTCAGTGACAAATGGTTCTCTTAAGAAAACTTGTGAGGACTTCATTTTTTACGATAAATGGATCATGGAACCATGGAATAGAACCTAGCTAAGTAAATGGGTCTTGTGGTTTTGCAAATGTTCTACAAAGGATTGGAATTCCAAATTCCAAAAGCAATGATGTCATAATGATCTCTTTGTGTATGATAATGAACTTCAATCCATTCATGGTTCTGGAGATGTTATTAATAATAATATAAAATGTATTCAACTTTTATAGTGCTATTCATTACATAAATAGATCTCAAAGCGCTGTAAAGCAGCAACAGCAAAAAACAAGCAATTTAAAAACAATCAACATCATTAATCATCATGAGTAGATTGACATCAAGAGACTGAAGAATTATTCAAATGCTTAAGTTTAATTTATTAGGATCCCCATTAGCTAGCTACTGCACATGTAGCAGCTATTTTTCCTGGGGTCCACTTAAAACGTACAAATACATTACAAAGTACACAACAGATATAGACAAAAACAACATAATATATTACATTCAATTCTAAATATTTGTTTACAAATAAAATAAGAGTTTTATATAGGAAAGACACCAAGAGACAACAAAAATACTATCTACACACTATTTATATATCCATATTCATTCTTATATACAGTATAGTTAAATTACAATATCTCTTTTGAAAGAGGAGAGGCACTTTGATACAATATGTTTTCTAAATCTGTTTTTTAAAGCTGAACTTGCTTTTTGCCTGAGTAACCTCTGGTGGCAGAGCATTCCACAATGACATGGCTCTATACAAGCATTTCGCTACACCCGCAATAACATCTGCTAAGTATGTGTATGTGACCAACACAATTTGATTTGATACATAACTGAGCGATGCATTAAATTTGTTTTTAGTTTGGATACTGTGAAGATACACCATAAAGGTGTGTATGGTGGGGTTTGTATGTCTGTTTGAAGTATATGAAAAAATATTATACAAGGGCTTAGCCATTTTCGACACATAAATGTTTCTTAAGAAGACTAGAAGAGAAGTAGTCAATTTCTCCTCAACCCTCAACCATGAAAGACTATCATGGTATACATCTGCAAAGTGGTATTGTATAATGGTATCCATCTGCATAGTGGTATTCTATCATAGTATCCATCTGCAGAGTGGTATTCTGTCATGGTATCCATCTGCAGAGTGGTATTCTATAATGGTATCCATCTGCAAAGTGGTGTTGTATAATGGTATCCATCTGCAAAGTGGTATTGTATAATGGTATCCATCTGCATAGTGGTATTCTATCATAGGATCCATCTGCAGAGTGGTATTCTGTCATGGTATCCATCTGCAGAGTGGTATTCAATCATGATACCCATCTGCATAGTGGTATTCTATTATGCTATCCATCTGCAGAGTGGTATTCAATCATGATACCCATCTGCAGAGTGGTATTCTATTATGCTATCCATCTGCAGAGTGGTATTCTATTATGCTATCCATCTGCAGAGTGGTATTCAATCATGATACCCATCTGCATAGTGGTATTCTATTATGCTATCCATCTGCAGAGTGGTATTCTATTATGCTATCCATCTGCAGAGTGGTATTCTATTATGCTATCCATCTGCAGAGTGGTATTCTATTATGCTATCCATCTGCAGAGTGGTATTCTATTATGCTATCCATCTGCAGAGTGGTATTCAATCATGATACCCATCTGCATAGTGGTATTCTATTATGCTATCCATCTGCAGAGTGGTATTCAATCATGATACCCATCTGCATAGTGGTATTCTTGGATCACAAACCTATAAATAGGCAACCAAGACACATCAGAAACATATTTGGCAAGATTACATTTTAGGACAGAAAATCAACCCTGTAATATCCTTTTCTGACATTAAATTGTAGTGTTGTGTAATCACACAAAAGGATATATCCCGCTATCTAACCCGGAAACACGGAACAGAACATCAAATCAATTGTTGTTGATTTAACGCTGACAGCTTGGTCCACTTTCCAAGATTATTCAGGTTAAAATAGGACAGCCTGTTCACAACCCTATTGGTTTGGTGTGGAGGTTGTTTCAGACCCTAATCCACAGTCTAGAGTATAGATGTCAAGGTTGTGTGTAGAGACGGACCAAGGCGCAGCATGCTCTGAGTTCCACATATTTATTTAATGAAACTCACAAAACAAAAAAATTGAACAAACAACAAACCGTGACGACAGAGATGCTACATGCACTTACTCAAAATAAGATCCCACAAAAAAACAGTGGGGAAATGGCTAATTAAATATGATCCCCAATCAGAGACAACAATAAACAGCTGCCTCTGATTGGGAACCATACCAGGCCAACATAGAAATAAAGAAACTAGAATGCCCACCCTAGTCACACCCAGACCTAACCAAAATAGAGAATAAAGGATCTCCAAGGTCAGGGCGTGACAATAGATTATGGCTGTAGGTAGGAATCATGTACTGATGTCATCATTAAGAAGCAGTGGGCAGAGATGTAATTTATTTCATCGCCCCCTGGCTCCACCCATATGTAGGATGACAGAGCGTTTTGTGTTAGAGGGACTGTCACACATTGTGACTCTTGTGAAGAAGCTACATAGCAGACAGACTAACAGAAACAGCACAGCAGATAGCACAGCATGGCAGCCTTTGTCTCGGTGAGTTCCTCTCTTCCAGGCATTTACACAACTTTGTTGACTCTCAATGCTTTGATACAAGCATTGTTTGCGAGTTGATCATTTGGGAGTGTGGTAGCAGATTGTTGAATTGTGCTAGGTAAAGATTGTATACTTTGTTTTATCGTTTCCATGGTAAATTTAAGGAATGTCTGATAGAAGAGGAAAATAATTTAGGGCTAGTCTTATAATTTAGCAATGTCTTTGTCTTTCCACAGAGACAACGTATTACTGTAGGCTACTGTAACACTTTCTGAATGTATCATGTTATCCTTGCTTAATTTATGTATGACACAAATACTATGCATAGAACCAAAACATATAGTTATTATAAAAACACAAGTTATTGTCGCTAGTATTTTTATAAACTATGCAGAGAAAGAGTGAAATACTGTTCTCCATAGAAATGTCATAAGAACATTTGTGGGCAACATAATGTGATGATAGCCTTTAATCCAGTGTGCAACATACAATAGATTCAATTTACTTACTATGTTGTCCCACCTAGCTATCTTAAGATGAATGCACTATCTGTAAGTCGCTCTGGATAACAGAGTCTGCTAAATGATTAACTTGTCAAATAAATAAGGGTGTTCTGGTTTAGCAGTGGGGCTATGATGCGCTTGATGCTCTCCAGACTCTAGAGAGCTGTCCTGATATCCTATTGGTGGAGGGAAGTAATTGACAGTGGGCTAGGGCCAACATGTGTGTTATCACATCTGAATTTAGCCTTGTGTTCTTTATGGAGAGAGGCCTCTAGGGTCTTGGTTTACTTTTAACCAGGTCTACATGACTTTCATTATTACAGGGAGAAGCGTGGCCTGGTTTTAATTATTTGTTTATCATCCTCACCCACTTACTTTCCTCAATGTCCTTCTTTGAATCTCAGCATGTCTGTAACGCTGAATAGCTAACCCCTATGGCAGTGTCTTTTACATTGACCTCTGCCCTTATTTACCTCTCTCTCAGTTGGCCACGTGTCACCACTGCAGCATATCTTCCAGACATGGCCTTGTCTACAGGGAGTCCATGGCGGCTCTATCCAGGAACGTCATGGCTCCCAGTTACACCAGGAGGCATAGTTCACAGGCTAGAACCCTGCCACTGCGAGCTAGGGGAAGACTCATCACCCAAAGGCCTGTCGGAGAGGCCAAGCCTCGGCCTAGAGCTCCAAGGTAAACATCTTACTCTATTACCTAGTAATATAGAGATGCTTGGGGTTAATGACGCATATTTTGAATTGTTGAATTTAATAGAACTCATTTACAGTGTATCTTTAATATCAACGTTTTTTTTTGGTCCGCCATTAAAATGGCATAAAACCTTTAAACTCTCTCTTCACAGGCCCAATCCTCCAGAGTTCATTGCCATATCTTCCTCCAAGCTGGCCGGTGTGAAACATTTTGTATTTGTGCACCTAAGGAAGCTCTTTTCATTGGGTGACACCCAGAGGCACAGAAAGAGTGGCCTGAAACTTTTCTCCTGAAGTATTGCAAATATAATTGGATGGTAAACATCAATGGGCTTGATGATCCACAAGGTGGCGCTCCAGTAATTCAGTAGGAAAAATAAGTGATGGAGGAGTCAGCAGGAAGATGCTCACTTGTCAAGACTAAGACATGCAGGTACTCAGACCTCCCTCACCTGAGAGAGATTGAAGTATGGCGAGTTCTGGCAGTATGGTGACTGCAGGCCAATACCTTTGGCAGGAGTCTCTATGGCGACCAGTAGCCATGTGGGTGAGATGGTTCTGGATGGAATGCAAGGCAATATTTTTGCAACACTTTTTAGCTTTCTATATATTTATTGTTCTGAGGTATGATGTGCAAAATCAGACATACTATTTAATTTAGTCACATGGTACAACACTTGTATCAGTATCAACTTTTAATGTGATTAGGATTTTGAAATATAATTGAAAGTGTGTAGAGTCATATGATATCGTTGCCTCCAGCTCAGGCTAAGGAGCCATTGCATATCCTGTTTAACAGTAAGTTGTATTGGATCAAGTGTGAGCTTAATGACTGTATTATTATTGTTGTCAAATGTTTAGTGCAATGTTATAAACATGTACAGCAGTATAATATACTCGCTAGTTTAGAAATAATATACAGAAACTAATCTAATAAAGGTTTAAAAGCTATTTGGGTAAAAATAAGTTTTAAATGTTTCACGTTTTGTTTCAAATTATTACTGAACCTATTCAGACCGGAGGGGGAGCCATAGGATAGATGCTAAAACATTGATTTGGCTCAACCAAAAACATCAAATCAAATCAAATCAAATTGTATTTGTCACACACACCGAATACAACAGGTGTAGACCTTACAGTGAAATGCTTACTTATAAGCCCTTAACCAAAAATGCAGTTGTAACAAAAATAAGTGTTAAGTAAGTATTTACTAAATAGTAAAAAAATAATTAATACAAAGATATCAAATAATTAAAGAGCAGCAATAAAATAACTGTAACGAGGCTATATACAGGGGGTACTGGTACAGAGTCAATGTGCGGGGCCACAGGTTAGTCGAGGTAATTGAGGTAATATGTACATGTAGGTAGAGGTAAAGTAAATACAGTGTAGCAGCAGTGTAAAAATGGGGGGGGGGGGGGGGTCAAGGGTCAATGCAAATAGGGGGGGGGGTCAATGCAAATAGTCCAGGTAGCCATTTGATTAGCTGTTCAGGAGTCTTATGGCTTAGCGGTAGAAGCTGTTAAGAAGCCTCTTGGACCTAGGCTTGGCGTTCTGGTACCACTTGCCGTGCGGTAGCAGAGAGAACAGTCTATGACTAGGGTTGCTGGACATTTTGGAAATTTTTAGGGCCTTCCTCTGACACCGCCTGGTATAGAGGTCCTGGATGGAAGGAAGCTTGGCCTCAGTGATGTACTGGCCGTACGCATTACCCTCTGTAGTGCCTTGCAGTCGGAGGCCGAGCAGTTGCCATACCAGGCAGTGATGCAACCAGTCAGGATGCTCTCGATGGTGCAGCTGTAGAACGTTTGAGGATCTGAAGACCTATGGCAAATCTTTTCAGTCTCCTGAGGGGGGAATAGACGTTTCGTGCCCTCTTCACCACTGTCTTGGTGTGTTTAGACCATTATAGTTTGTTGGTGATGTGGACACCAATGAACTTCAAGCTCCCAACCTGCTCCACTACAGCCCTGTTGATGGGAATGGGCCGTGCTTGGCCCTCCTTTTCTTGTAGTCCACGATCATCTCCTTTGTCTTGATCACGTTGAGGGAGAGGTTGTTATTCTGGCACCACTCTGCCAAGTCTCTGTCCTCCTCCCTATAGGCTGTCTCATATAGGCTGTTAACATACATGTTAAACCAGGGATGGTCTTCTGAGCCATGGCTGGCAGTTTTTCTTGTTTTACTTGTCCAATAGTACTACATATCTTCATTTTTATATGTTCAGAAATTACATTTAAAATTATATGTATTTTTCCTAAAATGTAAAATAATTGTTTTAACTAGGGTCAACAGGTGGCTTAAATATACATGTTGATCCAACTAAGGTCACCTTTGATGTTCAGAGAGCTAGCAGGTATTAAGTCACCTCCAACCCCTAGTGAGCGTTTCTAATGCCACAGCATCACTTCCAGTAACTGGCTATAGAAATAACCTGAGACCAAATTAAGGGGATTACAATGTTTACAGACTCTGGACCTTTGGTCCCTAGAGGGTTGCCCTCCAGCATGTGGGGACCAGTCTTATTAATCACACACACACACACTTGTATTGCCATCCTGATTGATCATTGGGAATGCATGCGGCAGCGGACATCTACGTCTGACACGTCTGAAGTGGTTTCCATATCAGTGGTTAATGTAATGACATTCTTTTTCCTTATCTGGTGCAATGGAATGGAACCCTGTATCACAATATCTAAACTACTCTGTTTACAATGTCCACGAGAGGATGATGATGATGATGATGAGGACTACGACAATGATGAGGATGATGAAGATGACGACAATGATGATGACGATGATGATGATGATGATGATGATGACGATGATGGGGATGACGGTGATGATGGTGATGATGATGATCAAAAGTAAACATGCATGTCTTTTCATGAGACTAAAAATGCTCAGATGACTTTTATATGTAGGCACTTACCTTTTAACTTTCTTAGAACAGCTGTGTTTACTCTGAGGTGACACAGCAATTGATTGTTTATTTGTAAGCCACTATGAGCAGATATTTCATAACACAGTTTTTTTTAAAAAATGCTTTTCAATTAGTATTTCTCAAATACAAACCCTGTTTGACTATTCTAAAGAGATTCAAACTTAAACCTTGGGAACAATAATGATCTTGAAATATTGAGGTAATCTGTCAGAATTATGCTGCCAACACAAACATCAGGGGGCAAACTCTACATTAATATGAATAATTTAATCTCTAATAAGCTCCTTACAGGCACCACATACATGTAGTTACTGATGACAGATTCCCACCATACGCACATTATTAGAGTGGCTTTAGGAAGAATACTTACAAAAAGTTCAACGTCAATCTTGGGAAATCAAATCAAATCAACGTTTATTTGTCACGTGCGCCGAATACAACAGGTGTAGACCTTACAGTGAAATGCTTACTTACAGGCTCTAACCAATAATGCAAAAAAGGTATTAGGGGAGCAATAGGTAGGTAAAGAAATAAAACAACAGTAAAAAGACAGGCTATATACAGTAGCGAGGCTATAAAAGTAGCGAGGCTACATACAGACACCGGTTAATCAGGCTGATTGAGGTAGTATGTACATGTAGATATGGTTAAAGTGACTATTACTTGTAATGTATATCAAGTGCTGTTCAGATTTTCAAAGGTGGGGTCAAGTGTCTCAGAAAACCAATATGAGTTCACTATTTTGCTCACAATCATTTGAACTCATGGGCCAAAAGGCTTGACAGTAAAACCAGAGATAGGCTATATAGCTAAATCAATAGCCTTGGCATGGATTTGGTAAAACAATGCTTTTGACCAAACAAGAAGAGCATTTGTGGTTATTTGCTGGCATAATTCCATTAATCTGTTGGAAGTTCACAGATACAGCACCATACTTTTAGCACAAAGTAATAACCAGACAATCAACACAGCATCCTTGCTCTTTCACCAGCCCCTCCGGGATAGGCGTGTCGTACACGCCCATTTGTCTTTTCTACTCTTATCATTGGTCAAAGGAAACCGGCTGCTTGGATATGAAAGGAGAACTTAAACTGCCAATCAAAATAGGGCGGGTTATGCTCAGTATGTAAAAATCGCTACGTTAGGTTAGTAAAAATGCCAGTCAGTCGAGTTGGTGTCGGTGACACGTCAAAAAAGGGTATTTCGGTATTCGATATTCAAATTCTCCCAGAGGATAGGGGACAGAAATTTGGACAAATGGAAGAAGAGGCCAGTGAACAGATGCGACCCCTCTTGACAACCGTAAGTAACAAGTCGTGGTCACGTTTTTTGTTTTGTTCACCTTTTTTAAAGTTTCTGGAAATTACTTGTTAGCTTGGTGGCTAGCAGTTCAGTTGAGGGCGCATTTCTCAAGAGAAAGGAATGGGTACGAAATGGGGGTGGGGGTTCAGTTATGCTTTGCCACCAAGGCATATCGAGATGGAAGTGACAGTAAACATGTAGTTAGCTAACTTACAATAGGAAACAACTTCATTGCTGTTACTTAATACGTGGTATAAACGTGAGAGATAGGTATGCACATATGTTTTCCTTTGTAATTGTTGTTGGGTACCATGTGTGTGCCAGGAAGTAGCCTATATGTCGTCGGTCTCTCTAGCGATGATTCAGAGGCAAAGGGTGTTGAAACTGAGAGGAAAACCTTTTATTGTTAAGAGGACATGTGCGTGCGCCCGGGGTGGTCAGAGGGTATCACCTCGTGGACTCCCAATGTCTCATGTCTCCCCCCCTCTCTACCGCAGCTACAGGACGTTTACTGTAGTTACAACTTCTTATGGTACATTTCAATGTTTAAATCCACCGTTTCATCACTATTGGATCCCTGACCTCAAATGATTTTATTGAAGATACTGAGTTCTCTTGAAAGGGAGTTTACCATTGTGTCACATGGGGGTATTTCCCTGTTCTCCTCCTGACATTCGAGTTCAGCAGTGTCATATTCATTAATTGTTTTCTGTTGCAAAATGTTTTGCTACAGTGTGCCCTAACGAATAAGACCCTGATGATTGTGTGCAGTTGGGAGAGATGGTGTTCCATATCCGGGCCAGGACTTTGTTGAGCTGACTGGACCACATATGCGAACCTCAAATTGACCATTGTCTGTGCCCTTCTTTTCTGTCCCCCTCTCAATATCAAGGCTCAATATTTCCCAATCTCTGTCATGAGTCTGTCTGTCTGTCTGTGTGTGGCCATGAAGTTAACCAACCAAATACTATCTATATTTACAGTTTTCTAACAGGCAACTAGCCTATTCCTATAAGTCCTCTCCCTCTCTCTCAGCCTGTGTATGTTTATAGCTTGGCTGTATCACAAACTGATGGTGACATTCATAAAGCCTAGACAACACTCTACTATTAATGATGAAGCCTTTATGTGCTTTGTGTTTTAAATTTACCTTAATTCACAGTGACATTAGCTGATGAAGATTCTCATAGAACAAAATGTATAACATCTCCTTAACCTATGTTTGCAACAGACCCTTCGGCGTTTATCCACAAACCCTCCAAAAACACCATTCAATTCCCCTATAGGCTTTGTTGAACAAACCAATGGCGGAGTTAGTACAGCCACACATGGGCTATAACCCAGAAAAGATCCCATCTGGAAACATAACCCCACTTGTACTAAGTAGGCCTAGATCAGACATGTCAAATCACTAATAAAGAACAGGACCAGACTTGTTATAAACCTACACATAGTCAACACTTGAGTAAAAAATACATAAAACAATATGTTTTATTTTCACATACAAGGTGCAATTGCAGTGAAATGTGTTATCAGGGTCAGCCATAGTAGTACGGCACCCCTGGAGCAAATGTAGGTTAAGTGCCTTGCTCAAGGACATGTCTGACAGATTTTTCATCTTGTCCGCTCGGGTATTCGAACTAGCGAGCTTTTCGGTTGTGAGACCAATGCTCTAACCTAGTTGAGTGGGTGTGGTGGGGAATTATAATCCCATTTCCAACACTTTGCCATGTGAATGACGCAGCACCTTTTCTTAGATCATATATTCACCTGGTTTGAATATATTGGTACAGGCTGTTATATGGGCGGCAGGTAGCCTAGTGGTTAGAGCGTTGGGCTTGTAAACGAAAGGTTGCTAGATCGAATTCCCGAGCTGACTAGGTACAAATCTGTTGTTCTGCCCCTGAACTAGGCAGTTAACCCACTGTTCCTACGCTGTCATTGTAAATAAGAATTTGTTCTGACTTGCCTAGTTAAATGAAGGTTAAATACAAAAATTGCAGACAGATAGTAAAACGATGCTGCCGAGTACAGGTAGTTTGTGAATGAGTATATAAATCCACTGTGTTCTGCCTCCATGGTGATGCTTTCTGATTATGTTTGTGGGACACTTCCTTGCTGTGTAGACTCTGGAGCGTCAAATCTTTCTTATTGCGTGTGGACCCTGACCTCTAAACAAAACACAACAACATGACAGCGTGTGTGGGGCATGTTATATAGTATCACTGTGATTGTCTTTAAAGTTTGAAGTGCTCAATGCTGTCATGTGCAAGACAAAGATCCATTACAGACGCTGTCTGGACTAGACATTGAATTATCAGACTAAGTCTGTGAGATTTTAATTAGTCTCCATCTCTTAACATTGTTGATATGCTGACTAGTTACTAGCTAATTACCAGGCACAAGGCTGCTTTATTGTAGTGGGCATAATCTGTGATTGCTAATCCTATACTACAATATTGACCCTTTACACCTCTGATTTGGGTCAAAGGTGTTGATGTAAGTGGGCACATGTCTAGCCCTTTCTAAAGGGAGCTTTGACACCAGGAAGCATCATTGTGTCTGTCTGGAGACTCAGCAGCTCTGGTGCTGGCAGGGCTGAGCAGACAAAGGCAGGGGTAAAGCCAGCTGACTGACACAGGCACACACTGGAAATGTCAGAACTCACTCCCACACACTGGGGACTGGTGGACACAGTTATGAGCTCAGCAGGTTGAGGCCTTACTGCAGTCTGGTACCCTGGGCTCTGGGACCTCCCCCTGCAGCTTGTGGCTGCTAACAGGACAATAGCAAGGACCTCCCCCCTCCTGATTCAGCTACACTCCTGACTGCACTGGAGCTGCTCTATTCGTCACCATGAGAGAACAGAGAGCCAGAAGCCTTTGTGCATGTTTATGTCATGACATAGGCTACATGCTCAGACACAAGTCATATTAGGGGTCAAGTCCTCTGTACTGAAAATGTATGCCATGAACCATTTGATAAGCATTTGTGTTCTTAGGCCACACTTCCATGTCAAGGAGCCAGCGAAATGTGAATGAGTTCTTAGTCCTGTCTGGAAATGGAATGATCATGACATCACCTGTTTACCATTTCAACACTTTGTTTTCCAAACCTTCCAAGTTCCAACCCCTTCTGTGAGGACAGCCAGGGGTTCATGAACTTTAATTTCTTGTCCAGTCTTTTCTGCCTGAGGGCCTCCAGGAAGGACACTAGAGCAGGGCTCTCCAACCCTGTTCCTGGAGAGCTACCCTCCTGTAGGTTTTTTCTCCAACCCTGTTCCTGGAGAGCTACCCTCCTGTAGGTTTTTTCTCCAACCCTGTTCCTGGAGAGCTACCCTCCAGTAGGTTTTTGCTACAACCCTGTTCCTGGAGAGATACCCTCCTGTAGGTTTTTGCTACAACCCTGTTCCTGGAGAGATACCCTCCTGTAGGTTTTTGCTCCAACCCTGTTCCTGGAGAGCTACCCTCCTGTAGGTTTTTGCTCCAACCCTGTTCCTGGAGAGATACCCTCCTGTAGGTTTTTTCTCCAACCCTGTTCCTGGAGAACTAGCCTCCTGTAGGTTTTTGCTTCAACCCTGTTCCTGGAGAGCTAGCCTTCTGTAGGTTTTTGCTCCAACCCTGTTCCTGGAGAGCTACCCTCCTGTAGGTTTTTACTCCAACCCTGTTCCTGGAGAGCTACCCTCCTGTAGGTTTTTACTCCAACCCTGTTCCTGGAGAGCTACCTTCCTGTAGGTTTTTACTCCAACCCTGTTCCTGGAGAGCTACCTTCCTGTAGGTTTTTACTCCAACCCTGTTCCTGGAGAGCTACCCTCCTGTAGGTTTTTGCTCCAACCCTGTTCCTGGAGAGCTACCTTCCTGTAGGTTTTTGCTCCAACCCTGTTCCTGGAGAGCCACCCTCCTGTAGGTTTTTACTCCAACCCTGTTCCTGGAGAGCTACCTTCCTGTAGGTTTCTGCTCCAACCCTGTTCCTGGAGAGCTACCTTCCTGTAGGTTTCTGCTCCAACCCCAGTTGTAACTAACCTGATTCCTCTTATCAACCAGCTAATTATTAGACTCTCAGGTGTGCTAGACTAGGGTTGGAGTGAATCTACAGGACAGTGGGGTTGGAGAGCCCTGCTTTAGAGACCATACTGGGACAAATCAAAACCAAACGTTAGTCTACTAAAAGGTGATTTATGTAAAAAATTAAAAAATAAACTTTTTTCTTTTTCAGAAAATTTAATGCACAGAATGAATTCTACAATCACATCTTTCCTATCAGATGTAAGTTGGGTCTCTAATGGAATTTCTCTATGACTCACACAGACCTGCCTCATTCAGGATGTCACTATGGTCGGAGGCCCCTTGACCTGTTATTACACTGTAGTAGAGGCCTGAAGGGGACATCTTCGTCTTTTCAAGGTCTATTGAGTTATGCCTGGTGTATTAAGGTTAGGCTATGTTTCCCACAGTGGAGGCTGATCTCCATCTGTCTCATTTGGTTCTTCCTCTGACTGACTGTTTTCACTTCCCTGTTGAGTACAGTGAGTTATGCAAATTAGTCTTACTGACTTCCCTCTCTCGCAGACGGCATACAAACACTTAGAACAGAGTGGGAGATAGGTAGCAATTGTATGGTTTTCTGCACGACTCATCAGCAAGTGATTGAACCCGCTAGAAGAAGATTCAGTATTTCTATTTTAATCTTTTTTTATGCATTGGCAGTGTTTAGACAGGCAGCTAATTCTGATCATTTTTCCACTAATTGGTCTTTTGACTAATCGGATCAGCTCTGAAAACATATTTGAAAAGATCTGTGATTGGTCAAAAGACAAATTAGTGAAAAGAATATCAGAATTGGACTGCCTGTGTGAAAGCAGCCATGTTCACCCATGGTGATATTTTTTGCTCCTTCCAAAACATCAAAAAGAGCTCACTGACTTCTTCTGCATCGTGTTGAACATCTCCCTCACACAGACTGTGTGTCTGCCGGTCGGTATGACTGTCCCTGCTATCAGGAACTGAATAATTAAGCTATTGAGACTGGACCCTGAGGAACTCCATCCCCCTCTCTCACGCTTTCTCTCCCTTTTGACTTCCAAAGCCCCCCTCTTTTCATCTACCTCTTAATGGCCAACCCCCACCTTTGTCTCCCTCTCTCTGGTGTGTGTGTGCCAAACCGACAGTGATTGGTTGACGGGAGACATTAGAAAATCATAGAGCCTGACTGGATTGGTTGCTGAGCGAGCAGCCGGTTAATAGAGTGCATCGGTCTCTCCCCTTTTTTCCATGCACATCTCTTTCTTTCTCCACTTCTTCTTCACACTTGTGGGGTGGTCTTTGGGAGATACATGGCTATCTGGAGATGCATAGATTCTGAAATGCACATAGGCACAGTGGAAGCTTAAAACCTAGGAAACAGTTACATTCCTACCCCTCCAGTAAGAACAGAAGTTACCCTGCCTGCGGTGATTCTTCCCCGTTATGGAGAAGGGGGAAGGAGTGCATGTGCTGCAGACAGTAAGTCTGTTTACATCTGAGAGGAGAGATGAAGAGCGATTGGGGGAGACAGGAAGTAAGAGGGGAAGATAAACAAGAGAGGTGGGTGGCAGTAGTGTGAAACGGAAAATAGTTTCTATTCAGTTTGGTAGGTTTTGCTACACCCTTGAGTCTATGTTTCACTACCATTTTTAATTTCACATTTTATACTCGTGTGTGTGTGTGTGTGTGTGTGTGTGTGTGTGTGTGTGTGTGTGTGTGTGTGTGTGTGTGTGGGGGGGGGGGGGGGGGGGGGGGGGGGGGGGGGGGGGGGGGGGGGGGGGGGGGGGGGGGGGGGGGAACAATCCTTGTGGTACCAAGTCCTCACAAGGATAGTATAACAAGGACATTTTGTCAGTTCCTATGAGGAAAAATGCTAATTTAGGGTTAGAGTTAGGCATAGATTTAGGGAAAATAAGATTTTGGATGGGAATCAATTCTTTGGTCCCCACAAGGATAGCAATACCAAACTGTGTGGCCTCAATGTATTACTTTATAGGTCTAGATTGCAATCTACAAGTAGCCAGGAGTTTAGTGGGTTCATGTTGCGTTTGTATACATTTCTTTTCAGCTGATTGTCCTAAAATGGAACAGGGATTGAGTGAGAACAAGAGAGAAGCAGTTTGAGTAACTTGGCTGGTTTACTGACTAGCATGATACAGCACTTGTTTCACTGTGAATGGTTCAATGTGAGAGTTTGAAGATATTACAGTAGAGATGACAGGTTGTGTGTTTGCTCGCCATTTGTTCATATTCTGATATCTCAGCTGGCTTGGTGGTGATGGTGTTTTTCTTTGCAAGCCTGTATATCATTATCCTGATCAAAAGTAGGGTAAGTGGCGGGTTCACAGAATGTTCAGAAAACGTTCAGATTAGGCATCAGGAGACTGTCATCAGAAAATGGAAGGGAAAAGGAACACCTAGACAGTTGCACAACTGAATGCATTCAACCGAAATGTGTCTTCAGCATTTATCAGAGAGGTGTGGGGGGCTGCCTTAATCAACACCCATGTCATCAGCGCCCGGGGAGCAGTTGTTGGTTAATTGCCTTGCTCAAGGGCAAAACGGCAGATTTTTCCAGTTTGCTGGCTCAGGGATTCAAACCAGCAACCTTTCGGTTACTGGCCCAACGCTCTTAACCATCAGCGTAGCAGTAGAGTAGAACGACTTTTCATGTTTTCTTCCGCTGTTATTTTTCTCAGAGGGGTTTACACCTACAGTTTTGTGTATTGGCCTCTTCAGTGTAATTGCGATATGGGTGTGTGTAGGCCTATATGAGTCGTATATCACCCAGGCCTACCCAGAGTGGATTAAGTGTCAGCAATAGCAGCACCGGTGGGTTGTAGCCTGGAGACAGAGCTAAAGAAAGCCCCATGGGTTGTCCTCTTGACTACTTGACTGAAGCAGAATAGAGGGATGTTACAGGGGCCAGTATCTCATTCATAGGATGTTACATACACTCATAATCTCTCATTCATAGGATGTTACATACACCTCTCAGCACGCGGGACTTTACATAACATACGGTAACCCATGGGCACTAAAGGGACGTTCATAGCATCACATCAAATTTGGTGTCAAGTGAAAGCTGAGTAATTTATTAAGTGAAGGTATATATTAATTTTCCATCCTGAAAATGTGGAATAGGAAAAGGATCAGAAATCTGGTGAAACAGATGGAAAGTGGGTCTTAGGAAACATTTACCAGGAACTCTTAAAAAGGTATTAAAATACAGTGTGTTGCATTCAAAAACTATTCAGACCCCTTGACTTTTTCCACATTTTGTGACGTTACAGCCTTATTCTAAAATTGATTAAATATATATATATATATTTGTATCATCAATCTACACACAATACTCCATAATGACAAAGCGAAAACTGTTTTATTTTAATTTTTTATTCTTGCAAATGTATTCAGACCCTTTGCTATGAGACTTGAAATTGAGCTCATGTGCATCCTGTTTCCATAATTTTTAATTGAACCTTTTATTTAACTAGGCATCAACCTTGATGTTTCTACAACTTGATTGGAGTCCACCTGTGGTAAATTCAATTGATTGGACATGATTTGGGAAGGCGCACACACTGTGTGTGTGTGTGTGTGTGTGTGTGTGTGTGTGTGTGTGTGTGTGTGTGGACACACACACACACACACACACACAGACAGAAGTATGTGGACACAACCCTTCAAATTAGTTGATTCGGCTATTTCAGCCACACCTGTTGCTGACGGGTGTATAAAATTGAGCACACAGCCATTCATTTCTCCATAGACAAACATTGGCAGTAGAATGGCCTTAATGAAGACCTCAATGACTTTCAATGTGGCACCGTCATAAGATGCCATCTTTCCAACAAGTCAGTTTGTTAAATATTTGCCTTGCTAGAGCTGCCCTGGTCAACTGTATGTGCTGTTATTGTGAAGTGGAAACGTCTAGGAGCAACAATGTCTCAGCCGTGAAGTGGTAGGCCACACAAGCCCACAGAACGGGACCGCCGAGTGCTGAAGCGCGAAGCGCATAAAAATCGTCTGTCCTCGGTTGCAACACTCACTACCGAGTTCCAAACTGCCTCTGGAAGCAGCGTCAACACAATAACTGTTCCTCAGGAGCTTTATGAAATTGGTTTCCATGGCCAAGCAGCCACAGACAAGCCTAAGATCATTATGCGTAATGCCAAGTGTCAGCTGGAGTGGTGTAAAGCTCGCCACCATTGGACTCTGGAGCAGTGGAAATGCTTTCTCTGGAGTGATGGATCATGCTTCACCGTCTGACGGACAAATCTGGGTTTGGCAGAGAACGCTACCTGCCCCAATGCATAGTGCTAACTGTAAAGTTTGGTGAAGGAGGAATAATGGTCTTGGGCTGTTTTTCATGATTCGGGCTAGGCCCCTTAGTTCCAGTGAAGGGAAATCTTAACGCTACGTTATACAATGACATTCTAGACGATTCTGTGCCTCCAACTTTGTGGCAACTGTTTGGGGAAGGCCCTTTCATGTTTCAGCCTGATAATGCCCCTGTGCACAAAGCGAAGTCCATACGGAAATGTTTTTTTGAGATCGTGTGGAAGAACTTGACTGGGGCCTGCACAGAGCCCTGACCTCAACCCCATCAAACACCTTTGGGGTGAATTGGAACGCCGACTGCGAGCCAGACCTAATCGCCCAACATCTGTGCCCGACCCCTGCCAACTAGTATCAACATTTTATATTTAGTTTTGCAGAAATGATTTGCTTTCTGTAAATTAATGAAATATTGCCTAGTGACTTGTCATTCTGTTACCAAAAACCCATGTCTCTGACATTTTCTAATTTCTCTCCCTCATGAGGAAGGAGAATGAAAGTTCACAGAAGCAACAATTTAAAGGTAGGCCTACCAATTAGTTAGTGTTTTTACTGATCATTTGGTTTGTGATTTTTAAAATGCACCATTCTGTTACCAAATCAGTAACAGAATTTCCAGTTTTCCACTAACACTGGCTGTCAGCTATACAGTCGACTAGACATATATTTTCAGCCGGGTACTTTTTCCATTTTAGATTAACTAGGCAATTTTTCAATTAGATAGTCAGAAAAAAGATATGCATATTTTAGCGATCTATTGATAGGACAGGCACCTGTCAGTCACAAAGTTGTCAGTCACAAAGTGAGCGAAGACAGAAATACCGCTGGCAAAGCTATTTATAACTAACCCAAGATGGTTAATCTGTCGTTTACCAGGGGAGCAAATTAAGCATAGTGGGCAGAACAAGCAAGGAGGTGGGCAAAGCCAAGCACGAGCTAGCATGATTCCATTGTAGCATGTATTTGCATATTTCCGTTAGGGAGCGCCTCCTCTGAAGCGCGCGTGTGCACTGACTCAATTCGACCTTGCACTCCAAAACAACGCCATTTTTTTTATTACTTTGGTAAAGCAACAAGTCTATACAACTTAGTGCACTTTGTTTGTAACAGATGTTGGTTTTGGCAACAGAAAAATGTTTTGTAATCAGATGTTTCATCAATGAGAAAATGTGCATACTGGCAGCCCAGTTTGACCTAGTTCCATCCTCACACTACCTGCGACTGGACTGCCTCTCACTAACATTTGGTGAGAAAATGTTCTAAACGGATTCTTCAGCTTTATAGCCCCTGTGACATGTCTGGGTTTCTCCTTCTGTCTGTGCTGATGGTGTGTGTGGTGTGTGGTTGCAGTCAAATGTCTTTACATGTAGGGGAGAGCGCATAAATTTGCACATCCATATAATGTGAGTGAATTTGCACATTCCATATGTGAGTGAATTTGCTTGTCCCATATAATGTGGTAACGATGAGTCTCCTGTGCCAGACTTTTCAAGGCATTTTTGCATTCCAGTTAAACATTTACCTGCTCTGTTGCAGTCTACCATTTTGAAGACTAGACACGTAAATGTCATGCTATTTGTATTTGAACAATATGATTGGCTGTTCATTTCAAGCTCCAGCGAGTCACAACTTCTCGAGCACTCGGCGTCTTGATGAGTACATGAGTACATTTCGCTACACTCACAATAACATCTGCTAACCATGTGCATGTACCAATAAAATGTCATTTGAGTTGATGCCTTCACACAGCACATGCGTGCTCTCCAGAGCAAAAGAAGTGCCCATCAATCTACCTGCTGAGCTTATTTATTTTAAGGAAAGTGATTTACAAAAGTAAACCTTCAATAGTGAACATACTAGCAATTAGAGGTCGACCGATTATGATTTTTCAACGCCGATTATTGGAGGACCAAAGAAAGCCGATACCGATTAATCGGACGATTTTTCTTTATTTGTAATAATGACAATTACAACAATACTGAATGAACACTTTTATTTTAACTTAATACATTAATAAAATCAATTTAGCCTCAAATAAATAATGAAACATGTTCAATTTGGTTTAAATAATGCAAAAACAAAGTGTTGGAGAAGAAAGTAAAAGTGCAATATGTGTCATGTAAAAAAGCTAACGTTTAAGTTTCTTGCTCAGAACATGAGAACATATGAAACTGGTGGTTCCTTTTAACATGAGTCTTCAATATTCCCAGGTAAAAAGTTTTAGGTTGTAGTTATTATAGGACTATTTCTCTCTATACCATTTGTATTTCATATACCTTTGACTATTGGATGTTCTTATAGGCACTTCAGTATTGCCAGTGTAGCTTCCGTCCCTCTCCTCGCCCCTACCTGGACTTGAACCAGGAACACATCGACAACAGCCACCCTCGAAGCATCGTTACCCATCACGCCACAAAACCCGTGGCTGTTGGCAGAGCAACAACTACTTCAAGGTCTCAGAGCGAGTGACGTCACCTATTGAAACGCTATTAGCACGCACCCCGCTAACTAGCTAGCCATTTCACATCGGCTACACCAGCCTAATCTCGGGAGTTCGTAGGCTTGAAGTCATAAACAGCTCAATGCTTGAAGCACAGCGAAGAGCTGCTGGCAAACGCACGAAAGTGCTGTTTGAATGAATGCTTACGAGCCTGCTGCTGCCTACCACCACTCAGACTGCTCTATCAAATCATAGACCTAATTATAACATAATAACACACAGAAATACGAGCCTTAGGTTATTAATATGGTCAAATCCGGAAACTATCATTTAGAAAACAAAATGTTTATTCTTTCAGTGAAATACGGAACCGTTTCGTATTTTATCTAACGGGTGGCATCCATAAGTCTAAATATTCCTGTTACATTGCACAACCTTCAATGTTATGTCATAATTACGTCAAATTCTAGCAAATTTGTTCGCAACAAGCCAGGCGGCCCAAACTGTTGCATATACCCTGACTCTGCATGCAATGAACGGCAAGAGAAGTGACACAATTTCCCAAGTTTAATATTGCCTGCTAACCTGGATTTCTTTTAACTAAATATGCAGGTTTAAAAAATATATACTTCTGTGTATTGATTTTAAGAAAGGCATTGATGTTTATGGTTAGGTACATTTCGTGCAACGATTGTGCTTTTTTCAAAAATGCGCTTTTGTTAAATCATCCCCCGTTTGGTGAAGTTGGCTGTCTTTGTTAGGAAGAAATGGTCTTCACACAGTTTGCAACGAGCCAGGCGGTCCAAACTGCTGTATATACCCTGACTCTGTTGCACAGAACGCAAGAGAAGTGACACAATTTTCCTAGTTAAAAGAAATTCATGTTAGCAGGCAATATTAACTAAATATGCAGGTTTAAAAATATGTACTTGTGTTTTGATTTTAAGAAAGGCATTGATGTTTATAGTTAGGTTCACCTTGGTGCAACGACAGTGCTTTTTTTCGTGAATACGCTTGTTAAATGACTCGTTTGGCGAAGTAGGCTATGATTCAATGATAACTTAACAGGCACCGCATCGATTATATGGCAACGTAGGACAAGCTAGATAAACTAGTAATATCATCAACCATGTGTAGTTAACTAGTGATTATGTTAAGATTGATTGTTTTTTATAAGATGCGTTTAATGCTAGCTAGCAACTTACCTTGGCTCCTTGCTGCACTCCCATAACAAGCAGTGAGCCTGCCATGTAGTCTCCTCGTGGAGTGCAATGTAATCGGCCATGATCGGTATCCAAAAATGCCGATTACCGATTGTTATGAAAACTTATAATCAGCCCAAATTAATAGGCCATTCCGATTAATCGGTCGACCTCTACTAGCAATACACTTGCCACTGTTGAGTCTGGAAAAAGGAAGTTACAAAAAGACACCTAGCATTCGTCTTGGCTAGACTACATCTCTTTTGGAACATCTGTATTAAAGGGGCAGCGTCCTATTTTCAAATCTTCTCAATTACACTTTAGAAACAAATGCATGCAATTACTCCGATGCAATTATATAGAGTAATGACTTGCATTGCTAAATTATACTACACAGCTTTTTAATACGTCTTAACAACCCAAAAAAGCCTAGTAATAGCTGAAATATATAGAGAACATGCCAACCTATAGGCCCTGCATGACCTCAATGTATGGAACTGCACCATGTCCAGGACAGTATAAATTCTGGTCGGGACAGTAGATTTTTGACCAACGGAAAAAAGTAAATGTTGGACTCTGGCCACGGAGTGGTGGCGCATAGGCCGTTTACTGTGCTTTGATTGACGAACAAGAAGCTTGACTAGTTTATAAAAGTTGACGAACTAACTGAGTAAAGTTGATCTTGTGTATATCCCTGCCATTTATAAATCCTATAACATAGTTATATATCCATGGTATTGCATCGGGACAAGTCAACTAAAGATCTTGTTTTTATTATCGATATGAAGTCCATCAGGACTTGCCAGGCAGTGACGTTTAAAGTGAGTGACTCGTCAGTATCCTAACAAATGGCATTGTTAAGAGCGCTGCTCATTTGTCTCCCTAATTTGTATGCTTTTTTTGCAATGTATGTTCAGATAAATTATGAATACATTAGATAGTGAATCCTCCTCACTGCAGGAACAATAGGTGGGCTAGTGGAGAAATGGCCTCACTAGTCCAAATGATAATAAAAGAAAACGGATTAAATTGTTTTAAAAGTGAATGATACCTATATGGTATTTTCGAAGATATTCATTATAGGTCTACTGATTTGTGTCAACAATGGAGTAGTCGACTGCTGCTTTCCACTGCCCATGTTTAACACCTGTTTCATTCTCCAATCATACCTGTATTGAAGATAGCTGGGAATTTTGTAAATGTGTGTGTGTGTGTGTGTGTGTGTGTGTGTGTGTGTGTGTGAATATATAACATGTGGAAAGTCGAGGGGTCTGAATACTTTTCCAAATGCACAGTATATCCTCCACATGTCAATTGCTCATGCTGACTAACCTTCACACACAATACCCACCCCCAACAGACACCAGTTAGTCACCCACACAACCTCTCCTTACTAATAACTATGCTTTTCTCCAATTTAGACTTCAAACTTAACATAATCAATCAACTAAGCCTCCAGAATACAGAGAACTAAGGTAGAAGATGTAGCCTACTTCTAACACGCCAACTATGACAACAAAACCCAGACCATGTTTATGCCTAGCTCCAGTATATTTATTTTCTCATCATGAGTCATGGAAAGATTTAGCAAAGGTGACTTACACTAGTTCCTTGTGCTGAGCTTGATGTTGATGCCCCTTTTGTTGTTGATGGGATTGGACTATGTAAATAGAACACACAGTGCATTTGGAAAATATTCAGACCCCTTTACTTTAGACAGATTTTGTTACATTACAGCCCATCTAAGATGTTGAAAAAAAAAAAAAAAAAAAAAATGTAAATCCTCAATCTACACACAATGCCCTATAATAACAAAGTGAAAACAGGTTTTTAGAAATGTTTGTAAATGTATAAAAAAACATGAAGGATACCTTATTTACGTAAGTATTTAGACCCTTTGCTATGTGACTGGAAATTGAGCTCGGGTGCATCCTGTTTCCATTGATCATCCTTGAGATGTTTATACAACTTGATTGGAGTCCACCTGTTGTAAATTCAATTGACTGGACATGTTTTGGAAAGGCGCACACACACACACGTCTATATAAGGTCCCACAGATGACAGCGCATGTCAGAGCAAAAACTAAGCAATGAGGTTGACGGAATTGTCCGTAGACCTCCGAGTCAGGATTGTGTCGAGGCATAGATCTGAGGAAGGGTACCAAAACATTTCTGCAGCATTGAAGGCCCCCAAGAACACAGTGGCCTCCATCATTCTTAAATGGAAGAAGTTTGGAACCACCAAGACTCTTCCTAGAGCTGGTTGTTCAGCCAAACTGAGCAATCTGGGGAGAAGGGCCTTGGTTGGGGAGGTGACCAAGAACCCGATGGTCACTCTGAAGGCGCTCTAGAATTCCTCTGTGGGGATAAGAGAACCTTCCAGAAGGACAACCATCTCTGCAGCACTCCACCAATCAGGACTTTATGGTAGAGTGGCCAGATGGAAGCCACTCTTCAGTAAAAGGGACATAAAAGCCTGCCTAGAATTTGCCTAAAGGCACTTAACCTCTCTAGGGTAGGTGGCACCAAATCGTCCCACCTACGTAACAGCCAGTGTAATCCCGTGGCGCGTTATTCAAAAACCTCAAATGCAAAAACTTCATTTTTTCAAACATATGACTATTTTACACCATTTTAAAGACAAGACTCTCGTTAATCTAACCACACTGTCCGATTTCAAAAAGGCTTTACAATGAAAGCAAAACATTAGATTATTTCTGGCTGGGTGCTCTGCTGACATAATCAGACACCCAATTTTCAAGCTAGCATATAATGTCACATAAACCCAAACCACAGCTAAATGTAGCACTAACCTTTGATCTTCATCAGATGACAACCCTAGGACATTATGTTATACAATACATGCATGTTTTGTTCAATCAAGTTCATATTTATATCAAAAACCAGCTTTTTACATTAGTGTGTGACTAGCATGTGACTAGCATTCCCACCGAACACTGCCGGTGAATTTACTAAATTACTCACGATAAACTTTCACAAAAAGCATAATTATTTAAAGAATTATAGATAAAGAACTCCTCTATGCACTCTATGTCCGATTTTTTTTTTTTAATTATTTTTTTTTAATATTTTTTTTTAAATAGCTTTTCGGTGAAAGCACATTTTGCAATATTCTCAGTAGATAGCCCGGCATCACAGGGCTAGCCATTTAGACACCCAGCAAGTTTAGCACTCAACAAAGTCAGATTTACCAGAAGAAAAATGTTATTACCTTTGCTGTCTTCGTCAGAATGCACTCCCAGGACTTCTACTTAAATAACAAATGTTGGTTTGGTTCAAAATAATCCATAGTTATATCCAAACAGCGGTGTTTTGTTCGTGTGTTCAAGACACTATCCGAAAGGGTAAATAAGGGTGACGAGCATGGCGCAATTCGTGACAAAAAATGTCTAAATATTCCATTACCGTACTTCGAAGCATGTCAACCGCTGTTTAAAATCAATTTTTATGCCATTTTTCTCATAAAAAAGCGATAATAATCCGACCGGGAATCTGCGTTTAGGTAAACGGACGAAAAAAAATAAAGCATTCGGTCGACTCGGGCACGCGCCTAAGCCCATAGTACTCTGATCGGCCACTTGCCAAAAGCGATAATGTGTTTCAGCCAGAGGCTGCCTCGATATCGTTCAGCTTTTTCCCGGGCTCTGAGAGCCTATGGGAGCCGTAGGAAGTGTCACGTTAGAGCAAAGATCCTCAGTCTTCAATAAAAAGAGCCAAGATGAAACACAACTTGTCAGACAGGCCACTTCCTGCATGGAATCTTCTCAGGTTTTGGCCTACCATTTGAGTTCTGTTATACTCACAGACACCATTCAAACAGTTTTAGAAACTTTAGGGTGTTTCCTATCCAAAGCCAATAATTATATGCATATTCTAGTTACTGGGCAGGAGTAGTAACCAGATTAAATCGGGTACGTTTTTTTTATCCGGCCGTGTCAATACTGCCCCCTAGCCCTAACAGGTTAAAGGACTCTGACCATGAGAAACAAGATTCTCTGGTCTGATGAAATCAAGATTGAACTCTTTGGCCTGAATGCCAAGCATCACATCTGGAGGAAACCAGGCACCCTTCATCGCCTGCGGTGAAGCGCAGTGGCAGCATCATGCTGTGGGGATGTTTTTCAGCGGCAGGGACTGGGAGATTAGTTAGGATCGAGGGAAAGATGAACGGAGCAAAGTACAGAGAGATCCTTGATGATGACCTCGGACTGGGGTGAAGGTTCACCTTCCAACAGGACAGTGACCCTAAGCACACAGCCAAGACAACATAGGAGTGGCTTCGTGACAAGTCTCTGAATGTCCTTGAGTGGTCCAGCCAGAGCCCAGACTTGAACCCGATCGAACATCTCAGGACAGACCTGAAAATAGCTGTGCAAGTGACACTCCCCATCCAACCTGATAGAGCTTGAGAGGATCTGCAGAGAACAATTGGAGAAAACTCCCCAAATACAGGTGTGCCAAGCTTGTAGCGTCATACCCAAGAAGACTCGAAGCTGTAATCGCTGCCAAAGGTGCTTCAACAAAGTACAGAGTAAAAGGTCTGAATACTTATGTAAATGTGATATTTCGGTTTTTGTTTAGTTTTTACATGCATACATACTGTCATGACGTTGGCCTCTTTTGGTACAGGGAGGACAGTTGACCCCCTCCCCTTTGCACCATCCCCCCCAACCTACCTTCCCCCATCCAGTCCCTGTGTGAAGGAGTGGTAAAATTCCAGGAGAGTCTCTGGCCACATGGCCCATAGAGAGACACAGGAAATTCTTCCAACTCACAGAATTGGGGAGCCAAGCGACATTTGTGTTCTGGAGAAGGTATGGAAGATTGGTGAAGAATCCAGCTACGAACTGGTCCGCTTGGTACAATTTTGTGATACTCAGAAGAGACAATATAGCCATATTACCATAAAACGGTTTATATAATAGACTCAGCCTTAAGACTTGCATACACATGGTTGTATAGAATGTATTAATAAGGATAAAGCTTTTGTAATACATTGAGATGCTATGTACTGATGTTAATGTGATAGACTTGGTACAGAAATTACAATTCTAACTCCGTCATAGGCACGCCCCCAGGGACACATACAGGACCAGGCGTCATTTGACAAGCCTGTTCTATGGTCACTATAAAACTATACCCTGATTTACATTTCTTCAGACCAGGCCTCCACTCCATGGCCAATAGGTTTTACCATCCAATTCCTCTACTGAAAGTGAACTACACCACGTGGTTAACTTTTAGACTATCGAGACCGACAGAATAAGAACAAGTCTTTGATATTAATTATTAGTCTGCAGCTAAGTAAATTATATCATCGAACGCGAAGACCAACGAAACATCCATTCTATAACGACATTAATGAATGTCGCTTTGAAAGATCCATTCTAACCGAGAGAGAGAGAAAGAACTCTCCATCAGAACGACGCTCGAACAAGGATCCCGACAACACATGAGCGTAAATATATATTGATTGCAATTGTTCCCGAATGAGTGAGCCTTCAATTGTTAATATTAATGAACTCTGTAACTTCTCAGCTGACCGTTTATGACCCATTGTCTAACAGACCAGCCATGCCTGTTAGCCATTAGGGCACATTACTATACCAATTCTTTGTGATGATAATTACTGTTTGTATGTTTTCTGTTAATTACTTAGTGTAGTAAATAAATGATTTTAAGACAATTGATGTATGGATGATTTTAGTAAAGACTGGGTTCGTGCAGATACAACAATTTACGATGTTTGGTATGAGACTGGACTAGAGGTAAAATACACCAATTAAACTAGAAGATAATCTGCCTATACTGTAATAGAATATAATATAGGAAAGTTATATTAGGAAAATTATATCTTTGCAATCTGAATATTCTCCTTGGTGCCCCGATCTCCTAGTTAATTACAATTAAACGATTAATCAGTTTAATCGTGTGATAATAATTACAGGGAGTTAATTGATAAACATGTCTTCAGTTTAATGGTACCCCAAAGACACGACAATACATGCATGCATACATTTTTGCAAAAAAATTCTAAACCTGTTTTTTGCTTTGCCATTATGGGGTATTGTGTGTAGATGGATGGAACAAAAACAAATGTAATCCATTTTAGAATAAGGCTGTATCATAACAAAATGTGGGAAAAGTGAAGGGGTCTGAACATTAGCCTCTGTGGTATATAGTCATCTAGCTAACGTTACCTCTGCTTGTCGTCCGGGTTTGGCCGGGGTAGGCCGCCATTGTAAATAAGAATTTGTTCTTAACGGACTTGCCTAGTTAAATAAAATAAATGCCTTGCACACTCTTGCCTACATCTGCCAGATCTAAGGTGTAATCATTAGTTGCAAATGAGAGTTTCTATTGGACAAATTCATTAATGTTTATTCCCTTTCAGTTTGCTTCTGTTTTAAGAAATGGTTTTCAACAGAATCGACATAATGAATACTCCCCTGATCACCTTCAAAGAGTTCACTTTCATAGTAGCCACATAGAAACAGCATTATCACTTTTCTCATTGTATAATTCCTTCTCGCATCTACACGTTCTCCTCCTCTCACCTTTTTTCCTTCGCTTGTGGACTGGTCACACAACAGCTGTCTGTGACCAGACGAAAACCTTTCCAAGCCAAACCTTCATACCATAACCGACAACCGCTACACACAGCCTACATCGTTGTCACCATATTAGCTAACGTCATAGTCAACATGACTACTAGAACTAACGCGTTAGTAAACCCACTACAATCATGCAGTGCAATTTAGCAGTTACACTGGCAGGCCCCGGTGGCATTAAATTAATAAAACCAAAAGCTTACCTTGGAAGAGTTCCATTGTTGGATAGCCAGCTACCTAACATAGCTCCCGTCTTTGTTTGTTAGAGCCAGCTGTTTGAGTAGGCTACTGCAGACCGATGTCCATGAACGTTGAAAAGTCGTTTAAAAAAAACCAAAAACATGTGGTCAGTCTGAATCAATCAGATGTCTGTTTCACATGTTTATACAGTAGAGTACAATTTACTGTTGTCACGAGAATTTTCTATCTCAATGGTTGAATTCAACTACTACTCAAAGCTTTGTCTACTTCCCGACGGTTGTAAGGCTTCAGTTAATAAAGTAGACAAAGTCTCAGATTCTGCAATAGATCAGTCCTTTATTCAGAGAGCGCTCTGTCTTCAAAATGAGAACACAATCTTTTTATAGCACACACACACAAATGAACTCACATCAGTAGAAACTCCACCTCTCTTTAGGTGGGCTGTATTTTTCCAAAGTTCACATACATTGTTTATCACACTTCTGCAACATGTTTCATCATCATCTGTGAGCCTAGCCGTTTCTAACAGTTTTCCTCCTCCCTAGGGTGGGGAGGCCTCTTTCCAGTTATTAGTTTCACCGTTATCACAAGTCAACAGTTCAGTTGTCCTTGAATGTCTCAACTATACCCTGCTCATATTGCAAAATAGTAACACAATGGCCTAGTCATAAAAAGTCTAGTCACACACATTATTGGATTATGACTCTAACACATGTCATACAATTATATTGTTTCAGGGTAGAATACTTTAGTCATTATCTTAAACATAGAAGAATTTGTATCTGAACTACACTGTGTACAAAACATTATGAACACCTGCTCTTTCCATGAGATTGACCAGGTGAATCTAGCCTTCCCTGTGGCTCAGTTGGTAGAGCATGGTGTGTGTGCAACACCAGGGTTGTGGGTTCGATTCCCACGGGGGACCAGTACAAACAAAAACAAAACGCATGAAATGAAAATGAAACGTATAAAATGTATGTATTCACTACTGTAAGTCGCTCTGGATAAGAGCGTCTGCTAAATGACTAAAATGTAAAAAATGTGAAAGCTATGATCTCTTATTGATGTCACTTATTAAATCCACCTCAATCAGTGTAGGAGGAGGCAGGTTTAAATAATTTTGTTAAGCCTTGAGACAATTGAGACGTGGATTGTGTATGTGTGCCATTCAGAGGGTGAATGGCCAAAACAAAATATTAAAGTGCCTTTGAATGGGGTAATGTTTTGTACACAGTGTAGTTCAGATAGAAGAATTTGTATGTTTAAGATAATGACTAAAGTATTCTACCCCAGGTGCCAGGCGCACCGCTTTGTGTCAAGAACTGCAAGGTTGCTGGGTATTTCACGCTCAATAGTTTCACACGTGTATCAGCAATGGTCCACCACCCAAAGGACATCCAGCCAATTTGACACAACTGTGGGAAGCTTTGGAGTCAACATGGGCCAGCATCCCTGTGGAACGCGTTGGACACCTTGTAGAGTCCATTCCCCAACGAACTGTTCTGAAGGCAAAAAGGGGGTGCAACTCAATATTATGAAGGTGTTCTTAATGATTTGTACACTAAGGCGTGTTTACTGTACTGAACTATGTTGTGCTGTAGTGTGATGGCCAAACATAGCCGTCTATGATTGGTACAGATTAGAGGTCGACCGATTTTAATCGGAATGGCAGATTATTATTATTTTTTTAATTGGGGCCGATTTTCAAGTTTTCATAACAATCGGTATTTTTGGCCACCGATTTGCCGAATTTGTAAAAAAATATATATATATATATATATATTTTTTTTTACATTTCTTTTTACACCTTTATTTAACTAGGCAAGTCACATTAAGAACACATTCTTATTTTCAATGACGGCCTAGGAACGGGGGTTAACTGCCTTGTTCAGGGGGGATTCGTTTTTGCAATCTTCCGGTTACTAGTCCAACACTCTAACCACCTGCCTTACATTGCACTCCACGAGGAGCATGCATGGCAGGCTGACTACCTGTTACGCGAGGGCAGCAAGAAGACAAGGTAAGTTGCTTGCTAGCATTAAACTTATCTTATCAAAAACTATCAATCTTAACATAATCACTAGTTAACTACACATGGTTTATGATATTACTAGTTTATCTAACGTGTCCTGCGTTGCATATAATCGATGCGGTGCCTGTTAATTTATCATTGAATCATAGCCTACTTCGCCAAACGGGTGTTGATTTAACCTCTCTCGGGTATGTGGGACGAAATCGTCCCACCTAGTCAACAGCCAGTGGAATCGAGTGGCGCGATATTCAAAAACCTTAAAAATGCTATTACTTCAATTTCTCAAACATATGACTATTTTACAGCATTTTAAAAGACAAGACTCTCGTTAATCTAACCACACTGTCCGATTTCAAAAAGGCTTTACAGCGAAAGCAAAACATTAGATTATGTCAGGAGAGTACCCAGCCAGCAATAATCACACACCCATTTTTCAAGCTAGCATATGTCACAAAAACCCAAACCACAGCTAAATGCAGCACTAACCTTTGATGATCTTCACCAGATGACACTCCTAGGACATTATGTTATACAATACATGCATGTTTTGTTCAATCAAGTTCATATTTATATCAAAAACCAGCTTTTTACATTAGCATGTGACGTTCAGAACTAGCAAACATACCGAAAACTTCTGGTGAATTTACTAAATTACTCACGATAAACCTTCACAAAAAACATAATTATTTTAAGAATTATAGATACAGAACTCCTTTATGCAATCGCGGTGTCAGATTTTAAAATAGCTTTTCGGCAAAAGCACATTTTGCAATATTCTGAGTAGATCGCTCGCCATCACGGGCTAGCTAATTTGACACCCACCAAGTTTGGGACTCACTAAACTCAGAATTACTATAAGAAAAATTGGATTACCTTTGCTGTTCTTCGTCAGAATGCACTCCCAGGACTGCTACTTCATCCACAAATGTTGTTTTGGTTCAAAATAATCCATAGTTATGTTCAAATATCCTCTGTTTTGTTCTTGCGTTCAAGACACTATCCGAACGGTGACGCGCGGACGCATGTCGTGACAAAAAAATTCAAAATATTCCATTACCTTACTTCGAAGCATGTCAAACGCTGTTTAGATTTTTCTCGTAAAATAGCGATAATATTCCGACCGGGAGACGTCGTTTTCGTTCAGACTCAAAGAAGAAAATGGACTCTTCACGTGCACGCGCGCCCCCGTCTCATTGTTCTCAGATCGACCACTATCCAAATGCGCTACTGTTTTTCAGCCAGGGACTGCAGTCATCATTCAACGTTCTGGCGCCTTCTGAGAGCCTATGGGAGCCTTAGAAAATGTCACGTTACAGCAGAGATCCTCTGTTTTCGATAAAGAGGGTATAGAAGGCCAAGGAATGGTCAGAGAGGGGCACTTCCTGTACCGAATCTTCTCAGGTTTTGGCCTGCCATATGAGTTCTGTTATACTCACAGACACCATTCAAACAGTTTTAGAAACTTTAGGGTATTTCCTATCCAAATCAAATTATATGCATATTCTAGTTTTCTGGGCAGGAGTAATAACCAGATTAAATCGGGTACGTTTTTTTATCCGGATGTGAAAATACTGCCCCCTACCCTAGAGAGGTTAACAAGCGCATTCGCGAAAAAAGCACTGTCGTTGCACCAATGTACCTAACCATAAACATCAATGCCTTTCTTTAAAATCAATAAACAAGTATATATTTTTAAACCTGCATATTTAGTTAATATTGCCTGCTAACATGAAATTGTGTCACATCTCTAGCGTTCATTGCACGCCAGGTCAGGGTATATGCATCAGTTTGGGCCGCCTGGCTCGTTGTGAAGTAATTTGCCAGAATTTTACAAAATTATGACACAACATTGAAGGTTGTGCAATGTAACAGGAATATTTAGACTTAGGGATGCCACCCGTTAGATAAAATACAGAACGGTTCCGTATTTCACTGAAAGAAAAAAAACGTTTTGTTTTCGAGATGATAGTTTCCGGATTCGACCATATTAATGACCTAAGGCTCGTATTTCTGTGTGTTTATTATATTATAATTAAGTCTATGATTTGATAGAGCAGTGTGACTGAGGCGGTGGTAGGCAGCAGCAGGCTCGTAAGCATTCATTCAGACAGCACTTTCGTGTGTTTTGCCAGCAGCTCTTCGCTGTGTTTCAAGCTGTTTATGACTTCAAGCCGGGTGGGTATAATTTGTGGAACGTTCCAACAGGAATCTATTCCAAAAACTTCGTAAATAACAAGGTTGCCAAAAAACAACGCATACAAAGTTGTATAGCGGCAGAATAAGATACCGGGTAGTGAGTGGTCTATTTCATTGCGTTTTTCACTCATCACGTTTATTCCGAAATATGTCTGTCCTCACTCTGGTTGCCTATGGACAAACATTAAGAATAAGCTACGTGGTGAGTTGATGCCTATTCGGCAGCTAGTTAGCTAGGTTTGTATGCGTTGCTACTTTGTATGCGTTGTTGGTTGGCAACCTTTTTACTTTACGTTTTTTGGAACAGATTCCTGTTGGAACGTTCCACAAATTATACCCACCCCTTCAAGCCAATCAACTCCCAAGATTAGGCTGGTGTAACCGATGTGAAAGGGCTAGCTAGTTAGCGGGGTGCTAGCTATACTGTTACACTGGCTAGCTAGTTAGGGACGGAAGCTATACTGTTACACTGGCAATACTAAAGTGCCTATAAGAACATACAATAGTCAAAGGTATATGAAATACAAATCGTATAGAGAGAAATAGTCCTATAATAACTACAACCTAAAACATCTTACCTGGGAATAATGAAGACTCATGTTAAAAGGAACCACCAGCTTTCATATGTTCCCATGTTCTGAGCAAGGAACTTAAACCTTAGCTTTTTTACATGGCACATATTGCACTTTTACTTTCTTCTCCAATTGGGGTCCTCCAATAATCGGTATCGGCGTTGAAAAATCATAATCGTTCGACCTCTAGTACAGATTTGGGCCGGACAAACCAAATTTGGTCTTGTTTGGGGGCAGAGTTTATTAGAATAATAGCCAGTGTGTACAATAATACCCAAACATGCTAAGGAGGATACTACATGTTTCTACTTTTGGGTACCTATTAAGGATACATCACCATGAACAGAATGACAATTTATAATTATACATTTCTGTATAGATCAGGGACTCGTGATGTCATTCTGTTGCCAGGTGTTATTCCACTTCACTTACTGTAGTTGAAACTCAATGTATCATCATAGCTGACAGCCCATTCTTTCTGCAGACATCTTTGAATATTAATTCTGAGTGGATATTTAACGTGAGTTTTTGGAAAATGTGGTAAAATAAAGATTTTACCATCATTCCGTTGCCAAACATTTGCACTTTTTTTCAGAGTAAATGTGTTTTTGTAAAATTTTCTGTGGAAATTAGGGATGTAAAGGTACAGGTATCCTTACCAAACCGTTCGGTCCGCACTGTGAACCCCAATTAATAAATTAAATATTTTTTTTTATTAATAAGTAAATTGAGTAAATCTGAGCTCAAAACGTTTCAGGCTCTTCCATTAAAATAACTAGAGCCTATATGCATATTGTAATCAAAATTCTAATCTTAATTGGCGCATTTCAAACTGTCCTTTTGTGAAGCGCAGCTGGGGACTAGTTCTGTATGATGGTGAGTGGTGGGGTCGATTTTTAAACCTGAATCCTCCGTTTAAATCTCCAGTTTGGGAACATTTTGGATGTAAACGTTAAAGGTAAAATGTTAACAGTATCTCGCCACGCTCAACAAGAATAGCCTAGCTGCCAACACCTCATGTTGACAAATGTATGCCTACATCACCCCAGTACACTGGAGTAAGACAGAAACGGAAATAATCCACAACACAACATCGCTTCCCTTCTGCATTCAAGCAGCCCTTGGCAGCTGATTGACCAGGCTAAATATATTAGAAGAGCCATAGGTATGCTATGTTCATATTTTTTGTCTTCAGTTTATAGCTGTGGATATGCACCCATTCTTGGTGTTTGCAAATGGGGGGGTTTCAACACCATGTCCTCAAAACCATGTTTACAAACTTTTTTTTTAACGCATTTCAACAAACGAGTAGGCCTAGTACCCTCCGAGTAGGCCTAGTGCATTTTGTAACCAAGATGGAAGTGAGAATTTACCACATACGACTGGGGAAAAATGCATTTAAATGGCGCCGGACAAGAGGGCAGATGTTTTATGTGCCCCCAACGTGTTTCTTTAAAAAAATTATGTATTTTTATTTGCGTTGTTTAACTTATTTTTTATCTTATTTTGTTATAATGTTACCGCTACCGTTTCTTTTATAACCGAAAATAACTTCTGGCCATCAGGACTGCGATTACTCAACACTGACTAGCAGAATCCTTTTTTTCTTTTAACGAGTCTGACAAACCCGCCGCTAACGATATACTGCTTTCTTGGGAACAGACCCAGATCCCTGTGATTTGTGTGGAGAAAGGGGCCAGAGGGCAGGCTGCCTTCTGAGAATTCGTAGGCGATCGAATAAACCCCTACTTCCTTCAATTCTGCTAGCAAATGCGCAATCTTTGGGCAATAAAATGGATGACCTACACAGAAGATTAAACTACCAATGGGACATTCAAAACTGTAATATCTTATGCTTCACAGAGTCGTGGCTGAACGACGACACTATCAACATACTGGATAAACGCTGCAGGATAGAACAGCGGCGTCTGGTAACACCAGGAATGACAGACTATTTTTGTAAATAACAGCTGGTGCACGATATCTAAGGAAGTCTCGAGCTATTGCTCGCCTGAGGTAGAGTATCTCATGATAAGCTATTGACCACACTATCTACCTAGAGACTTTTCATCTGTATTTTTCGTAGCTGTTTACATACCACCACAGTCAGAGGCTTTGAATGAGCTGTATTCCGCGATAAGCAAACAAGAAAACGCTCACACAGAGGCGGCGCTCCTAGTAGCCGGGGACTTTAATGCAGGGAAACTTAAATACGTTTGACCAAATTTCTATTAGCATGTTAACTTCCCAGGGCTAGTCCCACCCTAGTCAACAGCCAGTGGAATCACGTGGCGGGAAATACAAATACCTCATTTGTTTTGCTTTACAGCGAAAGCAAAACATTAGATTATGTCAGGAGAGTACACAGCCATTTTCAAAGCAAGCATATATGTCACAAAAACCAAAACCACAGCTAAATGCAGCACTAACCTTTGATCTTCATCAGATGACACTCCTAGGACATTGTTATACAATACATGCATGTTTTGTTCAATCAAGTTCATATTTATATCAAAAACCAGCTTTTTACATTAGCATGTGACGTTCAGAACTAGCATACCCACCGCAAACTTCCGGTGAATTTACTAAATTACTCATGATAAACATTTACAAAATACATAATTATTTTAAGAATTATAGATACAGAACTCCTTTATGCAATCGCGGTGTCAGATTTTAAAATAGCTTTTCGGCGAAAGCACATTTTGCAATATTCTGAGTACATCGCTCGGCCATCACGGCTAGCTATTTTGACACCCACCAAGTTTGGGACTCACTAAACTCAGAATTACTATTAGAAAAATTGGATTACCTTTGCTGTTCTTCATCAGAATGCACTCCCAGGACTTCTACTTCAACAACAAATGTTGTTTTGGTTCCAAATAACCCATAGTTATATTCAAATAGCTCCGTTTTGTTCGTGCGTTCAGGTCACTATACGAAGGGTGACGCGCAAGCACATTTCGTGACAAATTTCAAAATATTCCATTACCGTACTTAGAAGCATGTCAAATGCTGTTTAAAATAAATTTTTATGCTATTTTTCTCGTAAAATAGCGATAATATTCCAACCGGGCAATGTTTTATTCATTCAAAGGCTGAAAGAAAAAAATGGAGAATTCTCGTGAACGCGCATCTCAGTCTCACTGTCCCCAGGCTGACCACTCACAAACAGAGCTGTTGTACTTTGCTCAGAGACAGCAGACACCCCATTCCACTTTCTGGTGGCTTTAGAGAGACTCCAGCCACCCTAGTCAGACCCTAGTCAGACTCCAGCCACCCTAGTCATAGACTGTTCTATCTGCTAAAGCATGGCAAGTGGTACCGGAGCGCCAAGTCCAGGTCCAAGAGGCTTCTTTACAGCTTCTACCCCCAAGCCATAAGACTCCTGAACACCTAACCAAATGGCTACCCAGTCTATTTGCGTTGCCCCCTCTCCGCCTCTTTTACACCGCTGCTACACTCTGTTATCATCTATGCATAGTCACTTTTCAATAACTCTACCTTCATGTACATATTACCTCAACTAACCGGTGCCCCTGCACATTGACTCTGTACCGGTACCCCCCCCCCCCCCGTATATAGTCTCGCTATTGTTATTTTTCTGCTGCTCTTTAATTACTTGTTACTTTTATTTCTTATTCTTTTTTTAAACTGCATTGTTTGTTAGGGGCTCGTTTAGTAAGCATTTGTTGTATTCGGCGCATGTGACTAATAAAATTTGATTTAAATGGCCCTCCAACTGGTACTTACTAATGCGAAACTCGTCTTTAATCCTGAGCACCCACTTACATACATTTTTGTCATTTAGCAGAAGCTCTTATCCAAAGCGACTTACACTAGTTGAGTCCATACATTTTTCTTATTTTTCTCGCACATGGTGACCCAGTAAGGAAATGGCCTCTAACAGCATTTTTGGCAGTTTAATAGATTGCTTTTTATAATTTTTTTATAGTTTGGTTACAATAATGATAGCTGTACTTTTAGTTTATGGTTGACGCAGCTTGTTGGCCATTAGCCAATCAGCGTTTCTCAACAAGTTCAAATGACATGAATGCATTCAGCTGGTATTTGCAACATCACAACTGGTAAATTCCCCACCTCCCACATGGTTACAAACGCGGCATCAGAGTGGAAACTTGAGAGGTCCAACAAAACAATCCTGTCACAAGAGACAATGCCAAGAACATTGAATGGCATTTAATTTTCCTGCTGTACTGAAACCGATCCAAACCGTGACCCTAAAACCGCAATACGTACCGAACCATGGGTTTGGTGAACCATTAGAACCCTTATTGGAAATTGTTAAAAGTAGTCCTTGTGCATAAAGTTGTATGGTTTGTTTAACTTTACAATCAATGTAATTTTGTTGGCATACTTTTAAAGTAACATCCGAGTCTCTGTGTCACTGCTACCGTGGAATTACCCAGACTTGTCAGCCCTCCAGACATTATTCCCAGAAGAATGCTCTGCTTCCTGGGCCCTCGCCCTCCCATGGATTGTTTGACTGTTTGTTTTGTGCCACCATGGAGCCTAAAAATGTTTTTTTGTTTTTTTGTGTGAGAGAAATTTAAAACCGACGAATAGAGTTGTCTGCCTTGATTATCAAAGCCATCTGTTTCCTTCTACATTGTGTTATATAAATAAATAAAAAATTGGGTTTTTTAATTTAACCTTCATTTAACTAGGCAAGTCCGTTAAGAACAAATTCTTATTTACAATGACTGCCTACCCTGGCCAAACCTGGACGACGCTGGGCCAATTGTGTACCGCACTATGGAACTCCCAATCACAGCCGGATGTGATGCAGCCTGGATTCGAACCAGGGACTACAGTGACTCCTCTTGCACTGCGATGCAGTACCTTGGACAGCTCTGTGTTTGGAGGATGACACAGATGTCAGCGTCTGATCACAGGGCACATGAGGACACTTTGGATTCTGACAGTAGCTAACAAGTACTAAGGAATTCTTATAGAGGATGCTAGGTAAGTGCTAACGAGCGCATGCAAACATTTACTACTAGGACAGACAACCCAGCTCACAAAGTTATGCAAGTATCTCAAAACACAGTTTTCAGCATGCACAAAACAAATGTTAGGGAGCAGGGATCTTAATCCCGGAGGAGATGTTCTCTGCTGCTCTTACCAAGAAGCTTGATCTTGCAAGCTAACATGTTAGCCACTTAGCTAACATTAGCAAGTTAGCAAAATCCACCTGGAGAGAATTTATTTGGCACATATTAACTTAATAGTTATATATTGCACCAGTCAAAAGTTTGGTCACACATACTCATTCGAGTTTTTATTTTCTTTATACTATTTTCTACATTGTAGAATAATAGTGAAGACGAGCTATGAAAAACACATATGGAATCATGTAGTAACCAAAAAAGTGTTAAACAAAATATATTTGAGATTCTTCAAAGTAGCAACCCTCCATATGTGTTATTTCGTACTTGTGATGACTTCTATTATTCTACAATGTAGAAAATAGTAAAAATAATGAAAAATCCTTGAATGAGTAGGTGTCCAAACTTTTGACTGGTGGGATGTGTTTAGACTGATTGGCAGACCCACTTTTTTATTTGACTGGCTCGCTGGTGGTGTTGCTCAGTTTACAGTGCCTTCAGAAAGTATTCAGACCCCTCTTTCAACATTTTGTTACGTTACAGCCTAATTCTAAAATGTATTAAATCGTTTTTTTCCTAATCAATCTACACACAATAGCCCATAATGACAAAGCAAAAACAGGTATTTAGATGTTTTAGTTTATTTCTTATAAATGATCAATTACATAAGTATTCATACCCTTTACTCAGTACTTTGAAGCACCTTTGGCAGTGATTACAGCCTCGTCTTCTTGGGTATGACACTACAAGTTGGCACACCTGTATTTTGGCAGTTTCTCCCATTCTTCTCTGCAGATCTGCTCAAGTTCTGTCAGGTTGGATGGGGAACGTTCCTGCACAGCTGTTTTCAGGTCTCTCCAGAGATGTTCAAGTCCGGGCTCTGGCTGGGCCACTCAAGGACATTCAGAGACTTCTTCCGAAGCCACTCCTGAGCGCTGTGGAGCAGATTTTCATCAAGGATCTCCTTTGCTCCGTTCATCTTTCCCAAATCAACTGAGCCTTCCCTGTGGCTCAGTTGGTAGAGCATGGTGTTTGCAACGCCAGCATGGTGTGTGCAACGCCAGGATTGTGGGTTCGATTCCCACGGGGGGCCAGTACAAAAAAATAAAAAATAATAATAAATGCATGAAATGTATGCATTCACTACTGTAAGTCGCTCTGGATAAGAGCTTCTGCTAAATGACTAAAATGTAAATCATCAAATTTATTGGTCATGTGCATATGGTTAGCAGATGTTAATGCGAGTGTAGCGAAATGCTTGTGCTTCTCGTTCCGACAATGCAGTAATCTCTAACAAGTAATCTAGCAATTTCCCAACTACCTAATACACTCATCTAAAGTGGTGAATGAGTAGCCAGCTACACGTTCAAAGTCAACAACGCAGCCACTGCTAGCTAGCCTACTCCACCAGCCAGCAGTACTGTATCATTTTAGTCAATAACATTTTTGCAACGTAAGCTTAACTTCCTGAACATTCGAGACGTGTAGTCCACTTGTCATTCCAATCTCATTTGCATTAGCGTAGCCTCTTCTGTAGCTTGTCTACTATGTGTCTGTCTATCCCTGTTCTCTCTCCTCTGCACAGGCCATACAAACGCTCCACACCGCGTGGCCGCTGCCACTCTAACCTGGTGGTCCCAGCGCGCACGACCCACGTGGAGTTCCAGGTCTCCGGCAGCCTCTGGAACTGCCGGTCTGCGGCCAACAAGGCTGAGTTCATCTCAGCCTATGCTACCCTCCAGTCCCTAGACTTCCTGGCGCTGACGGAAACATGGATTACCATAGATAACACTGCTACTCCTACTGCTCTCTCCTCGTCTGACTACGTGTTCTCGCATACCCCTAGAGCATCGAGCCAGCGGGGTGGTGGCACTGGAATCCTCATCTCTCCCAAGTGGACATTCTCTCTTTCTCCCCTGACCCATCTGTCTATCTCCTCATTTGAATTCCATGCTGTCACAGTTACCAGCCCTTTCAAGCTTAACATCCTTATCATTTATCGCCCTCCAGGTTCCCTTGGCGAGTTCATCAATGAGCTTGACGCCTTGATAAGTTCCTTTCCTGAGGATGGCTCACCTCTCACAGTTCTGGGTGACTTTAACCTCCCCACGTCTACCTTCGACTCATTCCTCTCTGCCTCCTTCTTTCCACTCCTCTCCTCTTTCGACCTCACCCTCTCACCTTCCCCCCCTACTCACAAGGCAGGCAATACGCTTGACCTCATCTTTACTAGATGCTGTTCTTCCACTAATCTCATTGCAACTCCCCTCCAAGTCTCCGACCACTACCTTGTATCCTTTTCCCTCTCGCTCTCATCCAACACTTCTCACTCTCCCCCTACTCGGATGGTATTGCGCCGTCCCAACCTTCGCTCTCTCTCTCCCCGCTACTCTCTCCTTTTCCATCCTATCATCTCTTCCCTCTGCTCAAACCTTCTCCAACCTATCTCCTGATTCTGCCTCCTCAACCCTCCTCTCCTCCCTCTCTGCATCCTTTGATTTCCTCTGTCCCCTATCCTCCAGGCCGGCTCGGTCCTCCCCTCCTGCTCCGTGGCTCGACGACTCACTGCGAGCTCACAGAACAGGGCTCCGGGCAGCCGAGCGGAAATGGAGGAAAACTCGCCTCCCTGCGGACCTGGCATCCTTTCACTCCCTCCTCTCTACATTTTCCTCTTCTGTCTCTGCTGCTAAAGCCACTTTCTACCACTCTAAACTCCAAGCATCTGCCTCTAACCCTAGGAAGCTCTTTGCTACCTTCTCCTCCCTCCTGAATCCTCCTCCCCCCCCCCCCCCCCTCCTCCCTCTCTGCGGATGACTTCGTCAACCATTTTGAAAAGAAGGTTGACGACATCCGATCCTCGTTTGCTAAGTCAAACGACACTGCTGGTCCTGCTCACACTGCCCTACCCTGTGCTTTGACCTCTTTCTCCCCTCTCTCTCCAGATGAAATCTCGCGTCTTGTGACGGCCGGCCGCCCAACAACCTGCCCACTTGACCCTATCCCCTCCCCCCCGCCCCGGAGACCTTCTCCCCTACCTCACCTCGCTCATCAAGTCATCCTTGACCGCTGGCTACGTCCCTTCCGTCTTCAAGAGAGCGAGAGTTGCACCCCTTCTGAAAAAACCTACACTCGATCCCTCCGATGTCAACAACTACAGACCAGTATCCCTTCTTTCCTTTCTCTCCAAAACTCTTGAACGCGCCGTCCTTGGCCAGCTCTCTTGCTATCTCTCTCAGAATGACCTTCTTGATCCTAATCAGTCAGGTTTCAAGACTGGGCATTCAACTGAGACTGCTCTTCTCTGTGTCACGGAGGCTCTCCGCACTGCTAGGGCTGACTCTCTCTCCTCTGCTCTCATCCTTCTAGACCTATCTGCTGCCTTTGATACCGTGAACCATCAGATCCTCCTCTCCACCCTCTCCGAGCTGGGCATCTCCGGCACCGCGCACGCTTGGATTGCGTCCTACCTGACAGGTCGCTCCTACCAGGTGGCGTGGCGAGAATCTGTCTCCGCACCACGTGCTCTCACCACTGGTGTCCCGCAGGGCTCTGTTCTTGGCCCACTCCTATTCTCGCTATACACCAAGTCACTTGGCTCTGTCATATCCTCACATGGTCTCTCATATCATTGCTATGCAGATGACACACAATTAATCTTCTCCTTTCCCCCTTCTGACAACCAGGTGGCGAATCGCATCTCTGCATGTCTGGCAGACATATCAGTGTGGATGACGGATCACCACCTCAAGCTGAACCTCGGCAAGACGGAGCTGCTCTTCCTCCCGGGGAAGGACTGCCCGTTCCATGATCTCGCCATCACGGTTGACAACTCCCTTGTGTCCTCCTCCCAGAGTGCTAAGAGCCTTGGCGTGACCCTGGACAACAAACACCCTGTCGTTCTCCACCAACATCAAGGCGGTGACCCGATCCTGTAGGTTCATGCTCTACAACATTCGCAGAGTACGACCCTGCCTCACACAGGAAGCGGCGCAGGTCCTAATCCAGGCACTTGTCATCTCCCGTCTGGATTATTGCAACTCGCTGTTGGCTGGGCTCCCTGCCTGTGCCATTAAACCCCTACAACTCATCCAGAACGCCGCAGCCCGTCTGGTGTTCAACCTTCCCAAGTTCTCTCACGTCACCCCGCTCCTCCGCTCTCTCCACTGGCTTCCAGTCGAAGCTCGCATCCGCTACAAGACCATGGTGCTTGCCTACGGAGCTGTGAAGGGAACGGCACCTCCGTACCTTCAGGCTCTGATCAGGCCCTACACCCAAACAAGGGCACTCCGTTCATCCACCTCTGGCCTGCTCGCCTCACTACCTCGGAGGAAGCACTGTTCCCGCTCAGCCCAGTCAAAACTGTTCGCTGCTCTGGCACCCCAATGGTGGAACAAGCTCCCTCACGACGCCAGGACAGCGGAGTCAATCACCACCTTCCGGAGACACCTGAAACCCCACCTCTTCAAGGAATACCTGGGATAGGATAAAGTAATCCTTCTAACCCCCCCCTTAAAAGATTTAGATGCACTATTGTAAAGTGGTTGTTCCACTGGATATTATAAGGTGAATGCACCAATTTGTAAGTCGCTCTGGATAAGAGCGTCTGCTACATGACTAAAATGTAAATGTAAATGTACATATAAGTATATGGATGAGCGATGGCCGAGCGGCATGTGCAGTAGATGGTATAAAATATGGTATATACATGTGATATGAGTAATGTAAGATATGTAAACATTAATAAATGGATCACTAGTCACTTTAAACAGTGCCACTTTAAATAGTGTCCAGTGATTGGGTCTCAATGTAGGCAGTAGCCTCTCTGAGTGACTGCTGTTTAGCAGTCTGATGACCTTGGGATAGAAGCTCGATCCTGACTAGTCTCTGTCTCTGCTGCTGAAAAACATCCCCACAGCATGATGCTGCCACCATCTTTCACCTAGGGATGGTACCAGGTTTCCTCCAGATGTGACACTTGGCATTCAGGCCACAATCTTGTTTCATCAGACCAGAGAATCTTGTTTCTCATGGTGAGTCCTTTAAGTGCCTTTTGGCAAACTCAAAGCGGTCCGTCGTGCCTTTTACTGAGGAGTGGCTTCCGTCTGTTCACTCTACCATAAATTCCTGATTGGTGGAGTGCTGCAGAGATGGTTGTCCTTCTGGAATCCCATCTCGACAGAGGAACTCTAGAGCTCTGCCAGAGTGACCATCAGGTTGTTTGTCACCTCCCTGACCAAGGCCCTTCTCCCCTGATTGCTCAGTTTGGCTGGGTGGTCAGCTCTAGGAAGAGTGGTTCCAAACTTCTTCCATTTAAGAATGGAGGCCACTGTGTTCTTAGGGACCTTCAGTGCTGCAGAAATATTTTGGTACCCTTCCCCAGATCTGTGCCTTGACACAATCCTGTCTCGAAGCTCTTCCGACAATTCCTTCGACCTCGTGGCTTGGTTTTTGCTTTGACATGTACTGCCAACTGTGGGACCTTTTATATAGACAGACATGTGCCTTTCCAAATCATGTCCAATCCACTGAAGTTGTAGAAACATGTCAAGGATGATTAATGGAAACAGGATGCACCTGAGCTCAATTTCGAGTCTCATAGCAAAGGGCCTAATACTTATGTAAAATAAGATATTTATTTTATTTCTAAAAACCTGTTTTCGCTTTGTCATAATGGGGTATTGTGTGTAAATTGCTGAGATAAAATGGATTAAATTCCGTTTTTAGAATAAGGCTCTGACGTGGGATAAGTCAAGGTGTCTGAATACTTTCCGAAGGTGCTGTACATAAGTGCACACATTTTGATTCTGGCTACTGGTCTAGCAAACTAACATAAAACACCCTAAATATCCCTCCACGTTGGATTTGATAGGTACGAAACAGTTAACAATATCCCATGTACAAATGCTTCAAATGCAACAATCTATATCTTCCCGACGGATCTCTTACATTTTGGGTGCAGCAACCTACATTTAGTATAACCTAATGTTCCAAATCCCATGTAGCCTAGCTTTTTAACTGTAAAATAATTATGGATTGATTTATTAGCAACCCAAATGTGACACGTGGACTGATTTACATCTGACCTCCAGGCCAGCTGCCCCCCGTTGCCCCACATGCTGTTTAATTTGTGTGGGTGCCCCCCCCCCGCACCCTTTTTTTAAAGCAGCTCTCAGGACACACCCACAGCTAAAAATAAAAAAACATATATTTGGACCACCCTCCTGAAAGCAGATGCAAATTGTGAACACGTGTACTTACACACATTGAAGGACTATTTGGGCACCCATCCAGACTGTCTGCTCAGACCTGTAGGACTATTTGGGCACCCATCCAGACTGTGTCTGCTCAGACCTGTAGGACTATTTGGGCACCCATCCAGACTGTGTCTGCTCAGACCTGTAGGACTATTTGGGCACCCATCCAGACTGTGTCTCTCAGACCTGTAGGATTATTTGGGCACCCATCCAGACTGTGTCTGCTCAGACCTGTAGGACTATTTGGGCACCCATCCAGACTGTGTCTCTCAGACCTGTAGGACTATTTGGGCACCCATCCAGACTGTGTCTCTCAGACCTGTAGGATTATTTGGGCACCATCCAGACTGTCTGCTCAGACCTGTAGGACTATTTGGGCACCCATCCAGACTGTGTCTCTCAGACCTGTAGGACTATTTGGGCACCCATCTAGACTGTGTCTGCTCAGACCTGTAGGACTATTTGGGCACCCATCTAGACTGTGTCTGCTCAGACCTGTAGGACTATTTGGGCACCCATCCAGACTGTGTCTGCTCAGACCTGTAGGACTATTTGGGCACCATCCAGACTGTCTGCTCAGACCTGTAGGACTATTTGGGCACCCATCCAGACTGTCTGCTCAGACCTGTAGGATTATTTGGGCACCATCCAGACTGTCTGCTCAGACCTGTAGGACTATTTGGGCACCATCCAGACTGTGTCTGCTCAGACCTGTAGGACTATTTGGGCACCCATCCAGACTGTGTCTGCTCAGACCTGTAGGACTATTTGGGCACCCATCCAGACTGTGTCTCTCAGACCTGTAGGATTATTTGGGCACCCATCCAGACTGTGTCTGCTCAGACCTGTAGGACTATTTGGGCACCCATCCAGACTGTGTCTCTCAGACCTGTAGGACTATTTGGGCACCATCCAGACTGTGTCTCTCAGACCTGTAGGATTATTTGGGCACCATCCAGACTGTCTGCTCAGACCTGTAGGACTATTTGGGCACCCATCCAGACTGTGTCTCTCAGACCTGTAGGACTATTTGGGCACCCATCTAGACTGTGTCTGCTCAGACCTGTAGGACTATTTGGGCACCCATCTAGACTGTGTCTGCTCAGACATGTAGGACTATTTGGGCACCATCCAGACTGTCTGCTCAGACCTGTAGGACTATTTGGGCACCATCCAGACTGTGTCTGCTCAGACCTGTAGGACTATTTGCGTTCACTGCCACCTCGATTCCCCACTCCAACCACCCAGTCACCACCCAGTGATTGCAGCAGGACCTGGGTGCTCTTTAATTGGAGGGGTTCTGCCACTCTGCGGAGTCTGCCAGCCATGGACTTCTGGTGAGATATTGTCAATTTGAAGACCACCTCAGCAGCCAAAGCTCCATGTGTGGTATGTGTGTTCTGATCTGTATTGGGAATAGGCATGTGCTTTTTTTCATAGCAGTGTGGTTTTTAATACTGTTGAGTTTTGAGAGCCTATTACTGTATCAGTGATGGAAGAGGTAGGAACCCAAATAACAAGCAAAGTATCTCCAAAAGTTAAACACACTGAATTACTCTGAAACCATAGTCTTTTAGCTATTTCAGTAGAAGCAGCACTTGCTAAATGGGTAGTTCTCTAGAAGTTCCTTCCATATGGTTTAGCTAATGCAGCACATTCAAGCTTTAAAAACCATGAATGTAAAAGTGCCGTGGGGCAGAAGTTCAGAGTGGTAGTCTAGGTAGTGGTGGTAGTAGTATTCTAGGTAGGCTCCTACTGACTGGATTGTTAGTGCTTTCCAGAGCAGTAGCACTGGACCACATGGCTTATTTCATCATCAGGAGGTAGCCTGTGTGTCTAATTACAAGGCACACCTTGGTTCTAGAAAAAAGGTTGGCAGCCATTTTTAAAACTCTGAACTCTGATGTAGTGCCCTGAAATAGTGCACCACTTCTAGAATAGCCATGAAAATGACAGGTCAGTCAGTGGCATCTATCATATGTGACAGGAGGCTGATCTGCCTAGAAAGTTAGTAAAACGTTGCCAACTGCCACTTAGTTTAATATGTCTGAGTTGGTCTCTAATAAATAGACCTAGTCTACTTCAATGAGTTCAATAAGTACTAGACTAAACCTAATAAACCCAACAGGTTGGACTTACTTCTCTTGGGTTCATAGCTGTTACAGAACAATTGTCCCTTGTTAGGAGGAGTATGCAGAGTGATGTAGAGACCAAGAGGAAATGCAAGCTGGAGAGATGGATAACACAAACTTGTAAAGTATAAGTAACTAAAATCTAAACACTCTGTGTCGTGTGGCTAAGACAGCCTGTCTTTGGACTCGGGGCGTGCTGGCTTGTGCCCAACACAAATATTTACCTCAGCGCTTACCCCCGCAGGTGCTGTCCAGCCGCCTAGGCTTTATTCAGCAGGGACATCCCTGAGTCATTCCCCTTGGCTATAGCGTTCAAAGGCCTTTCTCCTGTTTAGGCTGATACAGTAGGATACACTGTTTCTTATAATTAATCTAACCTAGTAGGTGTAAGAGAAACACCTGACACTAGATCCCCCTACATATTGGTCTTGACGAGAAGAGAAAAAAAACTGTCAGGAGGTTCTCTTCTGCACTGTTCAACCAATCCAGTAAATATGGAGGAGTTAAGATGGAGTGTCACCTTGTTAACGTCCAAAAGCTGAAGTCTCGTCACAGGCTCTTTTTCCATTTCCCCTGAAAAGCAGTGGTAATGGCATCTTCCATATCAACTGAACGATGACAGTTTGGAGTTGTTCTTGTACGTGGTGTAGTTGTATGGAAAATGCAGGGTCGTTCCCATGACTGTTTAAGAGGCTATTAGAATATACCTATGATTTCTTTGTCTTGAAGCAGATGAAACTCTACTATTATACTATTGACTGTGTGGTCTTAGTGAGATGGCTGGATTAAGTAGTCCTATTGAATTTGACTGCTGTGTTAAAAGGTGTAACCTAATAGGAAGTGTAAGACCAAGAACAGGAGTTAACTTCACACGGCTCCAACTGTCACCCAATGTGACCTGTATTACCCTCTTCCATTGTGTATCTCTGGTGCTGTGCTGCGTCGTCAATAGGAGTGACTACGTAGGCCCACGTTTTTTTAAAGTGCCTCATTATTTCCTTCCTACCCACTAGTGTCTAGGTTGTTGTACAATTCTTTCGATGCTTAAAGATGCACTATGAAGAAATCACTCTGACATTTCCTGGTTACTAAAATTCTAGTAGTTTGCCTAATTTCAGTTTGTGACAAAACAAGCAAGTATAGTGTAGAGAATCATTGTACCCTCTAAACTGCTGTGAAATATATATTTTCCATAACCAAAAGTATTGTTTGCGGCTGGTGTGCAAAACCGAAAGCAAAAGACGCAAAAACAAAACTGAAGAACGGGAAGCATAGAGCACATAGACCATATCTACCGCTTCTTAGACTAGCTTTTAGTGAGAATGCCAGATCTATAATTCACATTTGTATGTGAATTTTGTCAGGTCTCCCAAAAAGTTACATATTGCAGCTTTAAAACAACTTGCTCTTTGGGAACTATGAAGATTTAGGCTATTGAATGAATAAATGAATAAATGTCTTTTCTCTCTGCTTCTCCACCATATGTATATTCTGTTCTCCTTTTTGTGTTTTGTTTCAATCTGCCCACTGAATTTGTATTTCTCCTTGTCGTCTCCAGGGGAACGATGATGAGGCGGTGGTGGACCTGGGGAAGACGAGCTCCACCATTCACACCAACTTTGAGAAAGAGGAGCTAGAGAGTAAGTCTGATTTTAGTGTTTATATATACACACAAAGTATCACATGGGCCCGGATCCTATTCATGTTGACAGTATACACTGAGTACACACGGAGCAGTATTTTTTTTTGATCAAGGAGGCTCATGTGTAATGACATTGTTGTATGGCCATAGGACAGAGGGGATTCTACAAATGCATGCTCTTACTCACACACACACACACACACGTGTTTTTACTCTTTTACTCATACACTGTAATATCGTGAAAAATCCAGAGTCATGTTTGTCTGGCTTGGTCTGGTAATTGAGGTATGCATGACTTCCACCCACATTCCACTGAGCTCTGACTGCAGGGGAAAAGCCCTGGCACAATTTCCAGAATTATAGGATCCACAATAGAATTTTGAAAAATGTATCTTACACACACACACACACAAGCTGTAGCTGCATCCCCTCCCAAGAAACTGTGTTTGGTGAGACCAGGCTTTGTGAGGTGAACTTGAACACTAACAACTTGTAACCCCTGGTTAGTGAGGTAGAGAACAGTGTAACTCGCAGGAGAGTCAATGAGGAAGAGACTGATTTTTCTCCTCGTGTCCCCCCTGCGTCTCCATGGCCAGGGAGATGGTGTCCTCCCTGATTAGCCCAGACCCTAATGGTCGACTATCCAGAGCGTGTACTGGGAAAGGTCTAACTACAGGAATATTGGAGATCCCTAAACTAAGGGCTAACGCTCTGTCTATAAAATTCCCAGCTGCGCCTGAATCGACGAGCGCCTTACGCTGGGAATGCAGTCAAAACTCAGGGAAACAAACCGGTGGTCAACAGAGGACTCTGGATGAGTGTGGTGCAGACTCACCTGGGGTGACGCCAGAGTGCCCTGCTTGCTGCCTCGACTCCCAGAGGGAACGACACGGCACCGACCAGCAGTGTGCCCTCTGTGGCCACAGATGGTGCACGTGATGGCCCCTCCTCCAGCCTCCCTACGCGCAGCCCCTCCCAACTCCATGGGCACCGGAGCGGGGGTGCTGGAAGATGGAACCGACAGAGCCCCCTCTGGACGTCCGCGGGTGACCAGAAGGTTATCCAACCGGATGGACAAATCCACCAGTTGGTCAAAGGTGATGGTGGCATCCCTGCAGGCCAGCTCACGTCAGACATCCTCGCGCAGGCTGCATCGATAGTGGTCGATGAGGGCCCTGTCGTTCCAGCCTGCTCCGGCGGCCAAGGTCCGGAGTTCCAGGGCGAACTCCTGGGCGTTCCTCGTCCCCTGCCTCAAATGGAAGAGCCGTTCTCCTGCCACTCCACCTTTGGGCGGATGGTCGAAGACGGCCCGGAAGCGGCGGGTGAACTCCTCGAAGTGGTCCAACGCCGCGTCTCCTTCTCCCCCATACGGCGTTTGCCCACTCCAAAGCTCTCCCCGAGGGGCATGAGACGAGTGCGGACACTCTCTCCCTTCCCGAGGGAGCTGGGTGAACGGTGGCCAGGTAGAGGTCCAGTTCTAGCAGGAACCCCTGGCACTGTGCTGCCGTCCCATCATACTCCCTGGGAAGGGAGAGACTCGTCCCACTGGGACTGGTTCCGGCCGGGACGGGCAGAGGTAACCCCGGTTGCGCTGGTCGAGGCACTGGAGAGACTTGCTGTCTCTCCCAGCGGTCCATGGTCTGGACAACACGATCCATCATGGCACCAAGAATGTAACATTGCCGAGTGTTCCTGGACGTGCTCCTCGACGACTGGGTGGGACGATTTAACATGCACACTTTTAATTCCGGTCCAAACAACATGCCCAAAACACGGAACAATAAACAAAAGTCTGGCGCGTAACAATACACACAACATCAAAACAATTTCACACAAAGACATGAAGGGGAACAGAGGTCTAAATGCATTCAGTGTGATTAGGGAACGCAAACCAGGTGTGTATGGAACAAGACAAAACAAATGGGAATATGAAAAAAGGAGCGGCGATGGCTAGAAAGCCGGTGACGTCGATCGCCGCCCGAACAAGGAGCCGACTTCGGTGGAAGTCGTGACAGTAACTTGTAACCCCTGGTTAATGAGGTAGAGAATAGTGTAATTTGGGACCCTGGTTAATTTTTATTTTAACTAGGCAAGTCAGTTATCTGCCTGTTCAGGGGCAGAATGACAGATTTGTACCTTGTCAGCTCAGGGATTGCCACCCCATGAGGTAGAGAACAGTGCAACTTGGAACCCTGGTTAATGAGGTAGAGAACAGTGGAACTTGTAACCCCTGGTTAATGAGATAGGTAGAGACAGAATTGTAACTTGTCAGCTCGGGGATTTGAACTTGCAACCTTTCGGTTACTAGTCCAACGCTCTAACCACTAGGCTACCCTGCCACCCCATGAGGTAGAGAATAATGTAACTTGGAACCCTGGTTAATGAGGTAGAGAACAGTGGAACTTGGAACCCTGGTTAATGAGGTAGAGAACAGTGGAACTTGGAACCCAGGTTAATGAGGTAGAGAACAGTGTAACCCTGGTTAATGAGGTAGAGAACAGTGTAACTTGGAACCCAGGTTAATGAGGTAGAGAACAGTGGAACCCTGGTTAATGAGGTAGAGAAGAGTGTGAGAATGTAATGTGTTAGCTGCGCCCCCACCCCACCCTAGTTCCAGCTCTAACTACATTACTGTGGATTATCCTGCAGCTCTGGCCTCCACTAATTTAATAGAGTCTGCTCTTTCACTCCCCCCCTTCATTCTTTCTCACACTCACTCACTCATTCTCTGTAGAACACTACAACTCTTTCACTCATTCACATAATCACACAGTTGGTACAGGCAGACCCAACCTCCATGTTCCCCTTCTGCTACTCTGTCTCTCCTCTCTCCTAACCCCTCCATACTTCTCTAAAGTAATATTTACTTGTGTTTTGTTATACATCATGATCATGTTCCCCCTAAGCTGTGTGTGGGTGCTCCACTTCCCAGGACTGCCTTGCAGAAGAAATACCAGCCTGCGCAGAGACTCACGAGATTTAACTTCACTCTGCTAGTTTCCCTGTTAGTTTACACCAACGTTTCCCTCTACTGTAGGAATTGTGACCAAATCGACATTTTTAAATGCAACATAACGAAATAAACGTAACTATGCAGACCATCTGAGATTTTGTCAGATCGCATTCTATTCCATTGACCTGCACGAGTGGTCGTGAGTAGCTGCGCTTGTTTTGAGATCATAGCGAAGAGCCGCATGTAGCCACATGTGCACATTTGTTCATGTCCTTTGCTAATTAGTGCGTTGTTAGCCCAGTTATAGCAAATTCTGGTCAGCAATGGGGAGTGATAAGTGAAAGCTTCCTACAAGAGCATAAAACATATACACTTCTTTGAAAAGCCAGTCGGGTAAAGAGCTTTTTTATATCTTAAAGGGGCAGTGATTGTATTTTGAGACGCTAAGTAGTCAAAAGGCAGATGGTAGCACACATTTTTGTCTGACTCTCTGTAATAATGGTATGCAAATAATGATTTTTGATTTGTAAAGTGGTTTCTGCATCAAAAAGCACAATACAACATTTTCAGTCACCTCCTTGTCTGAAGGACAAGTTGCTAAACAGGTTAATTTCCAGCGCTGCACAAGTCTCATGGAATGTAGGCTGACATTGAACACCACACAGTGGCTGCTACTGTAGGCTGTATCATAGACACCACAGTGGCTACTACTGTAGGCTGTATCATAGAACACCACACAGTGGCTGCTACTGTAGGCTGTATCGTAGACACCACACAGTGGCTGCTACTGTAGGCTGTATCATAGACACCGCACAGTGGCTGCTACTTTAGGCTGTATCATAGAACACCACACAGTGGCTGCTACTGTAGGCTGTATCATAGACACCACACAGTGGCTGCTACTGTAGGCTGTATCATAGACACCACAGTGGCTGCTACTGTAGGCTGTATCATAGACACCACACAGTGGCTGCTACTGTAGGCTGTATCGTAGACACCACACAGTGGCTGCTACTGTAGGCTGTATCGTAGACCCCACACAGTGGCTGCTACTGTAGGCTGTATCGTAGACACCACACAGTGGCTGCTACTGTAGGCTGTATCGTAGACACCACACAGTGGCTGCTACTGTAGGCTGTATCGTAGACACCACACAGTGGCTGCTACTGTAGGCTGTATCGTAGACACCACACAGTGGCTGCTACTGTAGGCTGTATCGTAGACACCACACAGTGGCTGCTACTGTAGGCTGTATCGTAGACACCACAGAGTGGCTGCTACTGTAGGCTGTATCATAGAACACCACACAGTGGCTGCTACTGTAGGCTGTATCATAGAACACCGCACAGTGGCTGCTACTGTAGGCTGTATCATAGACACCGCACAGTGGCTGCTACTGTAGGCTGTATCATAGACACCACACAGTGGCTGCTACTGTAGGCTGTATCATAGACACCACACAGTGGCTGCTACTGAAGGCTGTATCGTAGACACCACACAGTGGCTGCTACTGTAGGCTGTATCGTAGAACAGCTATTTCTATGTTAAAATGTTATGGGATGCATTTTCCCCATAATGCTAGGGCACTGTGACGATGGTCCTATGTACTCTGTCACATAAATCTAAAACCTTTGATAAAGGTCCCCACATGGTTTATGAGAAGAACATTTATTTATTGATGATAATGTGGGGCAGTGATGTTCTTTTTGTTGGTCGATCATCCGTGAACGAGAAGTAAGGGTTTCCCGTTTAGTTGCATCATGGGTATTGCTATTGCGATACGGGCTGTATCACAACTGCCCGTGATTGGGAGTCCCATAGGATGGTGCACAATTGGCCCAGCGTTGTCTGGGTTTGGCCGGGGTAGGCCGTCATTGTAAATAAGAATTTGTTCTTAACTGACTTGCCTAGTTAAATAAAGGTTACACATAAGAAGCCTGTCCTCTCATTGTTTGTGGGACAGGACAGGGGACAGGTCATCTTGCTGCCGGGTTTTGTTTGAAGAGCTCTATTTGATCCAGTTTATTATTTTCTAAATACTTGTACATTTTGTCGGCTGTTATTATCTTCACTTGCAAATAAAAAGTCACTCTGGGCAAGAAATAATGTTCTTCCTTGTTGCCTCCTCACTGTAAAATCCTACCGCCGGGTCTCACAGCCACTCTGGTAGGACTGCATTATGATCCAATGGGCACGGTAGCCTACTTGGCCACGGTTAAACTAACTTAAAGCGGGTACAGCCTCGGTGTTCACAGTAAACGCAAAACGTTCACGTTTGTGCTCAGCATAACTGAAATTTGCTCAGTGCCAGAAATAATTTGAGGCAGGGAACATTGATCATGAGCCTGCCTAAGAGCCTAGTCTCACAAGTCAGACGATTGTTTCTGAAATGTGAAAGACAGGAAATAGTGAGTTTTGGTCTCTAACTACTGGTTGTCTATAGTGGGAGGTAACAGGTGTTGACGTCAAACTGTATTGGTCACGTGCTACGTAGACCAGGTTTAGACTAACAGTGAAATGTTTAATTACAGGCCCTTCCTAACCACACAGAGAAAATAATAATAGAAAAGTAAAAGACGTAATAATAAATCCACAGTGAGTAACGTTAACTTGTCTATATTCAAGGGGCACCAGTTGTGAGTAGATATGCACGGGTACGGGGTAGGCCTACATAGTAATTGATGTGCACTGTGTCTCAGTGGAGACCGTGGCAGCCTGCAGGAGACCTGACCCCAGCCAGCGGCAGTGTTATGAAGACAATTGTTTATCTACTGGCTGTGTGCGTGCGTGGCCCAGGGACTCCTCCTACTGCGCAGAACATTACAGCTGACAACCCAGAGGTGCTAATGGAAACCACAGAGGAAAACCTCTGACCTGAATGTTATTTATTCCTAGGAACGCCCAGAGATACAATAAAGATGTTAGCTGGAAGCCTGGAACAATAACGATTTTAGTTATATTATTAGGGTTGTTGTGTGTCTCTGTCATCCATGTAAATGGAAGGAACTAAGTACTTTTGGACAGGAAACCCTGCAGGGGTATCAGTTGAGTATCACAGACCTTCCTTAGCTGATCCAGACACCAGAGAGGAACTGGGGGGATTAGGTAGTGTTTCTCTCTATGCTATGCTTCCTATGCTAGCCCCCCCCCCCCCCTCCATTGAGCTTAGTGGGCTATGCCATATTACATGTATGTGACAGGGGTGTGATGAAGACCCACCATGCTGTAGTCCTCCCTCCTGGTCCATTTATCTGCTCTGTCCAGACTGACGTCAGTAGTATGCCATCCAGAACGGTTTAACGCTCCCAGCTCTCAAAAGATAGTGTGTTTATAAGCACAAAGAGCAGGCTACATGTCCTTCTCCTTTCCCCATGTCCTGACAACGAGCAGCGGGTCTTAGGCAGTGACGTCCTTTCTATCCATTCTTAGCTGCTGTCAGAACGGCACGTAACTCGTCCATTCATTTAACGCTTCAGGTATGGCCACTTGACACGGTAGAAATTGAGAGGAGGATAAGAGGGAAGGTTAACCATTGTGTGTGACGTACGTAAACAACAGACAGGAAGACGTGTGTGTGATGGTAACTAAAGGGTGGCTGCAGTGTATGAAAACAACTGCATTTGTCTCATGCCATTTTGGGCCTGTAAAGAAAGGCGGTCTAAAGATTGTAGAACGCTGAAATCAATCAATATGAATTACGAAGAACCGTATTGACAATTCAGATTTTTAAATGCACAGTGTATATACCCAGCCCAACTGCAGATAAGACTATTATACATGATAGACCGTGATTGACCATGTCTCTCTCTACCCTGTTTCCAGGTCACAGAGCGGTCTATGTGGGTGTCCATGTTCCTCTGGGCAGAGAGACCAAACGGAGGCACCACCGCCACCGCGGCCACAGACACCACCGCAAGAGGAGAGACCGCTCGGACCGTGAAGATGGACGAGAGTCTCCTTCCTATGGTAGCTAAGACCAGTTCACTCTCCCACCTTAACGTCTGCTTCATTCACTGTCCTCAGATCAGCTCTATTGCCATATCTCCATTCTCCAGCCCTGTTTCCTATACCAAACCTTTTACTGGCCTTTTTCCACTAATATTCCCCTTGGTTGTACTACATTACCCATCTTCCACCTGTACCCCCTGTGTTTCAGACACCCCATCCCAGCGGGTCCAGTTTATCCTGGGGACAGAGGATGATGATGAAGAGCACATGCCCCACGACCTGTTCACTGAGCTGGACGAGCTGTTCTTCCGGGACGGACACGTCTACGAGTGGAGGGAGACAGCCAGGCACGACGCACACCCTTCCTCACTACTCCTAGTGGATGTTTCCTCATCCAACCACATCAACAACTCCTTTAATCTGATGTGTGTGTGTGTGTGTGTGTGTGTAGGTGGTTGAAGTTTGAGGAAGACGTGGAGGATGGAGGGGAGCGTTGGAGTAAGCCCTACGTAGCCACGCTGTCTCTACACAGCCTCTTCGAGCTCCGCAGCTGCATCCTCAACGGCACTGTCATGTTGGACATGAGAGCTAACACTATTGAGGAGATCGCAGGTGTGTGTGTGTATATATGTCTCTGCAGATATTTTACTGTGTCTGTGTCTGAAAGTTGAATGTGTTGAATAAAGCATGTAACTGTTGAATAAAGCATGTAACTGTTGAATAAAGCATGCAGTCTACCCTGTACACCCCCATAGACATGGTGATAGACAGCATGGTGGCGTCAGCTCAGCTGGAGGAGGGGTTGAGGCAGAAGGTGAGGGAGGCCATGTTGAAGAGACACCACCACCAGAACGAGAAGAAGCTCAGCAACCGCATCCCTCTGGTGCGCTCCTTCGCTGACATCGGCAAGAAACAATCTGACCCACACCTGCTTGAGAGAAACGGTGAGGGCCCTCGCTGCACCTCGCCTTTTTCCTCTTCTGCTCTTTATCCCCTCATTTCAGCTCTTCTATAAAAGAATGGTTTATTTACACCCTTTTTTACTGCAGTTTAGCCGTGTTTTGACAGATTGAATGTATGTACTTTGCACATGTTCTTTTATGAAGTGGGTTGGGTCTTTTTAAAGAAGTGTCAATTGGCTGAGGTAATTGAGTGACAAGACGATGGGCAAGATCTGATTGGTGCATGGGCCTTTTACTGGCATGTGATTTTCCCATCATGACTGTTCTTGAACACTGCAGTGATGAGTCTGAGTTTGTTTTGTGCACTGGATTGTGTTTTCTCCTGGAAAGATGGTTTTGTGTTGAACTGTTGTAATAGGCTAATAGTTAATAACTTAAAACCAAAGTAAATCTGTGCACATCATGTAGAAATGAAATCACAGTTGAAGATTATTGGTCAGCTTCCCCTTGCTTGTGATTGGTCCTTTTGAGTGACCTATAGTATATCCTTATTAAAGTGTGATGTAACCGCGGCATTTATTGCGTTTCTGTAACATTGTTGCAAAAGGTTGCTAAACAATGTTTTTGTGTGTGTTCTGAACATGTCTGCTGCTGTTTGTGGGCAGTTGGCATTATGACCGATGTTAATTGATCTTGACTTAATCTCTCCTGGTTTACTGCGGCTCCATGTACGTTGTGCAAATGTTCCATGTGACGTTTTGGGATGTACTGAATATGCCCCTGCTCTTTGTCTTTGACTTCCACTAACAAGACACTTCCAAGGCCTGGGCTTCGTAGCATGAAGAACATCGTTCCCAACACACATTTAGGATTTCTACCCTTCTTGATTTATTTTTCCCTCTCCCTCTTTTCTTTTTCCATCCAGTCTTCTCTCCTTTACAAACTACCCTTGCCCCCTCCATAGGAAGTCTATCGACCTCCCGCCCCTCCCTCCTCAAGGGAGTCCAGGGGGTCTCAGTTCCTCAGCCGCTTCCTGCTCAGTGCCAGCACCCCCCAGAACTCCCCTCCCCTAGCGAGATGCAGATCCTCCACCCCTCCCTGCCTGTCCCCCACCCCTCCTTTGACTGGCCCAGACCCACCCCTCCCTGCCTGTCTTCCACCCCTCTGACTGACCCAGACCTAGACCCAGAGATTGGGTTAGCAGCTGGTGAGGGTAGGAGCTGGAGTATCCCCAGTGTGGTGGTCCATGCTCCAGATGTGGAGGAACTGAGGCTCCAGTCCTGTCTAGTCAAGGACCACAAGGAGGAGTCTGAGGGTGCAGACCCTGCCCGCCTGGTGCAGCTCCTCCCCCCACCTCCATCAGGTTAAATATCCTGCAAATAGCATGAAACCCTCGCTCCACACCTTCTTCACCTTACATAATCTGACCCCTCTCGGTCCTTAACATTGTATGTGTCTGTCTGTGTGCTTGATGACTTGTGAAGCACTTAAAGGGTACATTTCATCAAAATAGAACCAGATGGTTTAGACTTAGTTATAGTGAAACACGTCAATTCTGGTCTTCATTTCCACAGTTGGTTGCGAAAGAACTATTTTGATTTACTGTTAATCTCATTTCCCCCAGCGGTTACATCACACCTTGAGAAGGTTCCTCTACGTCATCTCAAGGGAGCGGTTCGGTATGAAATACACTCCCTTCTGGATGTGCTTGGTGGTACCACCTCGAGGCTTACTATAAAAACAGGTGACCGCATGCCTTATTTGGCAATGGTCTTGGTAAGTGGAGTGTGCCAATATATATTTTGCATGACGCTTCCTTGACTAGACTACTGACGTTACTCAAAATTCTAAAGGCAGGAATGCACATTTCCGCATATGACCAAATTCAACGTTTTTGCTTACCGGTTTCATGCATCTTTTACGAAAGGAAAAAAAAACATGTAGGCTATGAGGATTATATGTTTATTTGTAGCTACAGTGGGGCGAAAAAGTATTTGATCCCCTGCTGATTTTGTACGTTTGCCCACTGATAAAGAAAGGATCAGTCTATAATTTGAATGGTAGGTTTATTTGAACAGTGAGAGACAGAATAACAACAAAAATATCGAGAAAAACGCATGTCAAAAATGTTTATAAATTGATTTGCATTTTAATGAGGGAAATAAGTATTTGACCCCCTCTCAATCAGAAAGATTTCTGGCTCCCATGTGTCTTTTATACAGGTAACGAGCTGAGATTAGGAGCACACTCTTAAAGGGAGTGCTCCTAACCGCAGCTTGTTACCTGTAAAAAAGACACCTGTCCACAGAAGCAATCAATCAATCAGATTCCAAACTCTCCACCATGGCCAAGACCAAAGAGCTCTCCAAGGATGTCAGGGACAAGACTGTAGACCTACACAAGGCTGGAATGGGCTACAAGACCATTGCCAAGCAGCTTGTTGAGAAGGTGACAACAGTTGGTGCGATTATTCGCAAATGGAAGAAACACAAAAGAACTGTCAATATCCCTCGGCCTGGGGCTCCATGCAAGATCTCACCTCGTGGGGTTGCAATGATCATGAGAACGGTGAGGAATCAGCCCAGAACTACACTGGAGGATCTTGTTAATGATCTCAAGGCAGCTGGTACCATAGCCACCAAGAAAACAATTGGTAACACACTACGCCGTGAAGGACTGAAATCCTGCAGCGCCCGCAAGGTCCCCCTGCTCAAGAATACATATACATGCCCGTCTGAAGTTTGCCAATGAACATCTGAATGATTCAGAGGACAACTGGGTGGAAGTGTTGTGGTCAGATGAGACCAAAATGGAGCTCTTTGGCATCAACTCAACTCGCCGTGTTTGGAGGAGGAGGAATGCTGCCTATGACCCCAAGAACACCATCTCCACCGTCAAACATGGAGGTGGAAACATTATGCTTTGGGGGTGTTTTTCTGCTAACCGGATCATTTGACTGGGCCATGTACTGTCAAATCTTGGGTGAGAACATCCTTCCCTCAGCCAGGGCATTGAAAATGGGTCGTGGATGGGTATTCCAGCATGACAATGACCCAAAACACACGGCCAAGGCAACAAAGGAGTGGCTCAAGAAGAAACACATTAAGGTCCTGGAGTGGCCTAGCCAGTCTCCAGTCCTTAATCCCATAGAAAATCTGTTGAGGGAGCTGAAGGTTCGAGTTGCCAAACGTCAGCCTCAAAACCTTAATGACTTGGAGAAGATCTGCAAAGAGGAGTGGGACAAAATCCCTCCTGAGATGTGTGCAAACCTAGTGGCCAACTACAAGAAACGTCAGACCTCTGTGATTGCCAAGAGTTTTGCCACCAAGTACTAAGTCATGTTTTGTAGAGGGGTCAAATACTTATTTCCCTCATCAAAATGCAAATCATTTTCTAACATTTTTGACATGTGTTTTTCTGGATTTTTTTGTTGTTATTCTGTCTCTCACTGTTCAAATAAACCTACCATTCAAATTATAGACTGATCAGTTCTTTGTAAGTGGGCAAACATACAAAATCAGCAGGGGATCAAATACTTTTCCCCCCACTGTACATCCATCGTTACAAGAAATAGATGACAATGGCTCATAGTTCAATGGTTGTGAGTTCTAATCCCACATGGGGCAGAGATGTGTACAGTTGAAGTTGGAAGTTTACATACACTTAGGTTGGAGTAATTTAAAACTCATTTTTCAACCAGTCCACACATTTCTTATTAACAAACTATAGTTTTGGAAAGTCGGTTAGGACATCTACTTTGTGCATGACACAAGTCATTTTTCCAACAATTGTTTACAGACAGATTATTTCACTTATAATTCACTGTACCACAATTCCAGTATGTCAGAAGTTTACATAACTTAGTGTATGTGACTGTACCTTTAAACAGATTGGAAAATTCCAGAAAATGATGTCATGGCTTTAGAAGCTTCTGATAGGCTTATTGACATAATTGGAGGTGTACCTGTGGATGTATTTCAAGGCCTACCTTCAAACTCAGTGCCTCTTTGCTTGACATCATGGGAAAATCAAAAGAAATCAGCCAAGACCTCAGAAAAATAATTGAAGACCTCCACAAGTCTGGTTCATCCTTGGCAGCAATTTCCAAACACCTGAAGGTACCACGCTCATCTGTACAAACAATAGTATGCAAGTATAAACACCATGGGACCATGCAGTAATCATACTGCTCAGGAAGGAGACGCGTTATGTTTCCTAGAGATGAACGTACTTTGGTGCGAAAAGTGCAAATCAATCCCAGAACAACAGCAAAGGACCTTGTGAAGATGCTGGAGGAAACCGGTACAAAAGTATCTATATCCACAGAAAAACGAGTGCTATACCGCTCAGCAAGGAAGAAACCACTGCTCCAAAACTGCCATAAAAAAGCCAGACTCCGGTTTGCGACAGCACATAGGGACAAAGATTGTACTTTTTGGAGAAATGTCCTCTGGTCTGATGAAACAAAAATGGACTGTTTGGCCATAATGACCATCGTTATGTTTGGAGGAAAAAGGGGGAGGCTTGTAAGCCAACGAACACCATCCCAACAGTGAGGCACGGAGGTGGCAGCACCATGTTGTGGGGGTGCTTTGCTGCAGGAGGGACTGGTGCACTTCACAAAATATATGGCTTCATGAAGAAGGAAAATGACGTGGATATATTGAAGCAACATCTCTAGACCTCAGTCAGGAAGTTAAATCTTGGTTGCAAATGGGGTCTTCCAAATGGACAATGACCCCAAGCATACTTCCAAAGTTGTGGCAAAATGGCTTAAGGACAACAAAGTCAAGGTATTGGAGTGGCCATCACAAAGCCCTGACCTCAATCCTATAGAAAATGTGTGGGCAGAACTGAAGCGTGTGCGAGCAAGGAGGCCTACAAACCTGACTCAGATACACCAGCTCTGTCAGGAGGAATGGGCCAAGATTCACCCAATTTATTGTGGGAAGCTTGTAGAAGGCTACCCAAAGCGTTTGAGCTAAGTTAAACAATTTAAAGGCAATGCTACCAAATACTAATTGAGTGTATGTAAACTTCTGACCCACTGGGAATGTGATGAAAGAAATAAAGCTGAAATAAGTCATTCTCTCTACTATTATTCTGACATTTCACATTCTTAAAATAAAGTGTTGATCCTAACTGATCTAAGACAGGGAATTTTTACTATGACTAAATGTCAGGAATTGTGAAAAACGGAGTTTATATGTATTTGTCTATGTAAACTTCCGACTTCAACTGTATATAGATCGATGGATGGATAGATAAAAACATTTTTATTTACAATATTCATCCTGTGCCCACACACTTCTAATTCTGAAAAGTGAACGCATGCCTATGAGAGGGGTGGCCTTGGTAGTAGTTGTAGGTTTTTATACAGTACCAAAGACTATTCTGAGTTAATTTTACCAAGAGCTACTGCATTAATACTGCAATGTGGGTTGGATTGAATTGAGCCCCTAATCTTCATTATCAAGGTGATGATTTGCTTTTTTCCCCCAACACAATACCGCAATAAATGTTAGTCCACATTTCAATGTATTATCATAATTTTTTTGCACTACATTGGGGATTTTAATTTACACCGCCAGTGGCAGTAGATGTCAGGAACTCACCACCTTTCCACTGAGAGCTGACTGTCCAGAGCCATATTTGCTCGAGATGCACATAATTTTATTATCAGCACATGCCAGTGGACTTCTGGTGAGAATGCTTTAGTGTTGGGATCAGGTACTACTACGTTTACCCACCCACAAAAATGAATATTTATGAGCAATTTCCCTGCTACCCACAACTTCTCACCTGAAAATGTGAACGGTTTGGGCAAAGGCTGAATTTGGAGTTGAGAGTTACCCTTTTATAAAGTTTGGTAACTGTTTACATTAAGTTGGCCCTATGTTATTGAAATCAGGCACTATTACCCCCATTACCACTGGCTAATAAATGATATCAGGGTTTAATGTTAGGCGTGCTCAGGTTTCACCCCCATATGCACAGTATTACACAGAGTGAGTTCCATAGCAAGTCCTAGTTTCAATTGGCAAGGTTCATAGACTGTAAGATGAGAGGTCAAAATACGTTTTTACAACAAGAGGCTGAGGTGTGTGTGTGTGTGTGTGTGTGTGTGTGTGTGTGTGTGTGTGTGTGTGTGTGTGTGTGTGTGAATACCAACATGTGAGTGTGTTCTATTTTTTCCCAGCCTTTAATGTGCTGTCTAGCTGGACCATGTGGTGTATCTTGGCTGACTGGTTCAGTAAGAAACAGGGGATTGACGCAGACAGGCAGGGCCCCATTGGAGCACATTCCACCACTAATCTCCCTCTGAAACCTTTCTGTCCAACTCCAGCCTCCGTAGGGTTGGTCCTGTAAACACAGAGGATGTCTATGGGTGTCTACCTAATTGACCCCCCCACTGTTTAGTTATTTCTACCATCTCTAATGACTTTGTTGTGATACGTGGAGTTTCTCACCCAGCATGTACAGAGCAGCTGCATGTCTGAACAAACTCTCAAACTCACTGAGTCACACATACATAGCCCCCCCCCCCCGCTCTCCTTCTCAGACACATAATTGTGTACGTCTACAAATTGTACCAATTCCCCATTCATAACGGCCATACACACAACTTTACTGTTCAATTGACCAATGGTTTCTTCTACCCCCTCCCCCTCATCCTCCTCCTCCCCTTGGGCAGGCCTCCTGGCGTCCCCCCAATCAGCTCCTGGGAACCTGGAGAACAGTAAACCGAGTGAGAGCCGCATCAGTGGAGGAAGCAGAGAGAACAGCACTGTGGACTTCAGCAAGGTAACGTCTCTCCTCCCACTGCTGAGCAGTGTGTAGACCCACGGTCACGAGGACAGACAAGTAGAGCTCAGCTACCCGACATTATACATTGGGTTAGGGCCTTTTTTTATCATTAACTAGGGTACGGGCAGGGCCCGTGTATCACTAAATTGATCACAAACATTTTGAAGCTGCCATTTGCTCATGCTCTGCTGCGCAATAGTCATATCTGACAACGATCATAACATGGTGTCAGAAGTGCTTCAACCTCATCAAATATAAGACAGGAGAGATTATTTCACAGGAAATAATGTTCCTTGTTTTGTTAGTGACAAAGTAGCTAACTGCTCTGTCATGTCTCGTCATTGAGCAGCCCTAGCAGAGCCGTTGCTATGGATACTCCCTCAGAGCCGCCATGAGCAGAGTGCATGCAGAGCGAGCTGCGCGCAGGGTGAGACTGACAGAGCAGCTAATGGATTTACTAATGGAGGAAGTTATTTTTGGTTTCGGTCAGGGACGGGACTTTAGTTTGTTTGAAGCAATCGGGCCTGGGTAGGACCTGAACGTCACAGCATAGGAAGGGCTCGGGCTTAAAGTTCATGCCCATGCAGGGCTCTACAGAGAAGTCAATATGGCAGCTGCTGGCTTCAAAGCCTCTGATTGGCCAATACATAGCATCAGAAATCCAGGGTTTATACAGTGCATTCAATAAGATTTCAGATCCCTTGACTTTTTCCACATTTTGTTACGTTACAACCTTATTCTACAATTATTTATTTTTTTTAATCCTTCAATCTACACATAATACCCCATAATGACAAAGCAAAAACAGGTTTTTAGAAATAAAATAATAACTGAAATCACATTTTACATAAGTATTCAGACCCTTTACTCAGTACTTTGTTGAAGCACTTTTGGCATTGATTACAGCCTCAATTCTTCTTGGGTATGACACTGCAGATCCTCTCAAGCTCTATTTTCAGGTCTCTCCAGAGATGTTCGATCGGGTTCAAATCGGGGCTCTGGGTGGGCCACTCAAGGACATTCAGAGACTTGTCCCAAGCCACTCCTGCATTGTCTTGGAAGGTGAACCGTCACCCCAGTCCGAGGTCCCGAGCGCTTTGGAGCAGGTTTTCTTCAAAGATCTCTTTCCTTCGATCCCGACTAGTCTCCCAGTCCCTGCCGCTGAAAAACATCCCCACAGCATGATGCTGCCACCACCATGCTTCAATGTAGGGGATGGTTCCAGGTTTCTTCTAGACGTGACACATGGCATTCAGGCCAAAGAGTTCAATCTTGGTTTCATCAGACCAGAGAATCTTGTTTCTCTTCGTTTGAGAGTCTTTAGTTGTCTTTCGGCAAACTCCAAGTGGACTGTCATGCCTTTTACTGAGGAGTGGCTTCTGTCTGGCCACTCTAGGATAAAGGTCTGATTGGTGGAGTGCTGCAGACATGGGAGAACCTTCCAGAAGGACAGCCATCTCCACAGAGGAACTCTGGAGTTCTGTCAGAGTGACCATCGGGTTCTTGGTCACCTCCCTGACCAAGGCCCTTTTCCCCCCCGATTGCTCAGTTTTGGCCAGGTGGCCAGGTCTAGGAAGAGTCTTGGTTCCAAACTCCTTCCATTTAAGAATGATGGAGGCCACTGTGTTCTTGTGGACCTTCAATGCTGCAGAAATTATTTGGTAGCCTTCCCCAGATCTGTGTCTCAACACAATCCTGTCTCGGAGCTCTACAGACAATTCCTTCGACCTCATTGCTTGGTTTTTGCTCTGACATGCACTGCCAACTGTGGGACCTTATATAGACAGGTGTGTGCCTTTCCAAATCATGTTCAATCAATTGAATTTACCACAGGTGAACTCCAATCAAGTTGTAGAAACATTTCAAATATGAATTTCTAAAAACCTGTTTTCGCTTGGTCATTATGGGGTATTGTGTGTAGATTGAGGTAACTAATGAATTGAATGTGACAAGTGGAAAAGGTCAAGGGGTCGGATATACAATGCATTCAGACTGTATTCAATCTCATTTGAAATAACACATGGTGGCGCTGGATACTGAACAAAGGGACTGGTTTCCGCTCCTTGGGGGACTGATGGGTATGAGCTCACAGATCACTGCACCTGTACATAGATGGGCTGTTTACAGATGGGCTATCTACCTACCTCATCCCCATACTGTATTTATTTATTTATCTTGCTCCTTTTCACCCCAGTATCTCTACTTGCTCATTCATCTTCTGCACATCTACCATTCCAGTGTTTAATTGCTATATTGTAATTACTTCGCCACCATGGCCTATTTATTGCCTTAACTTACCTCATTTGCACTCACTGTATATACACTTTTTGTTTTCTTTTGTTCTACTGTATTATTGACTGTATGTTTTGTTTATTCCATGTGTAACTCTGTTCTATGTGTCAAATTGCTATGCTTTATCTTGGCCAGGTCGCAGTTGCAAATGAGAACTTGTTCTCAACTAGCCTACCTGGTTAAATAAAGGTGAAAAAATGAGAACAGTGTATTATGAGGATGATCTTTATAATAAAAGAGGTGACATCATGGATCCAGATTGAACCCTAGCTGAGTGAGCTCAGCTTGTGGTGTGATCTGAATTAAGTTGTGCCCCTGTTTGTCCCGCCCTCAGCAGACTTGCCACTGTAGTTGTGGTTCCCGGGGCGGGGGTGCCAGGAGGCCTGCAGTAAGTCCTCTCTCCTGTCAATCACTGGCCCTGGCCAATCAGTGCTGTTGTGTTGTCCCTGGCTGATCCATGAGACTGTGTTGTACCGTGACGTGACTGTACATGACATGTTACCTGCCAGTGCCGTGTGTGTGTGTAACTGCAGTGTTGTGACTGTGTTGATCTGTCTGTAGTGGTCCGACCGTGGTTCAGAGAATCTGATGTTTTCATTATCTTTTTTTGTGCAGCAGTACAGCTGTCAGCAGCACAGATATATTCCAGCAGCAACCACACATATTCTATGTGATTTATTATTTATTAGGTGTCCTGTTTGATGTCATCGCTTCTGACGGAAGCATCCATAGTGTAAGTGGGTAGGGTCCAATGGTGTAGGGGTAGTGGGTAGAGTCCAATGGTGTAGGGTCCAATGGTGTAGGGGTAGTGGGTAGGGTCCAATGGTGTAGGGGTAGTGGGTAGGGTCCAATGGTGTAGGGGTAGTGGGTAGGGTCCAATGGTGTAGGGGTAGTGGGTAGGGTCCAATGGTGTAGGGGTAGTGGGTAGGGTCCAATGGTGTAGGGGTAGTGGGTAGGGTCCGATGGTGTAGGGGTAGTGGGTAGGGTCCAATGGTGTAGGGGTAGTAGGTAGGGTCCAATGGTGTAGGGGTAGTGGGTAGGGTCCAATGGTGTAGGGGTAGTGGGTAGGGTCCAATGGTGTAGGGGTAGTGGGTAGGGTCCAGTGGGGTAGGGTTAGTGGGTAGGGTCCAGTGGGGTAGGGTTAGTGGGTAGCGTCTACGGTGTAGGGGAAGTGGGTAGCGTCTACGGTGTAGGGGAAGTGGGTAGCGTCTACGGTGTAGGGGAAGTGGGTAGCGTCTACGGTGTAGGGGAAGTGGGTAGCGTCTACGGTGTAGGGGAAGTGGGTAGCGTCTACGGTGTAGGGGAAGTGGGTAGCGTCTACGGTGTAGGGGAAGTGGGTAGCGTCTACGGTGTAGGGGTAGTGGGTAGCGTCCACGGTGTAGGGGTAGTGGGTAGCGTCCACGGTGTAGGGGTAGTGGGTAGCGTCCACGGTGTAGGGGAAGTGGGTAGCGTCCACGGTGTAGGGGAAGTGGGTAGCGTCCACGGTGTAGGGGAAGTGGGTAGCGTCCACGGTGTAGGGGAAGTGGGTAGCGTCCACGGTGTAGGGGAAGTGGGTAGCGTCCACGGTGTAGGGGAAGTGGGTAGCGTCCACGGTGTAGGGGAAGTGGGTAGCGTCCACGGTGTAGGGGAAGTGGGTAGCGTCCACGGTGTAGGGGAAGTGGGTAGCGTCCACGGTGTAGGGGAAGTGGGTAGCGTCCACGGTGTAGGGTTAGTGGGTAGCGTCCACGGTGTAGGGGAAGTGGGTAGCGTCCACGGTGTAGGGGAAGTGGGTAGCGTCCACGGTGTAGGGGAAGTGGGTAGGGGTAGCGTGTAGGGGAAGTGGGTAGCGTGTAGGGGTAGCGTGTAGGGGTAGTGGGTAGCGTCCACGGTGCGGGGGTAGTTTGTGGGTAGCGTCCACGGTGCGGGGGTAGTTTGTGGGTAGCGTTCACGGTGCGGGGGTAGTTTGTGGCTAGCGTCCACGGTGTAGGGGATCAGGTACCCCGTCTCCTTAACTCCTGATCCGCAGGCTACTTGCCCGGTACATGTGATTAATGGTGTACATGCGCTGGTTATTTTTTTGGGGGGGGGGGGGGTAGTACAACTCCCAAACTACCCGTCTATACACACATCCTCAGTAACTGACCATGTTACCAAAACACACATCTTATATTTTTCCACAGTTTATAACTGAGAATTTTGTAGAAATTTGGCAAACACATAATGTAGGGTTGGTACGGCCTGAAATCTTGGAAAAGTCCTGGAATTTTACAATGTTTTCCAGTCCTGGAAAAGTTTTAGAAAATGATAAAATCTGAAAAGAATACTTTTTTTTCATGTATTTTATTTGGGCACATATTTTTTACCAGTCACATAAAAATCAGCCAGGATCGGAATATGACACCTCAGTGCATCTGTGTCATCACCTGCATGTGTACCAGTGGGCCATTGCTCAAGGCCTATAAAATATGATCGAGAACAGACTGAGTTGGTAGCCAATTCAAATCCTGTAGCCTGGCTAGTTCTCTCTCTCTAGTTAACTGTTCAGTGTTTCCTCTATGCGTTTCCCCTATATGATCTTTGATATATTGAATGAGCAAATTATTGGATAAAGCCATAGCAACATTTCCACCAAATATGTTTTACATCAAGGGAGGTCAACCATCCTCCAGGAGAGCTAATGAGTGAAGGCTTTTATTCCATGTATTATTTTAGTCCTCTAGCAAAATAAAATATATTTTAGAAATGAGCTGCTCAACCGGACCTTGATAAACTGACTGCAACGTGTTCGAACAGGGCTGTATCAAAAGCCTGCACACCCATCAGCTCTCCAGACTGAGGGTTGACCACATGTGTTTATACAGTTGCCTAACAGGGATTCTACTTTGTGGGGGGTTAAGTGCCTTGCACAACGACAGGAGATGGTAGACTACATGGGATCAGAGGGCAGCCTCCAAGTGTTGATACCACATTTCTGGTTTAAAGTCCTGAAATTCAATCTGTCTAAATGTGTATGAACCCTGCATGGCCAATACAATTCAACTTCAGGAACATCCAAGAAGGTATTCTTCCTGTTTAACCCTGTGACCTTCAACCTCCCAGGTGGACATGAACTTCATGAAGAAGATCCCTCCGGGCGCGGAGGCTTCCAACGTGCTGGTGGGAGAGGTGGAATTCCTGGAGCGACCAATCATAGCCTTCATCAGGCTGTCCCCCGCCGTGCTGCTCACTGGTCTCACTGAGGTGCCCGTACCCACCAGGTAACAGTGTGTACATGCACTTATCTGAATCGTATGACAGGCATTTAGTTATTTTGACTGTGAAGGAGTTATGGCAATAGACGACAATTTTGGAAAAATCTATTGTGTGTTGAGGGGGGTGTGCGGTGGTGTGTGCTTGGATGGACTCTGATTCCATCCTGCTTTCCTCTTGCTCAGGTTCCTGTTCCTGCTGCTGGGTCCGTTTGGGAAGGGTCCTCAGTACCACGAGATCGGCCGCTCCATCGCCACGCTGATGACAGACGAGGTGAGGAGCACTACAACACAGCTCTGGATTGGTCTAATTTCAACCTTGGCCAATCATCGATTGGTCCCATGCTGTGGCGTCAGAAGCAGTGACATGTCGTTTGAGAGACTGCTGTTGTCGTCCTGTGCCAGGTCTTCCATGATGTAGCGTACAAGGCCAAAGACCGGAACGATCTGCTGTCGGGGATAGATGAGTTTCTGGACCAGGTGACCGTCCTACCCCCAGGAGAGTGGGACCCTACGATACGAATCGAGCCCCCCAAGAGTGTCCCGTCTCAGGTGAGGGATCTGGACGAAGATGTTGGTTGGCTGCTATTGAACGTGTGAGACATGCTGATGGGTAATATTGTAAGAGAACCGCTGTGGACACGGTGTGTGTCCAGTACGGATGGTTAGAATGTTGAGGGCTGTGCAGTAACCTGGCCTGTGGGGGGCTTTTCTCTCTACACAGGACAAGAGGAAGATGCCCTCATTGCCCAACGGCTCTGCCCATAATGAGTCCTTCAAGGAAGACCAGCACCAAGCAGGACCAGAGCTACAGAGGACAGGGAGGTGGGTCTCTCTCTCACACACAAACACACACAATGGGTTTTCTTTAATCCCTTTTGATGAAAAGGAGCTGCCAGACTGAGTGGTCACCTTGGCAGCTCATTATAAAAGCATTATAAACATGAAGAGAGCTGTTCACTAGAGGTCTGGAAAGTCTTTCATGTGTCTGATGTAGAAGCTGAAGAGGTCTAATGCAGCCTTTCATCTAGCAGCACTTCACCAGTACTCCACCACCCCACACACACCGTCTACACACCAGTACTCCACCACCACACACACACCGTCTACACACCAGTACTCCACCTCCCCACACACACCGTCTACACACCAGTACTCCTCCACCACGCCACACACACCGTCTACACACCAGTACTCCACCACCACACACACACCGTCTACACACCAGTACTCCACCACTCCACACACACCGTCTACACACCAGTACTCCACCACCCCACACACACCGTCTACACACCAGTACTCCACCACCCCACACACACACCGTCTACACACCAGTACTCCACCACCACACACACACACCGTCTACACACCAGTACTCCACCACCCCACACACACCGTCTACACACCAGTACTCCACCACTCCACACACACACCGTCTACACACCAGTACTCCACCACTCCACACACACACCGTCTACACACCAGTACTCCACCACTCCACACACACACCGTCTACACACCAGTACTCCACCACTCCACACACACACCGTCTACACACCAGTACTCCACCACCACACACACACACCGTCTACACACCAGTACTCCACCACCACACACACACACCGTCTACACACCAGTACTCCACCACCACACACACACCGTCTACACACCAGTACTCCACCACCACACACACACCGTCTACACACCAGTACTCCACCACCACACACACACCGTCTACACACCAGTACTCCACCACCACACACACACCGTCTACACACCAGTACTCCACCACCACACACACACCGTCTACACACCAGTACTCCACCACCCCGCACACACACCTGTCTACACACCAGTGCTCCACCACCCCGCACACACACACTGTCTACACACCAGTGCTCCACCACCCCGCACACACACACTGTCTACACACCAGTGCTCCACCACCCCGCACACACACACTGTCTACACACCAGTACTCCACCACCCCGCACACACACACTGTCTACACACCAGTACTCCACCACCCCACACACACACCGTCTACACACCAGTACTCCACCACCCCACACACACACCGTCTACACACCAGTACTCCACCACCCCACACACACACCGTCTACACACCAGTACTCCACCACCCACACACACACCGTCTACACACCAGTACTCCACCACCCCACACACACACCGTCTACACACCAGTACTCCACCACCCCGCGCGCACACACCGTCTACACACCAGTACTCCACCACCCCGCGCACACACACCGTCTACACACCAGTACTCCACCACCCCGCGCACACACACCGTCTACACACCAGTACTCCACCACCCCGCACGCACACACCGTCTACACACCAGTACTCCACCACCCCACACACGCAGTACTCCACCACCCCGCACACACCGTCTACACATCAAGCCAGAGCTAGCCATGAAACAGGGTTAAACAGTCAGACTGTTCACTCTCCAATAATACTGAGACCACACCATAGTGTATGTCTAGTTCATGAAAAAGACCAGAAATATACTAGATTTCTTTCTGAATCCTTACTTTTACTAACTGGTCTTCAATTGTGCTTGTTTCATGAGAACTACTAAGTAGACGTATATATTATTGCGCAGCAGTTACTGTGTAATGTTGAGTAATGACATTCTGCTCAGTGAAGAAGTTAGATAGTTGATAACTATGGCATTAAGGGTGACATCACTTTAAAGAGTCTATGTAGGCTTTGGACATGCTGTTCTTGACCCCTCTCTGAAACATGACCTGAAGAGGCCTGTACAGGAGCCGTGTCTGTGTGACAATTATTTATGTCCCCTCAGCTGGCACGGTTTCCATTGCTGGCTATATTCCAACTGCCTACTACACTTAGTCTGTCCAGTTTTGAGTTGTCCCCAATACTAAAGGTGCAGAGATGATATCACATCTCTCTAGCAATTAAACTATTATTAAAACTCCCTCACTGGCTTCCCTGCTCTCTGATGTCTTCCCTCTCTCTCTCCCTCCCTCCCTCTCTCTCCTCTGTCAGGATCTTTGGGGGTCTGGTGATGGATGTAAGGAGGAAAGCTCCGTTCCTGTGGAGCGATATTAGGGATGCTCTGAGCCTGCAGTGCCTGGCCTCTGTACTGTTCCTCTACTGCGCCTGCATGTCCCCTGTCATCACTTTCGGAGGCCTGCTGGGTGAGGCCACCAAGGGAAACATCGTGAGTGATGTCACCAGAAACTAATGGGAAATATCTGTATTTGTCTACAGTTATTGATGACTTTGCAATAGAAATGTGTAATTGCTCACCGTCTTTGCCTAATCTCCCATCACTCTCACCCAGAGTGCGATCGAGTCGTTGTTCGGGGCGTCTCTGACGGGCGTGGCCTTCTCCATGTTTGCGGGCCAGCCACTCACCATCCTGGGCAGCACCGGACCAGTCCTGGTCTTTGAGAAGATCCTCTTCAAATTCTGCAGGTGAGTGTGCAGGCTACTGCTGGAGCCGTGTCCCAACTGTCTCAAACACCTCCTCAGGGTTCATATGGTCATGAAAATCCAAGAATTTGATTTAACTAGGCAAGTAAGTTAAGAACAAATTCTTATTTACAATGATGGCCTACCCCGGCCAAACCCTAACCGGGACCACGCTGGGCCAATTGTGCGCCGGCCCGTGGGACTCCCAATCACGGCTGGTTGTGATACAGCATGGAATCGAACCAGGGTCTGTAGTGACACCTCTTGCACTGAGATGCTGTGCCTTTGAGCGCGGCGCCACTCGGGAGCCTAGGCCTGGAAAAGTTTTGGAAAATGATAAAATCCCAAAACGCTTTCTGTTAATGTAATTTTTTTATGCACCGTTTTGACATATTTTATCAATCAATTAAAAATCAACATATCAGCCAGGATCAGAATGACACTAGCATGTTGGTGTTTGCGAGCATCATCTGCATAGTGCTAGACTAGTGGGCCGTTGCTGAAGAAGAGCGAGACAGTCGGACATTACAGCAGCAGGTAGGCCTAGCCAATAAAATATGATAGAACAAATTAACTAGGGAGCCAATTCAAAACATGTCTTCTATCCTCTGGTTAACTGTTTAGCTATTATTAGCATGTATGAATGTTTTCGTTATCTCCCCAAAAACTTTCCACCGATTCTCGCGAATAAGGCCATACAAAGTTAATTAACTTTTTTGAACAATTCATGATTCATTTAAATGATTCCAGTTTGGCTAAATAAATAATTCACTTTGCTATTGTATTAGTTGGGATTCGGTTCAAACGTGGTGAATTGGATCATGTGAATCAAAGTAATTATTTGTGAATAGTGAATATTCATTTTAGGAAAAAATATTCTATATAGCCTTTTTTTTTTGATTATGTGGCTGCAATACTTCCTGTTGATTTGGGCATCCAATGTATGGAACATTACAACTCAATAGATGCTAGTCAGCCTGCAAAGTAAACACTTCTAAGATAAATATGACTAAACAGCTGAATAAAATATTTGTAGCCTACCATTGCCATTTGATCTTTTGATATATTGAATTAACAAAAGGCATAACATTTATTTGGTTGTAATGTTGCAATGTTTTAAATTAAGGGAGGTCAACCATCCTCCAGGATAGCTAATGAGAGTGCAGGCTTTTATTCCAGTCCCCCTCTAACAAACCATTAGAAATAAAATGCTCCATTGGACCTTGATAAACTGGTTCTGACGTGTTTGAGCAGGGCTTGATCAAAAGCCTGCACTACCAGTGGCTCTCCTGTCCTAAGGGTTGACCACATGTTTTATACAGTTTCCTAATGGGTATTCTAAACTCAGCAAAGAAAGAAATGTCTTCTCACTGTCAACTGTGTTTATTTTCAGCAAACTTAACATATGTAAATATTTGTATGAACATAACAAGATTCAACAACTGAGACATAAACTGAACAAGTTCCACAGACATGTGACTAACAGAAATTGAATAATGTGTCCATGAACAAAGGGGGGGGGGGGGGTCAAAATCAAAAGTAACAGTCAGTATCTGGTGTGGCCACCAGCTGCATTAAGTACTGCAGTGCATCTCCTCCTCATGGGCTGCACCAGATTTGCCAGTTCTTGCTGTGAGATGTTACCCCATTCTTCCACCAAGGCACCTGCAAGTTCCCGGACATTTCTGGGGGGAATGGCCATAGCCCTCACCCTCCGATCCAACAGGTCCCAGACGTGCTCAATGGGATTGAGATCCGGGCTTTTCGCTGGCCATGGCAGAACACTGAACATTCCTGTCTTGCAGGAAATCACGCACAGAACGAGCAGTATGGCTAGTGGCATTGTCATGTCAGGATGAGCCTGCAGGAAGGGTACCACATGCGGGAGGAGGATGTCTTCCCTGTAACGCACAGTGTTGAAATTGCCTGCAATGACAACAAGCTCAGTCCGATGATGCTGTGACACACCGCCCCAGACCATGACGGACCCTCCACCTCCAAATCGATCCCGCTCCAGAGTACAGGCCTCGGTGTAACGCTCATTCCTTCGACGATAAACGCGAACCCGACCATCACCCCTGGTGAGACAAAACCGCGACTCGTCATGTGAAGAGCACTTTTTGCCAGTCCTTTCTGGTCCAGCGACGGTGGGTTTGTGCCCATAGGCGACATTGTTGCCGGTGATGTCTGGTGAGGACCTGCCTTACAACAGGCCTACAAGCTCTCAGTCCAGCCTCTCTCAGCCTATTGCGGACAGTCTGAGCACTGATGGAGGGATTGTGCGTTCCTGGTGTAACTCGGGCAGTTGTTGCCATCCTGTACCTGTCCCGCAGGTGTGATGTTCGGAAATACCGATCCTGTGCAGGTGTTGTTACACGTGGTCTGCCACTGCGAGGACGATCAGCTATCTGTCTTGTCTCCCTCTAGCACTGTCTTAGGCGTCTCACAGTACGGACATTGCAATTTATTGCCCTGGCCACATCTGCAGTCATCATGCCTCCTTGCAGCATGCCTAAGGCACGTTCATGCTGATGAGCAGGGACCCTGGGCATCTTTCTTTTGGTGTTTTTCAGAGCCTGTAGAAAGGCCTCTTTAGTTTCCTAAGTTTTCATAACTGTGACCTTAATTGCCTACCATCTGTAAGCTGTTATTGTCTTAACGACCGTTCCACAGGCGCATGTTCATTAATTGTTTATGGTTCATTGAACAAGCATGGGAAACAGTGTTTAAACCCTTAACAATGAAGATCTGTAAAGTTATTTGGATTTTTACGAATTGTCTTTGAAAGACAGGGTCCTGAAAAAGGAAGTTTCTTTTTTTGTTGAGTTTACTTTGTTGGGGGGGGTTAAGTGCCTTGCTTAAAACTTCTTAGGGCTAGGGGGCAGTATTAGGAAGTTTGGATGACTGAGGTGCCCAAAGTAAACTGCCTGTTACTCAGGCCTAGAAGCTAGGATATGCATGGTAGTATTTGATTGAAAACACTCTCTAAAGTTTCTAAAACTGTTAGAATAATGTCTGTGAGTATAACAGAACTGATTTGATTTTCCAATGCATTTCTATGGGAAGCCTAATTATTAGGACCCAGATTGCAGTTCCTATGGCTTCCACTAGATGTCAACAGTCTTTAGAAATTGTTCAATGTTTATTTTTTTTTAATAAAAAATGTTTTTAAATGAAGAAGTATTCTTTCTAAGTGTCACTCAGGTGGACTCTAGTGTTTTTGTGCGTGTAAATGAGAGTGCGCTCCTCATTGTTTTTCTCCGGTATTGAAAACGGGTTATTCCGTTTTTAAATTTTATCGATTATTTGCATATTAGGGTACCTGAGGTTGGATTAGAAACGTTGTTTGAAATGTTTGGACCAAGTTTACAGGTAACTTATTAGATCCTTTGTAGGCATGTTGGGCGAGTTGGAACAGGTGTATTTGTGAATCAAATGCGCCAAATAAACAAACATTTTTGGGATATAAAGGACTTTATCGAACAAAACGACCATTCGTTGTGTAACTGAGACCTTTGGGATTGCAAAAGATGATCTTCAAAGGTAAGCAATTTATTTTATCGCAATTTCTGACTTTCGTGATGCATCTGCTTTTGAATGCGGGGCGCTGTCCTCAGATAATCGCATGGTATGCTTTCGCCGTAAAGCCTTTTTGAAATCTGACAAAGAGGCTGGGTTAACAAGAAGTTAAGCTTTTAAATGATGTAAGACACTTGTATCTTCATGAATGTTTAATATTACGAATTTAGTATTTTTGAATTTCGCGCTCTGCAATTTACCGGATGTTGTCAAATCGATCCCGGTAATGGGATTCTAGCCGTAAGGGATCCCTAAGAGGTTTTAACGACAGGTGATGGTACATGGGATCAGAGAGCAGCCTCCCAGTGTTACCCCATTACACTGACGACAGGAGATAGTCTCTGATCCCATATACAGTCTTTTTTATACATACATTGCGACGCCACCAATTGTTGGTTGATGGAAATGTTAAAAGTCATGGAAAAGTCATGAAATTCCATGTGTCAGAATATGAACCCTGCCTCTTTCTCGTCTCCTTTCCTTCCTCAAACACCTCCTTCTCTTGTCACCTTTCCTTTTCTTGTCTCCTTTCCCTCCTAAGAACACCTTCTTGTCTCCTTTCCTTCCTTCATCTGACAGGATTTGATGAGCGATACGATGGGAACCTATACAGCCCAGCACGAACATCAGATTTAAAGGTGGTTTACAACTTGAAAGCCTGTTCACATTGTAAAGGTACAGGGCTGGTGGCCAGACTACTGTAAACCAGATCTGGAAATGGTGTTACTATAGCGCCATCTGCTGGTAATGAGATGACTGACACCTACACTCAACTGAAACAGAAGAGGACCATTGTCTGTAATCAAGTTGTGGTGTATTATGGTATTAGCCCCAAGTACTAAAGGACAAAAGATCATGTCAAGGGTTAAGATAAATGATCTTTAATCTACTGGACAATAACTGATGTTCCCACTGGAGGTAAGAGGTATAAGCTAAACGCCCAGTCTAATATACAGAATATTTTATTTAACCTTTATTTAACTAGGCAAGTCAGTTAATTAAGAACAAATTCTTATTTATAATGATGCAATAAGCAGACTTTCACCTCAATGTTATTTTTAATTCAGTCAATGATTTAACAACTGTTGAAAACAATGCTACTGTGTATGTACACTTCTGTCTCTGGGGAAGAGGAGGGATGTAGGTCTGTCTCTGGTTGCTGTGTCATGGGGAAGAGGAGGGATGTAGGTCTGTCTCTGGTTGCTGTGTCATGGGGAAGAGGAGGGATGTAGGTCTGTCTCTGGTTGCTGTGTCATGGGGAAGAGGAGGGATGTAGGTCTGTCTCTGGTTGCTGTGTCATGGGGAAGAGGAGGGATGTCGGTCTGTCTCTGGTTGCTGTGTCATGGGGAAGAGGAGGGATGTAGACCTATTGCTTCAGCTGCTGTGGCATGGGGAAGAGGAGGAAGCCGCTGAAGGTGCTGTGGTGGTTGGCGTTGTCCCAGACCTGGGTGTTGGCCCACAGCATCATTTGCAGACTGTCTCCCTCCTCCAGCAGCAGAGTGGCTCCGTTAGACGCCGTGTCGCTGCCCTCGCCGGACGGACTCTCGTGAGCGGCCAGAATGACTTTGCCACCGTTCTTATACAGCATGGAGCTCAAGGTGACGTCTGTAGGAGCGTTGGCCGTGAACCGGATGTAGTAGACTCCACGAACCGGAGCCGTGAATTCACCTGAGAGGACAGGGTTGTTTTTAACAGGGGAAGAATGAGGAGAGGGTTAAAGTGTGTGTGTGTTACCTGTCTCTACGTTGTATGCACCACCAACATTTGTCAAGACCTCTCTGTAGACCAGCTTTTTGTTAAAGTCTCCTGCCTTTTGGAGTCCATTGCCTCCCAGTGATGCTGCGAACGCCACCTTAGGAATGTCTGTGGAATGCACATTTCATTCATTTATCAACACACATCAATATTACAGATCACACACCAGTGGTTGCCATGTAATTGTCTCGCCGCGTGTGTGCAGCCTCACCACATTCTTATCAGTTACCACACTCCACACAACAGATGATGCATCTTTCTCACCTTTCAGTGCCTGCAGCTCTTTCTCCATGGATTCCATTCTCTCTCTCATAGCTAGAAACAAGGAGAATACACTTTCACTGTAGTAACATCTATCTTTATACGCACACCCACTCTCTTCCACTGCACATGCACAGTGGCAATTCAGGCTTACACACAACCTAAATTGTCACAGCATATTATTTCCCAGGTCCATCTTACCGAACACGCTGGCTGTTAGGTCAGACTTGGCCTTCAGCTCTGCCAGTGTCCATGATCTGTCTGAACGTGGAGGGGTTGTCCTGGTCCCCCCAGGTGGGCTGAGCTGTGACCCACAGAGACAGGCAGGCCAGGGCCAGCAGTGGAAGGCTGCAGGGTGCCATTATCGCTCGCCTCTGTGTGTGATCAACAGGGTCGCAGAGAGAAGAGGAAGAATGTAACATGGCCCACACTCTCCTGAGCTCTTATAGAGACAAACACCCACTCTCTGTCATACACACACAGAGATGTTGCAAGCAAACAGGAATTCCCTGAGTGATTGCTTTTTCTAAAAGGTAAATAGTGTATGTCCCTGTCCTGTCCCCCCCCCCCCCCCCCCAGTCTGTAAATCCAGACCTTGTGTACCTGGTCAGGGTTCAAGTAGTGACCTGGTCTAGTATTGCTGAATGAGGCCAAAATGACTTTTCAGGATTAGGGTTGTCTTATTCAGTTTTAGGATTCCTACTTCTGTAAGTTTTTGAAATTATTTCTCCTTTTTGTGACATATCAGGGTTGTATAGGACCAATGCCAGTACTTTAAGTTGTCCATATAAGTTTAGTATTGTGTGTGTTGTCTCCCTAACCCTCTGTCCCCATCTCCCCTTGTCCAGTGACTACGACCTGTCCTACCTGTCCTTGAGGACCAGCATCGGCCTGTGGACGGCCTTTCTGTGCCTCGTCCTGGTTGCCACGGACGCCAGCTCCCTGGTCTGTTACATCACCCGCTTCACAGAGGAAGCCTTCGCAGCGCTCATCTGCATCATCTTCATCTACGAGGCCCTGGAGAAGCTGGTTCACCTGGGGGAACTCTACCCCATCAACATGAACAACAAGCTGGACAACCTCACCTTCTACATGTAAGAACGCTGAGCTACGACCTCACCTTCTACATGTAAGAACGCTGAGCTACGACCTCACCTTCTACATGTTAGAACGCTGAGCTACGACCTCACCTCTCTGAAGCGCGAGCTCGCCTCCCTCACGAGACGCTGAGCTACGACCTCACCTTCTACATGTTAGAACGCTGAGCTACGACCTCACCTTCTACATGTTAGAACGCTGAGCTACGACCTCACCTTCTACATGTTAGAACGCTGAGCTACGACCTCACCTTCTACATGTTAGAACGCTGAGCTACGACCTCACCTTCTACATGTTAGAACGCTGAGCTACGACCTCACCTTCTACATGTTAGAACGCTGAGCTACGACCTCACCTTCTACATGTTAGAACGCTGAGCTACGACCTCACCTTCTACATGTTAGAACGCTGAGCTACGACCTCACCTTCTACATGTTAGAACGCTGAGCTACGACCTCACCTTCTACATGTTAGAACGCTGAGCTACGACCTCACCTTCTACATGTTAGAACGCTGAGCTACGACCTCACCTTCTACATGTAAGAACGCTGAGCTACGACCTCACCTTCTACATGTTAGAACGCTGAGCTACGACCTCACCTTCTACATGTTAGAACGCTGAGCTACGACCTCACCTTCTACATGTAAGAACGCTGAGCTACGACCTCACCTTCTACATAGTTCAAAGGAAGTGTACTCTGCACATCCAAACTACCTTAGGTGTTTTTGTTAGGTCAGTTGTGGCAGGTGGGAGAGTTAGGTCAGGTGTGGCAGGTGAGAGAGTTAGGTCAGTTGTAGGAGGTGGGCGAGTTAGGTCAGTTGTAGGAGGTGGGCGAGTTAGGTCAGTTGTGGCAGGTGGGCGAGTTAGGTCAGTTGTGGCAGGTGGGCGAGTTAGGTCAGTTGTGGCAGGTGGGAGAGTTAGGTCAGTTGTGGGAGAGTTAGGTCAGTTGTGGGAGAGTTAGGTCAGTTGTGGCAGGTGGGCGAGTTAGGTCAGTTGTGGCAGGTGGGCGAGTTAGGTCAGTTGTGGCAGGTGGGAGAGTTAGGTCAGTTGTGGCGGGGGAGAGTTAGGTCAGTTGTGGGAGAGTTAGGTCAGTTGTGGGAGAGTTAGGTCAGTTGTGGGAGAGTTAGGTCAGTTGTGGGAGAGTTAGGTCAGTTGTGGGAGAGTTAGGTCAGTTGTGGGAGAGTTAGGTCAGTTGTGGGAGAGTTAGGTCAGTTGTGGGAGAGTTAGGTCAGTTGTAGTAGGTGAACGATGTCGGTTAATGTTCAGTCTCTGTCTCAGATGTCAATGTTCTCCGCCGGTTAACGCCACGCCTGAGATCCAGCAGGTCTGGAACCACAGCGGGGTCGCACCAGAATCCATATCTTGGACCCAACTGGATGTCAATGTAAGTTGTGTGTTTTTCTGTGTGTGTGTGTTTTTCTGTGTGTGTGTGTTTTTCTGTGTGTGTGTGTTTTTCTGTGTGTGTGTGTTTTTCTGTGTGTGTGTGTTTTTCTGTGTGTTTTTCTGTGTGTTTTTCTGTGTGTGTGTGTTTTCTGTGTGTGTGTGTTTTTCTGTGTGTGTGTGTTTTTCCGTGTGTGTGTGTTTTTCCGTGTGTGTGTGTTTTTCCGTGTGTGTGTGTGTGTGTTTTCCGTGTGTGTGTGTGTGTTTCCGTGTGTGTGTGTGTGTGTTTTCCGTGTGTGTGTGTGTGTGTTTTTCCGTGTGTGTGTGTGTTTTTCCGTGTGTGTGTGTGTGTGTGTGTTTTTCCGTGTGTGTGTGTTTTTCCGTGTGTGTGTTTTTCCGTGTGTGTGTTTTCCGTGTGTGTGTGTGTTTTTCCGTGTGTCTGTTTGCGTGTGCGTGCTTATGGGGCGTCCATGGTACCTTCTTATTGTTGTAATCTGTCTCGTACTGTTTTTCCATTTCAATAGTATAATTATATTGATTTCATGCATGGACATACATTTTGATTTTGACAACCCTCAACTGTCCTTCCCCCGGTCTGTGTTGTAGGATTGTTCTAGGCTACGTGGGGAGTTTGTTGGGCCAGCTTGTGGCCACCATGGTCCCTACATCCCTGACGTCCTCTTCTGGTCCGTCATCCTCTTCTTCACCACCTTCTTCCTCTCCTCCTTCCTCAAGCAGTTCAAGACCAAGCTCTACTTTCCCACCAAGGTTTGGCATTAGAGTAGGAGTGATGTGTCTGTCAGGGTTGTGTACTAGTGAGTTTAGGTCCTACCACTCTGCTCTCTCCCTTGGTTTGATCCTCTATACTTGAACTTTTACCTCTTTTCTTTTCAGCTGTGCACTCCTTCTCACTCTCTGTCCTTCTGTGTTCCAGGTACGGTCGACCATCAGTGACTTTGCAGTCTTCCTGACCATCATGATCATGGTCCTGGTGGACTACCTGGTGGGCATTCCCTCCCCCAAACTGAATGTGCCTGACCGCTTTCAGGTACAGATTGGTTTCAAACAGTTAACTCTGAATTTCGTTTAGTTTGGGCCTTTAAATTGTTTAACGTAAAAAAATAAATTAAAAAAAAGTCTAAATGATTATATCTGAATACATTATTATTATTGTGTTAAGTTACGCGACAAACAATGGACATTATGCGAGAATTGTAAAAAATCTATTTGACTAAATGTCAATAATGTGGTCATCAAAATACATATTAAATAATTTGAAAACATTAACGAGGCTATTGTTAACCTTGTCTAAAAATCACAATACTGAATGTGACATTACGGGGTATAAGTCCAAATGTAAGGCAAGTGCCATGCTAAGAACGTTCAAATCTGTGGGACAGACCTTTTTGTGAAACCCGTGGAATCCGTGTGTTCATATTTGCTCTTGGCGGAAGGTATTCCTCAACCAATCAGAGTACGATCGATGGGACTTTGTATTGCTAAGAAGTGTTGGAAAGTCCTGAGTGTTTCATGGTCATCAGATGTCTTTTCACTGAAATATCAGGTGAAACGTTTTTCCCTCGCTTCTGTCGTTCAGGTGTTTTCAGAGAAACGGAAAAAAACACAGCCTGTTACAAAGTAGAGCTTCATAGCTACGTTCATGGGTTGTCAGGGATTGGTCCAAATTCCCGTTTCGCCACCCCCATTTCCATGATGGGTGCTAGCTTGCTAGCTGTGTGGGAGTGAGAGGCAGTGCTGCTCTGCAGTGGCTGTAATGTGCCAGCGGCGAATTGGTCTTAAATTTGGGATAATTTGCTTAATGTAGCATTTTAATTGAATCTATTTGACTTGTATTTGAATTATCTCTGTGTTCTCCATCAGTCCTGAAAGTTCCTTAACAGTAGCTAGGTTTCCATCCAATTAGCGACATAAAACACATCTGCCTATTTTCCCAGCAGTGGTGTTTTCACAAAAGTGTCTGACGTAGTGCACACAAAATAAACTTTTTCACGTACTGAATAAAAAGTCTAAAGTTCAATGTATTTCAAAGGTCAATGTTAATCCCTAGTCAATAATGGCACCAAACCACCTGTCTGGATTCTTAGATTCAACACGTTTTGTTCAATATCTCAGAGTATTATCAACCTACTATTTGAGACACTGGTTTACTGTGTGTGTTGTGACCTACCGGTTTACTGTGTGTGTTGTGACCTACCGGTTTACTGTGTGTGTTGTGACCTACCGGTCTACTGTGTGTGTTGTGACCTACCGGTTTACTGTGTGTGTTGTGACCTACCGGTTTACTGTGTGTGTTGTGACCTACCGGTTTACTGTGTGTGTTGTGACCTACCGGTTTACTGTGTGTGTTGTGACCTACCGGTTTACTGTGTGTGTTGTGACCTACCGGTTTACTGTGTGGGTTGTGACCTACTGGTTTACTGTGTGGGTTGTGACCTACTGGTTTACTGTGTGGGTTGTGACCTACTGGTTTACTGTGTGGGTTGTGACCTACTGGTTTACTGTGTGGGTTGTGACCTACTGGTTTACTGTGTGAGTTGTGGCCTACTGGTTTACTGTGTGTGCTGTCGCCTACTGGTTTACTGTGTGTGCTGTCACCTACTGGTTTACTGTGTGTGCTGTCACCTACTGGTTTACTGTGTGTGCTGTCACCTACCGGTTTATTGTGTGTGTTGTGGCCTACTGGTTTACTGTGTGTGCTGTCACCTACCGGTTTACTGTGTGTGTTGTGGCCTACTGGTTTACTGTGTGTGCTGTCACCTACCGGTTTACTGTGTGTGTTGTGGCCTACTGGTTTACTGTGTGTGCTGTCACCTACCGGTTTACTGTGTGTGTTGTGGCCTACTGGTTTACTGTGTGTGTTGTGGCCTACTGGTTTACTGTGTGTGCTGTCGCCTACTGGTTTACTGTGTGTGCTGTCACCTACCGGTTTACTGTGTGTGCTGTCATCTACCGGTTTACTGTGTGGGTTGTGACCTACTGGTTTACTGTGTGTGTTGTGACCTACCGGTTTACTGTGTGTGCTGTCACCTACTGGTTTACTGTGTGTGCTGTCACCTACCGGTTTACTGTGTGTGTTGTGGCCTACTGGTTTACTGTGTGTGCTGTCACCTACCGGTTTACTGTGTGTGCTGTGACCTACTGGTTTACTGTGTGTGTTGTGGCCTACCGGTTTACTGTGTGTGCTGTCGCCTACCGGTTTACTGTGTGTGCTGTGACCTACCGGTTTACTGTGTGGGTTACTGTGTGTGCTGTCACCTACTGGTCTACTGTGTGTGCTGTGGCCTACTGGTTTACTGTGTGCTGTCACCTACCGGTTTACTGTGTGTGTTGTGGCCTACTGGTTTACTGTGTGGGTTGTGACCTACTGGTTTACTGTGTGGGTTGTGACCTACTGGTTTACTGTGTGTGCTGTCACCTACTGGTTTACTGTGTGTGCTGTCACCTACTGGTTTACTGTGTGTGCTGTCACCTACTGGTTTACTGTGTGTGCTGTCACCTACCGGTTTACTGTGTGTGTTGTGGACTACTGGTTTACTGTGTGTGCTGTCACCTACCGGTTTACTGTGTGTGTTGTGGCCTACTGGTTTACTGTGTGTGCTGTCACCTACCGGTTTACTGTGTGTGTTGTGGCCTACCGGTTTACTGTGTGTGCTGTCGCCTACCGGTTTACTGTGTGTGTTGTGGCCTACCGGTTTACTGTGTGTGTTGTGGCCTACCGGTTTACTGTGTGTGTTGTGGCCTACCGGTTTACTGTGTGTGTTGTGGCCTACTGGTTTACTGTGTGTGCTGTCGCCTACCGGTTTACTGTGTGTGCTGTCGCCTACCGGTTTACTGTGTGTGCTGTCACCTACCGGTTTACTGTGTGTGCTGTCACCTACCGGTTTACTGTGTGTGCTGTGACCTACTGGTTTACTGTGTGTGCTGTCACCTACCGGTTTACTGTGTGTGCTGTCACCTACCGGTTTACTGTGTGTGTTGTGGCCTACTGGTTTACTGTGTGTGCTGTCACCTACCGGTTTACTGTGTGTGTTGTGGCCTACTGGTTTACTGTGTGTGCTGTCACCTACCGGTTTACTGTGTGTGTTGTGGCCTACTGGTTTACTGTGTGTGCTGTCACCTACCGGTTTACTGTGTGTGTTGTGGCCTACTGGTTTACTGTGTGTGTTGTGGCCTACTGGTTTACTGTGTGTGTTGTGGCCTACTGGTTTACTGTGTGTGTTGTGGCCTACTGGTTTACTGTGTGTGCTGTCGCCTACCGGTTTACTATGTGTGCTGTCACCTACCGGTTTACTGTGTGTGCTGTCACCTACCGGTTTACTGTGTGTGCTGTCACCTACTGGTTTACTGTGTGTGTTGTCACCTACCGGTTTACTGTGTGTGCTGTCACCTACCGGTTTACTGTGTGTGTTGTGGCCTACCGGTTTACTGTGTATGTTGTGGCCTACTGGTTTACTGTGTGTGTTGTGACCTACCGGTTTACTGTGTGTTGTGGCCTACTTGTTTACTGTGTTTGTGTTGTAGGCTACCGGTTTACTGTGTGTGTGTTGTGGCCTACCGGTTTACTGTGTGTGTGTTGTGGCCTACCGGTTTACTGTGTGTGTGTTGTGGCCTACCGGTTTACTGTGTGTGTGTTGTGGCCTACCGGTTTACTGTGTGTGTGTTGTGGCCTACCGGTTTACTGTGTGTGTGTTGTGGCCTACTGGTTTACTGTGTGGGTTGTGGTTTACTGTGTGGGTTGTGGCCTACCGGTTTACTGTGTGGGTTGTGGTTTACTGTGTGTGTGTTGTGGCCTACTGGTTTACTGTGTGTGTTGTGACGTTCTTTCCTGACCGTGCCTGCTCCTCTAGCCCACGTCTGAGAACCGTGGCTGGCTGATCTCCCCGCTGGGGACCAACCCCTGGTGGACCATGCTGGCTGCAGCCATCCCTGCCCTGCTCTGCACCATCCTCATCTTCATGGACCAACAGATCACCGCTGTCATCATCAACAGGAAGGAGCACAAACTCAAGGTGAGAGACACACTGGAAGACTGATATCTAGAGAGAGAGGTTGTGACAGAGGAAGTCAGGCTGATATCTAGAGAGAGGTGGGTTGTGACAGAGGAAGACAGGATGCTATCTAGAGAGAGAGGTTGTGACATAGAGGAAGACAGGCTGATATCTAGAGAGGGGGGTTGTGACAGAGGAAGACAGGCTGATATCTAGAGAGGGGGGTTGTGACATAGAGGAAGTCAGGCTGATATCTAGAGAGAGGTTGTGACATAGAGGAAGACAGGCTGATATCTAGAGAGAGAGGTTGTGACATAGAGGAAGACAGGCTGATATCTAGAGAGAGAGGTTGTGACATAGAGGAAGACAGGCTGATATCTAGAGAGAGAGGGAGGTTGTGACATTGAGGAAGACAGGATGATATCTAGAGAGAGGGGGGTTGTGACATTGAGGAAGACAGGATGATATCTAGAGAGAGAGGGAGGTTGTAACATAGAGGAAGACAGGCTGATATCTAGAGAGAGAGAGGTTGTGACATAGAGGACGACAGGCTGATATCTAGAGAGAGAGAGGTTGTGACAGGCTGATATCTAGAGAGAGGTGGGTTGTGACATAGAGGAAGACAGGCTGATATCTAGAGAGAGAGGTTGTGACATAGAGGAAGACAGGCTGATATCTAGAGAGAGAGGGAGGTTGTGACATTGAGGAAGACAGGATGATATCTAGAGAGAGGGGGGTTGTGACATTGAGGAAGACAGGCTGATATCTAGAGAGAGGTGGGTTGTGACAGAGGAAGACAGGCTGATATCTAGAGAGAGGGGGGTTGTGACAGAGGAAGACAGGTTGATATCTAGAGAGAGGGGGGTTGTGACAGAGGAAGACAGGCTGATATCTAGAGAGAGGTGGGTTGTGACAGAGGAAGACAGGCTGATATCTAGAGAGAGGGGGGTTGTGACAGAGGAAGACAGGCTGATATCTAGAGAGAGGGGGGTTGTGACAGAGGAAGACAGGATGATATCTAGAGAGAGGGGGGTTGTGACAGAGGAAGACAGGCTGATATCTAGAGAGAGGGGGGTTGTGACAGAGGAAGACAGGCTGATATCTAGAGAGAGGTGGGTTGTGACAGAGGAAGACAGGATGATATCTAGAGAGAGAGGTTGTGACAAAGAAGAAAAGCACTTGCATATTGTGTAGCAATACTAGACCAGGTCACTACTTGAACCCTGACCAGGTACACAAGGTCTGGATTTCCAGACTGGGGGGGACATCTACTATTTACCTTACATAACTACAGAACAACTGTAATAGGTTTATACAAATCTATGATTTGCTTGCAATGTGTGCGTGTGCCTTTCCAGAGAGTTGGAGCTTGGAGGTACTAGTATCATGGACATCTCCTTTGTTCTGTTATATCCTGGTTGGCCTCTCTCCTGACTGTCTCCCCTTCCCTGGTTGGCCTCTCTCCTGACTGTCTCCCCTTCCCTGGTTGGCCTCTCTCCTGACTGTCTCCCCTTCCCTGGTTGGCCTCTCTCCTGACTGTCTCCCCTTCCCTGGTTGGCCTCTCTCCTGACTGTCTCCCCTTCCCTGGTTGGCCTCTCTCCTGACTGTCTCCCCTTCCCTGGTTGGCCTCTCTCCTGACTGTCTCCCCTTCCCTGGTTGGCCTCTCTCCTGACTGTCTCCCCTTCCCTGGTTGGCCTCTCTCCTGACTGTCACCCCCTCCCTGGTTGGCCTCTCTCCTGACTGTCACCCCCTCCCTGGTTGGCCTCTCTCCTGACTGTCTCCCCTTCCCTGGTTGGCCTCTCTCCTGACTGTCTCCCCTTCCCTGGTTGGCCTCTCTCCTGACTGTCACCCCCTCCCTGGTTGGCCTCTCTCCTGACTGACTCTCACCCCTTCCCTGGTTGGCCTCTCTCCTGACTGTCTCCCCTTCCCTGGTTGGCCTCTCTCCTGACTGTCACCCCCTCCCTGGTTGGCCTCTCTCCTGACTGACTCTCACCCCCTCCCTGGTTGGCCTCTCTCCTGACTGACTCTCACCCCCTCCCTGGTTGGCCTCTCTCCTGACTGACTCTCACCCCCTCCCTGGTTGGCCTCTCTCCTGACTGACTCTCACCCCCTCCCTGGTTGGCCTCTCTCCTGACTGACTCTCACCCCCTCCCTGGTTGGCCTCTCTCCTGACTGACTCTCACCCCCTCCCTGGTTGGCCTCTCTCCTGACTCTCACCCCCTCCCTGGTTGGCCTCTCTCCTGACTCTCACCCCCTCCCTGGTTGGCCTCTCTCCTGACTGACTCTCACCCCCTCCCTGGTTGGCCTCTCTCCTGACGGACTGTCTCACCCCCCCCATCAGAAAGGCTGTGGCTACCACCTGGATCTTCTGGTGGTGTCTGTGATGCTGGGGGTGTGCTCCATCATGGGCCTGCCCTGGTTCGTAGCAGCCACCGTGCTCTCCATCTCCCACGTCAACAGTCTGAAGCTGGAGTCAGAGTGCTCGGCCCCCGGGGAACAGCCCAAGTTCCTGGGGATCAGAGAGCAGAGGGTCACCAGCTTCATGATCTTCATCCTCATGGGCTGCTCTGTCTTCATGACCTCGGTGCTCAAGGTGAGATGAGACTCTGTTATAGACTGGTAGGATGTTCCAAATCAACAAGAGACGCTCTTATAGGATCGCAGGCTGGTGCCCAATTTCTTGATCAGATCCTCAACATCCTTTCACTGTTTTGGAACATCACTTCTTTTTGATACCAGAGTGATGAGGAAAGGGAACACCCCAGTGGTTTGTGGGTAAAGAAATGAGAAAAGGGTGAGGACGATGATTAAATGACTAAAGTACCTTCTGTCCCCTGTGTTGTTATTCTAGTTCATCCCTATGCCAGTCCTCTACGGGGTGTTTCTCTACATGGGTGTGTCCTCACTCAAAGGCATCCAGGTCAGTCTGTGTGGTGTGTTATGTCATGTGATCAGTGAGGTAGGTTTACACTGCAGTGTTGCCCCCCCCCCCCCCCCCCCCACACACACACACACACACACACACGCTCAACGGTACATCTGAACCACAGGAGGTTTGTGGCACCTAATTAAAGAGAACAGACTAGTGGTAATGGCTGGAGCGGAATAAGTGGAATGGTATCAAACACATGTTTTCCAGGTGTTTCATGCAATTCCATTTGCTCAGTTTCAGACGTTATTATGAGCCGTTCTCCCCTCAGCAGCCTCCTGTGGTCTGAACATGGTTGTGTTGTGGTTGTCCTCTCCTGTAGTTCTTTGACCGTATCAAGCTGTTCTGCATGCCAGCCAAGCACCAGCCGGACCTGATCTACCTGCGCTACGTTCCCCTGTGGAAGGTCCATGTGTTCACCCTGGTGCAGCTCACCTGCCTGGTGCTGCTGTGGGTCATCAAGGCATCCGCCGCCGCCGTCGTCTTCCCCATGATGGTAAGAATACGGATATGCTGTTAGTATGGCGCTAGAAATACACTTCACAGGCAATTTCTTACAGAAACAGAAGTATGAACTGAAGACAGAGAATACGTCAAGCAAAGAGATGGCACAGAATTGGATTGTCAGGATGATGCCATTTTAATGAAGAGCTAAAAGTACAAGTCAGTGATTTTGTTTTGGTGTCTCTAGGTGTTGGCCCTGGTGTTCATACGGAAGCTGCTGGACCTATGTTTCACCAACAGGGAGCTGAGCTGGCTGGACGACCTGATGCCTGAGAGCAAGAAGAAGAAGGAGGACGACAAGAAGAAGAAAGCCAAGGAGGTGCGCGTCCAACTGTTCTCACAGACTACTGCAGAGAGCTGTGACAGTCCCACTGACACTTTCCCTCTGTTTCCATGGTTACAGGAGGCCCAGCGCATGCTGGAAGTGGAAGAGGGCATAGCACACCCCTACGACGGGCCGGGCATCCTCAAGACCCTCAAAGTCAGGTTAGTGGTTGGGGACAATTTTGATGCAGTATATCAATGTCCATTATACTTGGAGGAAGTCACGGCCCATTCACCATAGCCCATCAGTGCTGTTCCTCGCGGGTTCTGTAATGCATTGTGAAGTACTTTGGAGAACTATGGACTAGTATATTCATGTTACAGGGAAGAGTAACCCCTTTTGAAGCACTGACCCGTCTCTCCCAAAGCAGGTGTGACAGCAGTGTTGAGTTGGACATGCCACACGATGCAGAGGAGAGAGCAGGGGTTGGTCTCTCAGTCTCAGGCCTGCTCTAGTCTCACCATGCACCCCTCATACAGCTGCTCTCCCACCTGGTTGATTAGCTGCCCTGACCTCCTCGGACCGGTTTCATTCCACACCGCTGTTTCCTCCCCTCTGAAGGGCCTATGGAAGTGGACAGCCTTGTGGAATGAAATACAGCCCTCGTGTTTGATTTGTTGTTGAACATGACCCCCCCCCCCCCGACCCTCAGCCCCATAACAACCAGAAAAACAACCAATCACAGACTGTCCTTGCAATCAAGCGACTATTTCATCCAACTATTATATTTGAAGTAATACTAAATAGCTCATTTCCCTTAGTATTGCAATTTAGAATGACTGACTATGATAGTTTTCTAAGGGTCCTCTGTAATACTGTATGTTGACTGCTGCCAATCAAAGATCATTTGAGTTTGTTTCAGAAATGAGACCTTGAAAATGTGTGTTTGTGTACGCCAGCTGAGTGTGTTGTGGTGTGTGTTTGTGTACGCCAGCTGAGTGTGTTGTGGTGTGTGTTTGTGTACGCCAGCTGAGTGTGTTGTGGGGTGTGTTTGTGTACGCCAGCTGAGTGTGTTGTGGGGTGTGTTTGTGTACGCCAGCTGAGTGTGTTGTGGTGTGTGTTTGTGTACGCCAGCTGAGTGTGTTGTGGTGTGTGTTTGTGTACGCCAGCTGAGTGTGTTGTGGTGTGTGTTTGTGTACGCCAGCTGAGTGTGTTGTGGTGTGTGTTTGTGTACGCCAGCTGAGTGTGTTGTGGTGTGTGTTTGTGTACGCCAGCTGAGTGTGTTGTGGTGTGTGTTTGTGTACGCCAGCTGAGTGTGTTGTGGTGTGTGTTTGTGTACGCCAGCTGAGTGTGTTGTGGTGTGTGTTTGTGTACGCCAGCTGAGTGTGTTGTGGTGTGTGTTTGTGTACGCCAGCTGAGTGGGTTGTGGTGTGTGTTTGTGTACGCCAGCTGAGTGGGTTGTGGTGTGTGTGTTTGTGTACGCCAGCTGAGTGGGTTGTGGTGTGTGTTTGTGTACGCCAGCTGAGTGGGTTGTGGTGTGTGTTTGTGTACGCCAGCTGAGTGTGTTGTGGTGTGTGTTTGTGTACGCCAGCTGAGTGTGTTGTGGTGTGTGTTTGTTCCCCTGCAGTTTGGACCCCTCTATGGTAAACATTTCTGATGAAATGGCCAAAACCACCAATTGGAAGTCTGTCTCCATGAACTCTGACAGTGCCAAAGCTCTGAAACATAGTGGCAGGTAGCTATAACTCCTCCTCAGTATGATTCAGGTGTTCATCCTTCCTCTTCCTGTCTGGCTGCTGGGGCCAAACCCAGAAACATGCTCCCATCCCTCTCAGAAAATCACACCCTGATAATCATTTTGACTAAATATTTAAATAAAAATAAAAAAACTTTTCTATTTAAATATTTTGAAAATGAATTTTGAAACTATTTAAAAATGTACATTAATTTCATGCATGTCAATATGTGTCTCAATCACATGCTTTTAAGTGTGGGGGAATATTGATGAATCCTTGTATAAGGCTATTATTGCTTACTCTCAAGATTGAGGGCCAGAGAAGGCAGCAAGTGTTCCCTTTTGGAATCCAGCCTCGTGTTCTATGCCTCCACCCTATTGTCTTATATAGTCCAGAAGTTGAACCCATACCTTTTTGTGCTTGACAGTATATGACTTTGAATAACCTTTCAATGAACTAAGAGTGTAAAGGCTAATTATAACACTCCCACCCACAATAGAGATACTATGAAGCACCAACTTGCAAATCAATAGTACTGGATGTATGACAAATATCTTAGAACTGCCAATATTTTCAAAGAAACCAAAGATAAGAGCATTTGGGTCCACCTGGGGTATGTTCAGCCTTCCAATGTTGCATTTTGCAACATTGCACGTTGTGTGAAAGGGGTGGTGAGTGGGTTCATACTCACTGTATTGGGTTGTCATTTGTTGAATGAGTTTGGAGGATTTATCTTACTGAAATTCAAGTTTAATTCATTAATTGTAAACAGCTATATTTAGATATAGTTATCATTTTTCAATGAATGAACTGACGTTCGGTGGTGATGATGGTGTTATTCTCTGTTCCCAGCCAGGCGAAGGTGTCCTGTGTGAAGATAAACTTGGAGAATGACCAGGGGGAGAAGTATGGGGATGCTGAGACCTCCTTATGAAGGAGGGACGGGAGGAGCAGGGAGAGTGCCACGTCAGCCCCTAGCCCACCAGGTGGCGTTGTCCTCCCACACAGCAGGGGGCAGTGTCCTTCATGGCCCTGTCCATTGACCTAACAGCTGCTACCATACCAATGCCAAGGGGCACACAGACACAACCAGCGCTACTTACCCATGTTTCTTTAGTTCTAATTGGGAAATTGGTATTTTAATTTTATCATCGTTTTAAGGTGAAAAAACATTGGCTTTAGATTCAGGTGTGCCTTTTTTAAGGAACCACTTGGTCTTCTTGGAATGACTTTAATCAGGCTTTTTACCAACATATCCATAGTCTCTGTGATATGGTGTACAGTCTGTCCTCGTAACACTTACTTCAAGGGCAATGCATTATGGATGCATGTAGTGGCCTCTATCGCCCTTAGTGCATTATATTAGAAGAGTTGCTGTAAGCATTTCAAACTTGTCAAGACTGTCCCCAGGTGGTTCATAGGAAGCAGTAGGCCTAACAGCAGTCTAAGCAACCCGGGTGGCTTGACCACAACAACAGCTACTACTCACAGCACGCTATCTGGCTCACTCTGAACAATAGACACTTTCTGCTTGAGAAAGCAGGGGATGCTCAACAAAAGGTCCAAATACATTTAGTGTGTGTGTGTGTGTGTGTGTGTGTGTGTGTGTGTGTGTGTGTGTGTGTGTGTGTGGTGTACACAAGTGTAAGGAACATAAGAGCAGCTTAAGATGGCTTTTCACAATATCAGAGTCATGTGTACGATGTGCTGTTGATTCAGATTATCAGTCACAGAAGGTTGAAAGGCTGAAGATGTTCTGTCAAAGTGAACATGACAGACCACAGCATAGCCCATAGTTTGCAGAATATTTCTTTAATTAATTGGCAAACATCTCTTACTAATCTTAAACAATCCCAAATTGGAAACGGACTATAATAAGATGAAGTTTCAAAAACAAAATGTTCTCGATTGAGCGGTCTTATTATTTTGGAGTAATGGTGAGGGTATTGCCTGCCTGCCGTGTCCATGTCCATACATACATAATGGTGGACTTGAAAGGAAGAAAATATGTATAGAGTAAGTCTATAGAGGTTTCTAAAAGTGATGCCTTCTTCAGGGCAGGTTTAAAGCTGTTCAATAGTGTGACTGTACATGGCTGTGGTAGCCTGGGTTTAATCTAGTGTAGTGGAAGCCTTACCAGAGCTGTAGCCTCCCCTTGGTTATGATGACGAGGGGAAACCCACTTTTATCCATTTAAACGCTTTACATCCAATGGAATATTTTCTGTTATGGGGTATATATTTTAGATTGTCTATATAGATATAGATAATAACAATTATTTGTTATTATCTATATCGTTACAAAATGTAATGCACTTAATTTATTTTGAATTGGTCAACATTGCAGAGTTTGGGAGGGGGCAGGAGGAGGGGCAGGGTCATTGTTTGTTGCTGGCCGGTAATTGTTCTTTATATCTGTGCACTTTAGATACGCCTGCCGCACAACGAGAGGGGTGGGCAGGCTATATGTACCTTTTTATATACATGTATCTATTTAGATCAGTCTCAGGAACCAATGGGCTCAATGAGGCCCTTGTCTCTCTCTCACCTTCTCTCTGTCAGTCTCTCTCACCTTCTCTCTGTCAGTCTCTCTCTTTCTCCCTGGCACTCTCTTTCTGTGTCTGTTGTGTCTGTTGTCTCTCTCTCTCTCCCTCTCTCTGTCAGTCTCTCTCTTTCTCCCTGGCACTCTCTTTCTGTATCTGTTGTCTCTTTCTCGGCCTCTCCCTCTGTGTTGTCTCTCTCTCCCTTTCTCTCTCTGTTATCTCTCACTTTCACTCTGTTGCTCTCTCGCTCACTGTCAATCCTGACTCTCTCATTGTCAATCCACTAGTGTTGCTAGAAGATGTTGCTGTGTGTTTCTCTGCCCCTCCCTTTCAGCTGTAAACCCCTTTTTCCTATTTGACACTGGACAACACTGTGATAGGTGGGTTTCTCTGTGCTCTTCTTTTATTGGCTATTCTGTTGTAGGCTGTTTTGTAAAAAAAAATAAAAATAGGTCATTTTGTCCCGTGGATTTAGTGTTAATGAATAGTAATACTTTTGGTTGATTATCCAATATGTTTACTGTTACAGGAGTCCTACTGGGAAAGGCATCAGTCTGCTGTTCATGGCTCTGTGATTGAGTTGAATTCATCAGTTTGAATTATGTGATTGAGTTAGTTTTATTTAAATCTATAGTATTATACAAATATGGAATGAAGGTTATGAAACATTGGGTGTAAGTCGTACGGGGGGCAAGAATTTGTTTTGACTTCAATAAAGAGGAGACTCCTCAAGTTCAATAACTGACTGACCGCTTCCATCTGAACACCTTGATGAAAACAAAGTCATTTCAAGAAAAAGTGCATCTGTTTTAACAGCTGTTTTGCCCTCTGGGTCAATTATGGGCCCCATATGTATGAATGTTGGAAATTGACGTACGTTCTTGTTCCTTCTGACTTTGTGCTTACCAGTGGTGTAAAGTACTGAAGTAAAAATACTTTTAAATATTACTTAAGTCATTTTTTGGGGTATCTGTACTTTTCTTTCCTAGTTATATTTTTTACAACTTTTACTTCACTACATTCCTAAAGAAAATAAGGTACTTTTCACTCCATACATTTTCCCTGACACCCAAAAGTACTTGTTACATTTTGAATGCTTAGCAGGACAGAAAAGGGTTAAATTCATACACTTATCAAGAGAACATCCCTACTGCCTCTGATCTGGCAGACTCACTAAACACATTCTTAATTTGTAAATGATGTCTGAGTGTTGGAGTGTGCCCTGGCTATCCGTAAATTTAAAAAACAAGAATTGTACCGTCTGGTTTGCTTAATATAAGGAATTTTAAATTAGTCTTACTTTTGCTTTGATACGTAAGTATATTTTAGCAATTACATTTACTTTTGATACTTAAGTACATTTTAAAACCAAAATTTTTACTTACTCAAGTAGTATTTTACTGGGTGACTTTTACTTGAGTCATTTTCTATTAAGGTAACTTTACTTTTACTCAAGTATGACATTTGGGTACTTTTTCCCATCACTGGCGCTGCCTTGGTGTGCATTATCTCTTGGTAGTTGAGTACTTAAGCAGGCTGGGACTAGGAAACGTGGTCTACTGGGGAGCTTGTTAAGAGCAGTCCAAGGTGCCTTTTTCTCAGTATCTTCCCTACGCTGTTCAACAATAGAACACAGAATAAATTGTCATAGTACTGCTATGTGAAACTCCGAAACCAGTGACGATCACTGAGGACAGGCGATCTTTCAGCACCGTGTGACTAGACATTTCAGTCCCCTATAAAGTGGGGGCCTGAAATGTTGCCATTAGGTTTGATATCAGTGAAGTTTTTAATGAATTGTTCTTAAACTGTACAATGAATGGTATCTGTACTATTCTTATGAGGTTGGTATGGCGGGAACCGAGGGATAACGTAAATGAACGATTTGAATTTTTTTGTAATGGAAATGAAGTTGTTGAAGGAAAGCAATAAAGGTTACTACATTGTAGCTGTATTGGTTGGCCTCAATCTTTGACAAGTTGTTGTAGCAACATTGCTTGGTGATGAACAGAAGTAGTATTGTATCACTGATCTGCTAGTACACTAAAATGCATACAAAACATACAGCTCACACTACAGACAGTCACTATTTTGATTTAAAGGGGCAATCTGCCATTGCTTTATACATTTTTAGACTATTTAAAATAATATCCATTGAGTCTTGACGAATATACAGTGCATTCAGAAAGTATTCAGACCCCTTGCCTTTTTCCACATTTTGTAACATTACAGCCTTATTCTAAAATTGATTAAATAGTTTTTTCCCTCATCAATCTACACACAATGCCCCATAATGACAATGCAAAAAACAGGTTTAGAAATGTTTGCAAATGTATTACCAATAAAAATTAAAATAAATCACATTTTACAAAAGTATCCAGACCCTTGACTCAGTACTTTGTTGAAGCACCTTTGGCAGCGATTACAGCCTCGAGTCTTCTTGGCTATGATGCTACAAGCTTGGCACACCTGTATTTGGGGAGTTTCTCCCATTCTTCTCAAGCTCTGTCAAGTTGGATGAGGAGCATTGCTGCACAGCTATTTTCAGGTCTCCAGAGATGTTCGATCGGGTTCAAATCCAGACTCTGGCTGGGCCACTCAAGGACCTTGAGACTTGTCCCAAAACCACTCTTGTCCCGAAGCCAGTTCACTACAGGAAAAGGAGGACCGAGCACGCCCCCATTCTCATCGACGGGGCTGTAGTGGAGCAGGTTGAGAGCTTCAAGTTCCTTGGTGTCCACATCAACAACAAACTAGAATGGTCCAAACACACCAAGACAGTCGTGAAGAGGGCACGACAAAGCCTATTCCCCCTCAGGAAACTAAAAAGATTTGGCATGGGTCCTTCTACAGCTGCAACATCGAGAGCATCCTGACTGGTTGCATCACTGCCTGGTACGTCAATTGCTCGGCCTCTGACTGTAAGGCAATTCAGAGGGTAGTGTGTACGGCCCAGTACATCACTGGGGCTAAGCTGCCTGCCATCCAGGACCTCTACACCAGGCAGTGTCAGAGGAAGGCCCTAAAAAATGTCAAAGACCCCAGCCACCCCAGTCATAGACTGTTCTCTCTATTACCGCATGGTAAGCGGTACCGGAGTGCCAAGTCTAGGACAAAAAGGCTTCTCAACAGTTTTTACCCCCAAGCCATAAGACTCCTGAGCAGGTAATCAAATGACTACCCGGACTATTTGCATTGTGTGCCCCCCCCAACCCCTCTTTACGCTGCTGCTACTCTCTGTTTATCATATATGCATAGTCACTTTAACTATACATTCATGTACATACTACCTCAATTGGGCCGACCAACCAGTGCTCCCGCACATTGGCTAACCGGGCTGTCTGCATTGTGTCCCGCCACCTGCCAACCCCTCTTTTACACTACTGCTACTCTCTCTTCATCATATATGCATAGTCACTTTAACCATATCTACATGTACATACTACCTCAATCAGCCTGACTAACCGGTGTCTGTATGAAGCCTCGCTACTTTTATAGCCTTGCCACTGTATATAGCCTGTCTATTTACTGTTGTTTTATTTCTTTACTTACCTATTGTTCACCTAATACCTTTTTTGCACTATTGGTTAGAGCCTGTAAGTAAGCATTTCACTGTAAGGTCTACACCTGTTGTATTCGGTGCACGTGACAAATAAACTTTGATTTGATTTGCGTTGTCTTGGCTGTGTGCCAAGGGTCGTTGTCCTGTTGGAAGGTGAACCTTCACCCCAGTCTGAGGTCCTGAGCGCTCTGGAGCAGGTTTTCATCAAGGATTTCTCTGTACTTTGGTCTGTTCATCTTTCCCTCAATTGTGACTAGTCTCTCAGTCCCTCCTGCTGAAAAGCATCCCCACAGCATGATGCTGCCACCACCATGCTTCACTGTAAGGATTGGTATTGGCCAGGTGATGAGCGGTGCCTGGTTTCCTCCAGACGTGACACTTCATTAGACCAGAGAATCTTGTTTCTCATAGTCGGACTCCTTTAGTTGTCTTTTGGCAAACTCCAAGCGGACTGTCATGCCTTTTACTGAGGAGTGTCTTCTGTCTGGCCACTCTACCTTAAACGCCTGATTTGTGGAGTGCTGCAGAAATGGTTGTCCTTCTGGAAGGTTCTCCCATCTCCACAGAGGAGCTCTATCAGAGTCACCATCGGGTTCTTGGTCACCTCCCTGAACAAGGCCCTTCTCCCCTGATTGCTCAGTTTGGTCTGGCGGCCAGCTCTAGGAAGAGTATTGGTGGTTCCAAACTTCTTCCATTTAAGAATGATGGAGGCCACTGTGTTCTTGGGGACCTGCAATGCTGCAGAAATGCTTTGGTACCCTTCGCCAGATCTGTGCATCGACACAATCCTGTCTCAAAGCTCACAATTCCTTCGACCTCATGGCTTGGTTTTTGCTCTGACATGCACTGTCAACTGTGGGACATTTATATAGACGTGTGTGTGTGCCTTTCCAAATCATGTCCAATTCATTGAATTTACAGTACCACAGGTGGATTCCAAGTTGTAGAAACATCTAAAGGATGATTCATGGAAACAGGATGCACCTGAGCTCAAATTTGAGTCTCATAGCAAAGTGTCTAAATACTTACGTAAATAAGGTATTTGTTTTTTATTTTTAATACATTTGCAAAAATGTCTAGAAAACTGTTATCGCTTTGTCATTATGGATTAAAACATTGAATCAATTTTAGAATAAGTCTAACAAAATGTGAAAAAGTTCAGGGATCTGAATGCACTCTAACTTATAAATGCCTCAGAACAATACGAGGTCAAACCATGACGTCAGAAAGTTGGCGCGCTAGAAAGAGGCCCTAGTTCCCGAGTTGGAATTCCGAGTTGGATGACCTTTCAAATCGATATTTCCCCGTCGGAGCTCATTCTTTCCCAGAGTTCCCTGTTGTTTTGAATGTGGCATTCATCATTTTATTATTTTAAATGTTTTACTTTTAAATATATCCATTGAGTCTTGAAGAATATAACGTATAAATACTTTGAGCTTAGTTCAGTTGATGTTCCCCATCAGAACCCGAAAGCTTGTTTTATTCCTTAGTAAACAATATAAATGTAACCATGTTATAGCCTCAAAACATGGTAAAACTATTATTTTGATGTCATGGATGGTCAGTACTGGTATCATTGCTCTCTCCATGAATTTGAGTGGTAACATTTATCCAGCCCCACCCCTCAGTGGCAGGTGTCCGCTTTGTTATTGTTGGAGCTGCAGATTGCCACTTTAAAATGAAGCAGCAGTCGGTGTTGAGTCCCTCTATTCTAGTGACTACATCTGGTCCCCTTATCAATACCAAATAGGCTTCTCTGCACAGACTCAGATTTAAGTGTTCAGATATTTCAGATGACTATTCAGTTTGGTTTGTGCTTCTTCTATGGAAATTGTGTGCACAATGATTTGAAAGCTCATTTACTATTCAAAGTGACTGTTTTTGGTACACTGTAGACAGACACACACACGTTTGGTGTTGATAAGAAACCCCTTTAAAATAAAGCCCAATCACCCCCATGTTATACTATATTATAAACGGGGTGGTTCGAGCCCTGAATGCTGATTTGTCTGAAAGCCGTGGTATACCACAGGTATGACAACTTTGATTTTTACATCTAATTACGTTGGTAGCCAGTTCATAATAGCAATAAGGCACCTCGGGGGTTTGTGGTATATATCCAATATACCACGGCAAAGGGCTGTATCCAGGCACTCCGTTTCATTTTCAGTCATTTAAAATCATTTAAAACTGAATTTCAACATTACTTTTAAAGATATTCAATTCAACATCAGAGTGCCGACATGTAGTAGTGGCAACAAGCTATTAAATGGAATTGGATGTGTCATAGTGCAGGTGCTATGACCATTTACTTAACCTTTCCTTTGTCACCTTTCACCCTCACATCCCAGTCTTCCAGGCCTCTGTCTGCTTCCATGCAAAGAAGTTGTCAAGAGTTTGACTGTCAAATGTGTCAGTGTTTCCAAGGAGGAAAAAGCAAGACAGAGTCTAACTAGAGTCAGTTAACTGAGGGAAGGTGAAGAGTGTTTCTGCCCCAAGGTAAGAGGATACGGACTGTCTTTAAGCTTCTACAAATGTAGCATACCAATGTTTGATAGCTTTTTTAAATAACTCAATCTTATTAAATAACTATTCTGTATAAATCTGTAATAATGCTTAAATAAAAAAAACAACAATTAAAGGTAATACATGGAAAGTAATGAACAATAGTGGTGTTTATGAAAAATGTATTTCTGAAGAGATCCCCAGGGCCAGCTCTAGGCATAAGCAACATAAGCGGGCGCTTAGGGGCCCCGAACTGTCGGGGTCTCAACTTAATGTTGAGAGTTAGAATAGTAGAATACACAAGGTGCAAACTTGAAATTTGGTTGTGCATTATCAGTTTTTCACTTGTTTTGTCATTCACTGACAGTCACTCAATTAGCCATGTCAGGTAACAATTTTAGATTGGAAAGTTGGTCTAGCCAGTTATATAAACTTGTAATCATGGCCGAATACCAACCGGGCACGCAGGGCACATTCTCAGGGGTCCTGACCACCAGGGGGCCCCATTGATTTTATTAGTCACTCTCACTCAGATATCATTAACATGGCATAAGTCATGGAAAAATGTTTAGAATTGCATGAAATTAGCTTTAAAGCTGCATTTTTTAAAATCTCCACCCTAAGGTAAAATGGGAAGAATTGCAGAAAATGTGCTTTAAAACTACAAAATGTCTCTCATCCCCATGGCAAAATGTGTAGAATTGCAGTAAATGTACTTTAAAGCGTACATGTTTCTCTCCGCCATCAAAAGGGGGGCCACTAAAACTATTTTGTTCGATTGGAGATACCCAAATATACACAGTGTACTAGTATTAGGGCATCCAGCCAAATTGACACAACTGTTGTAATCAACATAGTCCAGCATCCCTGTGGAACGCTTTCGACGTCTTGTAGAGTCCATGCCCGTCAAATTGAGGCTGTTCTGAGGGCAAAAGGGGTGCAATTCAATATAAGGACGGTGTTCCTAATGTTTTGTACACTCAGTGTATTTACTGTATTAACTTTAGTAAAAATCTGTATAATAGTCTGAGGAGTAAGGCTGGAATTCACTTGTCACAGATTTAGGCTCAATCGTTTTCACTCAAAGTATTTATGCTATTGCCTATTTATGTTGAAACTAGCCTTATCCATCAACTTTGGCTACACACCTTTCTCAAATGACAGGACCTGTCAGAGATGCAAATGACTTCCTGTCCTCATAGACCTGCCATGGCAACAACAGGAGTTGGCCTGTAGGCCTCCTATTTCCAATGTTGTCTTTGCCAAAGCATATGGTCAAATTTGGGCTAAGGGAAATTGGTTGATATGTAAACAACCCACAGTGTGCCTAACCAAAGCTGCTACCTAAACATACAGTACCTAAACAACCACAACCAACGGCCACATAAATATTAGATGACAGGACTGTTTTGCTATGTTTCTGAAATTCTAACAAATTAAATAAATATTTGCCTTCACAGCCCAGTTACCTGCCAACCTCCACGACCCATCTGACACCATCCCTGCTCCCATCTGGCTTTAGCGGCCATGGCCCTCGTCACAACCATGGGAGTGGTGCCAGTCATTCTCCTGGTACTGGCAGCCTTTGACTCAGGTGAACCAATCCCATACAGTATCTCTCTCTACACGACTGTGACCTGTTTTATGACCTTTTACAAAGTTACTCTGTCATTAGAGATGCTGTAAATGCTGAAGAAAATACAAACTGGGTTCATCTCAATAAATACATCTCATCATCTCCTTTGAAAAACTGGCTGAACAGGATGGAAGCAAATTCACCCACCATATAGCTTTCACCTATCCTGTCAATATACAGTACCAGTCCAAAGTTTAGACACACCTACTCATTCAAGGGTTTTTCTTTATTTTTACTATTTTCTACATTGTAGAATAATAGCGAAGACATTAAAACTATTAAATAACACATGGAATCATGTAGTAACCAAAAAGGTGTTAAACAAATCAAAATATATTTTATATTTGAGATTCTTCAAAGTAGCAACCCTTTGCCTTGATGACAGCTTTGCACACTCTTGGCATTCTCTCAATTAGCTTCACTTGGAATGCTTTTCCAACAGTCTTGAAGGAGTTCCCACATATGCTGAGCACTTGTTGGCTGCTTTTCCTTCACTCTGTGGTCCAACTCATCCCAAACCATCTCAATTGGGTTGAGGTTGGGTGATTGTGGAGGCCAGGTCATCTGATGCAGCACTCCATCACTGCTTCTTGGTCAAATAGCCTGAAGGTGTGTTGGGTCATTGTTCTGTTGAAAAACAAATGATAGTCCCTCTAAGCGCAAACCAGATGGGATGGCATATCACTGCAGAATGCTGTGGTAGCCATGCTCGTTAAGTGTGCCTTGAATTCTAAATAAATCACTGACAGTGTCAGCAGCGAAGCACCATCACACCTCCTCCTCAATGCTTCACGGGGGGAACTACACATGCAGAGATCTGTTCACCTACTCTGCATCTCACAAAGACACGGCGGTTGGAACCACAAATCTCACAATTTGGACTCATCAGACCAAAGGACCCTGGGACTAAACATCTCCCTATGCAACTGGATCCTGGACATCCTGATGGGCCGCCCCCAGGTGGTAAGGGTAAGCAACAACACGTCTGCCACACTGATCCTCAACACTGGAGCCCCTCAGGGGTGTGCGCTTAGTCCCCTCCTGTACTCCCTGTTCGCCCAGAACTGCATGGCCAAACACGACTCCAACACCATCATTACGTTTGCTGACGACACGACAGTGGTAGGCCTGATCACCGACAGAATGAGACTGCCTATAGGGAGGAGGTCAGAGACGTGGCAGTGTGGTGCCAGGACAACAACCTCTCACTCAATGTGAGCAAGACAAATGAGCTGGTCGTGGACTACAGGAATAGGCGGGCCGAACAGGCCCCAATTAATATTGATGGGGCTGAAGTGGAGCGGGTCGAGAGTTAAGTTACTTGGTGTCCACATCACCATCAAACTATCATGGTCCAAACACACCAAGACAGTTGTGAAGAGGGCACGACAACACCTTTTCCACCTCAGGAGACTGAAAATATTTGCCATGGGTCCCCAGATCCTCAAAACGTTCTACAGCTGCACCATCGAGAGCATCCTGACCAGTTGCATCACCGCCTGGTATGGCAACTGCTCGGCATCTGACCATAATGCGCTACAGAGGGTATTGCGTACGGCCCAGTACATCACTGGGGCCAAGCTTCCTTCCATCCAGGACCTATATACTCGGCGGTGTCAGAGTAAAGCCCCAAAAAATGTCAGACTCCAGTCACCCAGTCACATAGATTGTTCTCTCGGCTACCGTACGGCAAGCGGTACCGGAGCGCCAAGTCTAGGACCAAAAGGCTCCTTAACAGCTTCTACTCCTCAAGCCATAGGACTGCTGAACAATTAATCAAATGGCCACCCGGACTATTTACATTGACACTCCCCTTGGTACCGGTACCCCCTGTATATAGCCTCATTATTGTTATTTCTTTGTGTTACTTTTTATTATTTTTTACTTTAGTTTATTTGGTAAATATTTTCTTAACTCTTTCTTGAACTGCATTGTTGGTTAAGGGATTGTAAGTAAGCATTTCACGGTTCCTGTTGTATTCAGCGCATATGACAAAATAAAGTTTTATTTTCCACCGGTCTAATGTCCATTGCTCGTGTTTCTTGGCCCAAGCAAGTCCCTTCTTATTATTGGTGTCCTTTAGTAGTGGTTTCTTTGCAGCAATTCGATCATGAAGGCCTGATTCACGCGGTCTCCTCTGAACGGTTGATATTGAGATGTCTGTTACTTGAACTCTGTGAAGTGTTTATTTGGGCTGCAATTTCTGAGGCTGGTAACTCTAATGAACTTATCCTCTGCAGCAGAGGTAACTCTGGGTCTTCCATTCCTGTGGCGGTCCTCATGAAAGCCAGTTTCATCATAGCGCTTGATGGTTTTTGCGACTGCACTTGAGGAAACTATCAAAGTTATTGACATTTTCCGTATTGACTGACCTTCATGTCTGAAAGTAATGATGGACTGTCGTCTCGCTTTGCTTATTTGAGCTGTTCTTGCCATAATATGGACTTGGTCTTTTACCAAATAGGGCTATCTTCTGTATACCACCCCTACCTTGTCACAACACAACGATTGGCTCAAACACATTAAGAAGGAAATTCCATGAAGCACACCTGTTAATTGAAATGCATTCCAGGTGACTGCCTCATGAAGCTGGTTGAGAGAATGCCAAGAGTGTGCAAAGCTGTCATCAAGGCAAAGGGTGCTTTGAAGAATCTCAAATAATATTAAATATATTTTGATTTGTTTAATACTTTTTTTGGTTACTACATGATTCCATATGTGTTATTTCATAGTTTTGATGTCTTCACTATTAGAAAATAAACCCTTGAATGAGTACAGTAGGTGTGTCCAAACCTTTGACTGGTACTGTAGCTTTCACCTATCCTGTCCTTTCAGATTTCTGGAGATATAGGAAAGGAAGCCACTTTACACTATTGAGATGAGCCTGTTGTGTTGAATGAAAGGAAAACAGGCTGATCAGGCCTGTAGTATGTCCCCCTCTGCTGGTGTGACACTAGTAGTATTGGAGCGTTGTCCACCTCTGTCATCAACAGCACATAGTCACCTAAAATACAATTTCCTTTATTAGTTAAACAGTATGGAACACAGACTCTTAACTCTGTCGATATGTTTGGGGATTTTTGTTGATTAAATAATCTTATCCTGGAGCAGAATTGTTTTGTTTGCATATGAAAATTGATGTTTTAGCAGTTTCTACCCCTCTTTAGTGTCCACAGCACTCTCTTTTCCTAATAGCTTTGGCAAAGAGTTCATCACTGCATTCCCGGAGAACATCGCCTTTTACCATCCCACTCAGCCTTACAACAGAATTGTAATCACAGCACTACACAGTGACACCACGGTAATTGTGAAAATGAAGGAACTGGGTTCCACAGATACCAGGAACCTGAATGTAGCACAGGAAGTTGTGATTCCGGGAAGTGCAGAACTCAAGAGGTCAAAGTTCTCTAACAACACAATCCATGTGACCAGCAACAACGACATCATTGTCCTTGCCATCAGCCAAAGAGGTGAAAGCATCCAGACCACGGTAGTCCCACCGGTGGAGAGCTTGGGTACAGAGTACCATGTCCCCCCTATACCTGAGATGATGCATCCTCAGCCTCAAATAGACCCAGGGAACCATTTGTTTAGGCTCATCATCATAAACAATAAAGAAACTAACGAGGTCACCATCTCAGGGCCAGCAGGTGAGAACGAGACTGTCTCACTCCAGCCGTTCCAACTGGTTCAACTCTGGCTGAATAGATCGCTGCCAGAGCCACACGTGTTGGCCGACCACCCCGTGGCGGTTCTGTACAGCCACCCATGCGCTGCCACAACTAACTGCACCTGTAGTTTTCTGTTCAGCCCTCTGTACCCCGTCACAGCGTGGGGGTCAGAATACCTCGTGCACCCCTCTTTGGAGAATGGAGCTTTGAATGAAACTACCTTTCTGCTGACGACCAACCAAAGTGTGAGTTTACTCAGCGGACCCCCCACAGAGCCCCTCCAACTGCAGTCTTCCCACGAGCTGCCCTTCTATCCCTTCCTCCCTGGTGGCTCCTCCCTGGTCAAGACCTCCAGTCTTGTCTCCCTGACCCTCCACAGGCCAGGCCTACTACTCAGCCTCATCCCAACGCATAGCTTCTCCTCCTGCTACCTCCTCCACTCCCTCAACGCCATGAAGAACCAGGCCCTGTTAGTAGCCCCCACAGCCCAGACAGAGGGGGTGCAACAGGGGAACACAGCCCTGGATGTCACATGGACTCCCATGATGGGGACCGAGTACTCCTGGGCACTCGTTGACTTTGGGACAGAATACAGGAAGCATGTCATCTGGCATAGTTCCTCCAAAATGGCTGCTTACTACTTGGGAGAGACAAACGGCATGGTTTTTGGGAATCCGGCTGCCAGCGTCAGCACAGATCCAGGTATGGTGCTGTAGAGGTTTCATAGAGTTGTATTGCTGTGAATTATGTATATCATTCATGTCTGTTGTAGGCCTTTTTTTTTTTTTTATAGGAATATATTGATTGCTCTCGTGTGTGTGTGTGTGTGTGTGTGTGTGTGTGACAGATTCTAAGGGCTGTTTGCTGAGGCCAGAGGTTGTGACACTTGGGGACGAGCAGGGTGGCTGGCCCGAGTCTCTGAAGTACTGCCAAGATCAGGGCTACAGTCTGGTCAGCCTGAACACAGAAGAGTTTCTACTTCAAGTGACCAATAAACTGAGGGAGTCTGAGACCCAGATTCAGGGACAGACGCAGGGTCAGGTGTGGATAGGCCTCCGTCGGAGCTCATTGACAGGACAGTGGTACTGGCTGAGCAAGGCTGCTGTGTCCTTCAGCCACTGGGCCCAGGACGAGCCAGGGACCCCCATACAGGGCCAGTGTGCCATGATGACACTGGACCCCCAGGGAAACTATACCTGGAGCGACCAGAGCTGCTGTGAAGCTCTCCCAGCTGTCTGCTACAGAGAGCCACTACACTTCCCCCTTCAGTAGAGCTCTATACTTGACCACGTCCCTTTCCGTAGGACCCTTCATACATTATACTCACTAGATTCAAGCTCCTTTGTGAAGGGCATTTCCTAAGATATATATTCTCTAAACAGCTATACTGTATGTCTCAATCCAGAATGATTGAAACTGACTGTCTGGTGTTTTTCTATATTTGGAGTTGAGGCATATATCTGGATAAAGTCATTCTGATGTCTCTGATCTAGAACTTCTTGACAAATAAGACTGTTTTTACTTGTTATTCATATTACAGGTCCAAACCTGATTGTATCAAATCTATGAAATATAGCGTCTTTTTTTATCTACTGTAGTCTTGTGTAAAGTATTTGAAAAGGTGAAACATGTGAATTGAAATACTGAGGAGTTAACTAGATAAATGTTTTCCTTTTGCACATGTTATAGACTGGTTGGTTGTTTAGCAGCAAAACCGACACGTGCGCAATTATGGGGCGGAACACGTGGTTGACTTAGACTATTGACAACATGTAAACTATATTTCATCTCCAAATGTTTATAAAAAACAAATACATTTGCACAATGAGCACTTGTCTCTCAAATACATTGTTACAGTTATTGGTTAGCTAGATAGCTAATTTTAGCCATATTAGCATAGATGTGAAATCAGTCAAAACGCCTCAACAAGACATGGTATCAAGAACAAGATAAAAACTTACTCAAATGAGACACCTAAAGTACTATTCCCCACATGGCAGCTTGTTATATTACCTTAAATGACATTAGATGTGGCATATTTGTATAAGAAGCTATGCTTGTGCTGTATTCTTTAAACCACCATAACCACCATTAAAACACCATCCTCCCCTTTAAATGTACAGCGCTTTTGTGTGTTGCCTCCATTTTGAGGCTTGACAAATAGTTAGATGATCACAACATTTCAACCAATGAGTTAGATTCATAAACAATAAACTAATGATTTACACTCTATTCATTACATATAAACCCTTGGTAGGGAATGAGGTGGGATCTAATTACATGCAAATAGGTCCATAATGTATTGTTTATTGAAGGCAAACGGAAAAATGTATGAGAAGTTAAAACATTTGGATTTGTGTGTATGTGCGTATGCAAACAGTGTATCATTTGAACCAGCATCTGAGCCAGGCTGGGCCTCCTCCCTGCAGCAGCCAGACTACCATCCCCAGCAGCAGGAGCACCTTGAACCCCAGGGAGAGGGAGAGCAGGAGCAGCAGCGGAGGGGCCTCCCCAGAGACCTGCACCTGCCTGGGGGGCAGCATGTACAGGGTGGCCTGGTCCTTCCCCAGGGGGTTGGAGGCACTACATGTGTACTGCTGCCCAGGGAGGACGTCCCGGAGCTGGCTGGTGGTGTGATGTTGCTCGAGGGACTCCTGGGAGAGGGGAGAGATGTCGGAGCCTTCCATGAGCTCGTCAGGTCCCAGCCACTGGACGTCAGGTAGGGGAGAGCCCTGGACACGACACTGAGCCCTGTAGCCAGCTTCCTCACTGCCCTCCACTGACAGTCCCAGGATTCGTGGGGCAGCTAACCATGAAAGCCATGGCAAACAGACACCCCAAATCATTACAATCATATCCATGAAATACGCATAAATCCATCTACAATTAGACAAACAAACAAACCCATACAGAGTTGACATATTAGATCACTTTCAAGGTCTAAAACAAACTGTGTAGTACTACATTCTACAGTGTACTCATCATATACAGAATCCCTCTACCCTCCACTCTAAGCCGTGTGCCCATCTTATCCTCGTAGCTGGCGTGTGTGTGTCCGGGGACCTCCACACGGCAGTAGTAGCGTCCGTTGTCCTGCAGGGCGGCGCTGTTGATGCGCAGGGAGAGGTCGTGCTCTCGGGGGTTCCCCTCCAGGCGATAACGTTGGTCCTGCTGGGGGCCTGGCTGGCAGGTCCTGGCCCCGTTGGGAGAGGAGCAGTGGTACAGCACCGTAGAGCCCTGGCCGTAGCCCAGCCGCCACACCACCTGCAGGGAGGAGTGCAGCGTGTGGTGGGGGTGGGTGAAGGAGCAAGGCAGCACCACCGGGTAGCCCTCCATGGTACGCACCTCCGCCTGAACCTTCATGGACCAGCCGTCATCGTTCGAAGCAGCGCTCAGGGCTGGATGTGTCATAATACATGTTATTAATGCTCAGGACAGATGGAGAGCTGGAGCTGATATATGATACTTTAAATTGCACAGTGATACAAACTTTGTATTACTGTGCAATTTAAAGTATGTTTAATCAAACTCTAACTATGGTTTAAAAACACATACTGGAAGCGTTCCGTATTCCTGTAAGCAAAATGTAAATCTGATAGTGGTGTCCAAATCGGTCATGCTTTGAAAATGAGGAAGGATTAACAGACTTAAAGAAAAAAGTTCACTTTGATCTAACTTTGCTTTCTGTTTTCCATTTCCTTCTGAAAAAACAGTGCAAAATGACATCTCTGAATAGTGTGACCCCACAGATTGTCTGACAAATATTTGATCCACATATGCTGTAGTCGCGAGTCCATCTGTAGCCTACTTACCTTCCATGAAACACAATAGGAGATTCACCATTCTGCAGAGTGACCGGGTGTCCATGCTTGAGACTGCTGTGTTAAGGATAGCATATGCAGCGAGGATTCTATGTTTGTCTCATCACCTGACTCACTGTTTCTCAGACACTGTCCCGTGGCTGCCAGTCATTCCAGTACAGATCATATGAGATTCTAAAGCGTATTTCCCTCATCTAACACACTGTCCTATACACAAAAATTATTCACACCCCTTGACTTTTTCCACGTTTTGTGGTGTTACAAAGTGGGATTAAAATGGATTTCATTGTAGGTCAACGATCTACACAAAATACTCTATGTCAAAGTGGAAGAATAATTATGAAAAAATGTATTCATAAAAATAAACACTAATATATCTAATTTGATAAGTATTCAAGCCTCTGAGTTAATACATGTTAGAATCACCTTTGGCAGCGATTACAGCAGTGAGTTTTTCTGGGTTTGAGTCTTTCTAAGAGCTTTGCACCCCTGGATTGAACAATATGTGCACATTCATTATTTTTTTAAATCTTTAAGTTCTGTCAAGTTGGTTGTTGATCATTGCTAGACAGCCATTTCCAAGTCGCCATACATTTTCATGCCGATTTCAGTCAAAACTGAAACAAGGCCACTCAGGAACATTCAATGTCGTCTTGGTAAGCAACTCCAGTGTATATTTTGTCTTGTGTTTTAGGTTATTGTCCTGCTGAAAGGTGAATTTGTCTCCCAGTGTCCGGTAGAAAGGATTTTGCCTTTTTTCCTCATAAAAACTTCCTTGTCCTGATAACATGATGCAGCCACCACCATGATTGAAAATATGAGGAGTGGGACTCAGTAATGTGTTGTGTTGGATTTTCCCCAAACATAATACTTTGTATTCAGGACAAAGTCAATTTCTTTGCAACATTTTTTTGCTGTTTTACTTTAGTGCCTTATTGCAAACAGGATGCATGTTTTGAAATATTTTTAATCTGTACAGGCTTCCTTTTCACTCTGTCAATTAGGTTAGTATTGAGGAGTAACTACAATGTTGTTGATCCATCCTCAGTTTTCTCCTATCAAATAGTTTTCTCCTATTTTATTATTATCTATTTGTTTACCTTTATTTAACTAGGCAAGTCAGTTAAGATTTTTATTTTATTTACAATGACGGCCTACACCGGCCAAACCTGGACGATGCTGGGACAATTGTGTGCCGCCCTATGGGACTCCCAATTACGGGCCACTTTAATAATGGAACACTAGTCTCTTTAATAATGTATACATACTGCTTTACTCATTTCACATGTATATACTGTATTCTATTCTACTGTATTTTAGTCTATGCCACTCTGACATTGCTCGTCTTAATATTTATATATTTCTTAATTCCATTCTTTTACTTTTAGATTTGTAGTTGTAAATGAGAACTTGTTCTCAACTGGCCTACCTGGTGAAATAAAACAATTTCTGTATATTGTTGTGAATTCTTAGCTACTACTGCACTGTTGGAGCTAGGAACACAAGCATTTCGCTACACCCACAATAACATGGGCTAAATATGTGTATGTGACCAATACAATTTGATTTGATGTAAACTAACTGTTTTAAAATCACCGTTGACCTCATGGTGAAATCCATGAGCGGTTTCCTTCCTCTCTGGCGAGTTAGGAAGGACATCTGTATCTTTGTAGTGACTGGGTGTATTGATACCCCATCCAAAGTGTAATAACTTCACCATGCTCAAAGGGATATTCAATGTCTGTTTTTTTAATTTTATTTATACCCATCTACCAATGGGTGCCTTTGCGAGGCATTGGAAAACCTCCCTGGTCTTTGTGGTTGAATCTGTGTTTGAAATGCACTGCTCGACTGAGTGACCTTACAGATAATTGTATGTGTGGGGTACAGAGATGAGGTAGTCATTCAGAAATCATGTTCAACACTATTATTGCACACAGAATGCAACTTATTATGTGACTTGTTCAGCACATTTTTACTCCTGAATTTATTTAGGTTTGTCATAACAAAGGGATTGACTCAAGATATTTCCGATTTTCATTTTTTTATTTTTTATACTGAACAAAAATATAAACGCAACATGCCACAATTTCAAAGATTTTACAGAATTACAGTTCATGTAAGGGAATTGGTCAATTGAAATAAATTCATTAAGCCCTAATCTATGGATTTCACATGACTGGGAATACAGATACTGTATGCATCTGTTGGTCACAGATACCTTCAATAAAAACTAGGGGCGTGGATCAGAAAACCAGTCAGTATCTGGTGTGACCACCATTTGCCTCATGCAGCACGACATCTCCTTTACATAGAGTTGATCAGGCTGTTGATTGTGGACTGTGGAATGATGCCCCACTCCTCTTCCACGGCTGTGCGAAGTTACTGGATATTGGCGGGAACTGGAACATGCTATCGTACACGTTGATCCAGAGCATCCCAAACATGGTCAATGGATGACATGTCAGGTGAGTATGCAGGCCATGGAAGAACTATGGGAAATGTTCAGCTTCCAGGAATTGTGTTCAGATCCTTGCAACATGGGGCCGTGCATTATGCTGAAACATGAGGTGATGGCGGAGGATGAATGGCACCACAATGGGCTTCAGGATCTCATCACGGTATCTCTGTGCATTCAAATTGTCATCAATAAAATGCAATTGTATTCTCCGTCCATAGCTTATGTCTGCCCATACCATAACCCCACCGCCACCATGGGGCACTCTGTTCACTAACAGGGATGTAAACAAATTTGTGCGTATGGAACATTTCTGGGATCTTTGATTGCGGCTCATGAAACATGGGACCAGCACTTTATATACAGTGTTTTATATTGTTATTCAGTGTCATTTGTAAAAAATTCTAAAAACATACTTCCACTTTGACATCATGGAGTATGGTGTATTCAATTTAATCAATTTTAAATTCAGGCTGTAACACATCAAAATGTGGAACAAGTAAAATGGTGTGAATACTTTCTGAAGGTGCTGTAGGGCTATTATATTGCTAAATTCTCACTACACTAAACGGAAGTCCTCTATTGTTCCAGTCTTAATGCTTTCTATAATAGATACCAAGTAAAGAGGCTCAGGAAACATATTTTAAATTCACATAATAGGCCTAAAGAAATGATACACTTCCATTTTTAATGCACTTAGGCTCAGCCAAGCCCTCATACTTGTTTCACAGTAAGCACTTTTGGAGCTAAACAGGAAATGGCTATTCTCATGTTGTACATTTCACAACTATGTTTCCTGATTTGAGGCATTGTGTTGGTAGAAATTCCTCTCTGTGACTTGACTTTCTTTCTCTCCAGTGCTAGTGGGATACGTATATATTTGACTACCTTTAGGATGTTGCAGGCTCAACTCTTCTCTCTCTTCTCTGTCATTACAGGTAGGCCAAACTCCAGGTTTAGCTATTTCTATTCAGATTGTTTTTCATTTTGGTGAAACATTCCTATTTAAGCTTTAGCATTCTTGAATAATTTGGGAATAAAGGAATTAAGGTAATTATCCCTCTTTAATGTTGTAATATTGATGAGTTTATGTTTATACAGTATCATAAGAGATGATTTGTTGATCCTTTGGGTAGTGACGTGTGTGTTTAAATAAAGTACAACAGAATATCAACAAGGAGCAATAGACTGCCAGTTGAACCAATTAGAATACAATATATTGCCAGTTGAACGAATTAGAATACAATATATTGCCAGTTGAACCAATTAGAATACAATATATTGCCAGTTGAACCAATTAGAATACAAGTTTTAAAAAAACACTTGAGACCATCAGAAAAAACAAACATGAAATATCCTTAATATGGTTGATTTCTCTAATTTCTCTAATTGTGAACTAATATTCCTCCCACTAGGCACCTTCTCACAGCCGTGGTGCATGACAGTTCCCCCTGTAGTGAATAGCACCATAGGAGGAGATGTGGTCCTACCCTGCTCCTTCACCCACCCCAAGCAACAAGACTACCCCAAAGACATCACAGTTCAGTGGATCACCAGACAATTCCATGATAAGCCCTTCTTCCAATGCAAGGTGACAAATGTTACTACAGGTGGAATGAATGAATGCTAAGTTCCAGAGTCATACCAACGCTTCTCAGTCAAAGGAGACCCTAAGCAGAGGGATCTCTCTCTCCTCATCAGAGATCTGGCGGTCACAGACAATGGAGTATACTTCTGCAGAGTGGAGCTGGACTATTACTGGGGTGATGGGAAGTGGCAGACTGCCAGCGGCACACGGCTCAATATCATTGGTAACGGTCTCACTACGTTGTCAGCAATAAAATATTTTTTATTGAGGGTCTGGTGGTCTAGGAATATGAAACTTTTTATCACAATGATACTCATGCAAGGTTTGTGCTTTGTCCCTAGCTAAGGCCCAGATTCTCAGCCTGTCTTGGGTAGAGGCGTCCCTCGGACCAGGCAACGGGAGCCTCAGGTGTGTAGTTGAGGGGAACCCCCATCCACCATCACCTGGTTCTCCTCCTCTAAGGGCAACATAGACCCAGGTGTCAGCACCATAGGAACCCACCCATTTCAGTGGACCAGTTCAATCCCCTTCTTCACCCAGGAAGTGTACACCTGCAGGGCAGAGAACAGCCTGGGGAGGGCAGAGAGACGGTTCCCCCCTGGACCCACTGCGCTGACCGTAGCCCTCTCTGTGTGTGGGGTCCTGCTTCTCCTGCTGCTCCTTGGCATGGCTTTATTTTACCTGGGAAAAAGAGGTGGGTGATCTCTGTAAGAAAATAAATACTAGTTTAGATATGATATTTTTGGCGTATTTACAGATTCATATACTATCTCTGGTCTTTTCCAAAAGGATACCTGAGATTCTGCAATTCAGAAAAGATTAAGCAGCAATCTGAGTTGTGCACAGATCCTGCTATAGGTAAGGGGTCTTACTCTTTTCTAGACAATCTGAGTCTTTGAATAGTATTTCTGATCAGTAATCATTTTTCCTCATATGAAAGGGCAGAGTTTGAGTTGAAAGCCAGTTTAAGTGGTAGGATATTCAGTACATTTTTACATTTTTGTCATTTAGCAGACGCTCTATCCAGAGTGACTTACATGAGCAATTAGGGTTAAGTGCCTTGCTCAAGGGCACATTGGCAGATGTTTCACCTAGTTTGCTCAGGGATTCGAACTGGCCCAACACTCTTAACCCGCTAGACTACCTGCTGCCCTGTTATTCACTATCTCCACACATATGCTTCCCTATGTACCACTCCATCAGCTTTACTTGTCTACGGCCCACTCATTGTCTGTGTATTCTACACCCTCTTCTCCCGTATCCTTCAATCCCTGCCTGCTGTCCCAACTACACCTCTGTAGAAGTGGGCAAAAAGATTGGGTTCAGTGTCGAGTCTGAGCATAGCTCTTCATGTCCTCTCATTCAGTCATAAACTTTGTGCGCCACAGCAGTTTACATTTGTACATTTTACTTCCCTGTTTCTAAAGCTGTGGTCAGTGAAACCTCTATCTACGCCAATGTCTCAGAAATGGGTGAGTGGACAAGACCGTAAAGGATTTGCTGATGGTTCAGATCTGTAATGTGTCACATAGTTTCTTACTGTCCGTTCTCTGCACAATCAGAAAGCCCACAGTCGTTGTATAAACATGATTCACCAGAAGATGGCGACATGGCGCTAAATCTGTTATACTCAGACGTTCAACTGAACACCACCACTCAATGTAAGTATTCAATTATTGCAATTTTTGGCCATGAATTCCATAGGTATACCACTAAGTACCAGAACCAGCTCAGATAAGCTTGTGAAATTGCCCTCTTTTCTTTTAAGCACCCCAAAGAAGCTCTCGTGTCCCCATACCAGATGAAGGTGAATTATTTTTTGTGCTTTTCTTGAAGTGACACAAGAAAGTCTAAGATTGCATAATACAGCTGAGACAGCACTGTCCTTAACATGACATGACATAACATGATATAACGCCAACCCTTCACTCTTCATTATCATTCCATTATTCTGATTATGCTGTCCATTGTCATTTCAGGTGTCCACTATGCTATTGTGAAGCTAGGGTGAACTGCCGAGGCACAACAGAGAGAATGTAACTCTAGAGGTATGTCATAATGAAACTGACCTCCCTCATTCTGACAGACATTTCCCAAGACACCTTCAAAAGTAATCAACAAGAGTTTGGCAGTCAATCTTATTGCCATTGTTCACAACATTGGGACAACTTGGTAGATTCCGTTTTTATATTGTTATTCTTATGGAGGTGCAATTACATAATTGCCCTACAAGTGTTATTGTCAAAAATGTTATTCAATAACAATTGTTATTGTTCTGGAGCGCCATTACACTTCTGGGTTTCCTGTCAAACACACGTCACATTTACATTTTAGTCATTTAGCAGACGCTCTTATCGGAGCGACTTACAGTAGTGAATGCATACATTTTATTTTTTATTTTTTTTATTTTTTGTACTGGCCCCCCGTGGGAATCGAACCCACAACCCTGGCGTTGCACACACCATGCTGGCTTTGCAAACACCATGCTCTACCATCTGAGCCACAGGGAGAACATTCGCCTCAACCACCACAGAACCAGCTGATGCTATCTGGACAAAACCTGAGTGTAGCTGTAGTTGTGTGGTCAACCACCAGCTCTGCAAGGAACTCTGGACTCAAACTACTGAAGGGTTTTCTCATATTGGTGTAGAATAATAATCATCATAATATTCAGAATAATACATAGTATTTATATAGCATTTTTCAAGGACGCAAAGTTGCTTGGGTCCATGTCCATGTTCTTACCATGTGGTGTATCACTAAACGAAACTAAACGTCCCTGCAGAACCATGAAGCAGAAAGAGTGTGGTGCATTTGTACATGTAAATGTATTGGTTTCCTTTGGCTGCAGTGTTTGTGATGCTCTCAAAGTGTCATGGAGGATGTAGCTCCTCTGGACCACATGCAGAGTAACTCATTCAGGTTCTTCAGATTGTACAGCTGATGCATAAGACTGTTTGGCTCGCCATGGTAATGTCCTTTTAGGGTGTGGTTTGGTTCCCATATCTGGCTTCACTTGCTCATATGGAGACTAGGCCTACTGGTATGCACAGCCAGAGTGTGTGTGTGTGTGTGTGTGTGTGTGTGTGTGTGTGTGTGTGTGTGTGTGTGTGTGTGTGTGTGCGCCTTTATGTGGTAAGGTTTTCTAAGCACTCTTTCCCATTCTGCTCTGTAGCCGTCGCGGGACGTGGTGACAGAGAAGAGCATCCTGCCCTCATCTCCATGGAAACTGCTGTTTATGGATGGGGGGTGCCAGAAACAAAACCCTAGTGCTGTAAAGCATTGAAATATGAAAAACTCCTTCCTGATGGGGTTCAGTCTTACTTCATCGCTATCCATTTTGTTATGTAGCTTGATTGACATGGGCCTAACATCTGTGCTTAGTTGGTTATTTTTTGTAAGTGTCTGTGGGTGCCTAGGAACAGTGGGTTAACTGGCTTGTTCAGGGGCAGAACGACATAATGATGATGTTTAAACCATGAAGATGTAAATACTACACTACACTGAATCTATTTTAGCATGGCATGGGGTAGTCCCATTAGTGCAGTCCCCTCGGGATAGGATGGATGGCCTATAGTTTAACACCTGTTGACCCCACATGGTTACCAATTCAACCGCAAAACCTACATTAGGTCTGACCTTAAAGTAATGTGAGCATCTTGCTTGATTTTGCAATGTGGGCGGAAAAATGTTTCAATTAACCTGGGACAAATACAATTCAGCTGTCGATATAGTACGGAGGTCGAATAGGTATGGGTCTATGGTGCAGGCTACAATAATATAGGGCCTAAAGTGTCATTAACAATAGTAGGAATAAGTTTGATGAACTTAAAACATATTCAGATTGATAGGCACGTGCTTAATCAACTTCAACCATCATGTGAACACTATTTAGGTGGAGACTGGAACTGTGTTAAGGCTGTCGTTAGAAGAAGGGGATCAAAGCGCAGCGTGGTAAGTGTTCATGATTATTTAATACTGAGAAAACAACAACAGTTCTGTCATGTAACAGAAAACAACTACCCACAAACACAGGTGGGAAAAGGCTGCCTAAGTATGATTCCTTCCTAATCAGAGACAACAATAGACAGCTGCCTCTGATTAGGAACCATACTCGGCCAAAACAAAGAAATACAATACATAGAATGCCCACCCCATATCACACCCTGACCTAACTAAACAGAGAAAAACGGCTCTCTCAGGTCAGGGCGTGACAAACTGCTTCATTATTTACATCCATAACACACGCGGTGACGCTGCCAGTAGCATGCTGCTAGAAATTAGACCCAATCGTGCGTGAGTGATTTTCGGACAATACGTGTTTTGATAGCACTTTCTCTTCCAGTCAGTCATTTTATGTCCATGGGCGAGTTCGTTTTTCTTTACCCGGTGTCTCGGGTGCGGGGACTTTACACATTTTAGTCCATTCCATTGGTCCTTAAATACATTCACCACTCACCTGGGGCCATGCAAAACGAACTGGCCCATTGAGTAAAAGCAACATTGTAGCTGTTGAAGTTGAAAAATGCTACTGTTTACTGGAAACCCCACGCCAACTGAATCTCACCCTCAATGAAATAGGGTTTCCACGAGTTACCACAGCCGCAAAGTCTAAATTGCCTATCGTAAAAATGTATCGTAAACTAACCTGCAATTGTGCTTTTTGGTCTTAATTTAAGGTTACGGTTAGGCATACGGTTAGCAGTGGGGTTAGGATTAGGTTTAAAATCACATTTTAAGAAGATTTGTAGAAACAGGCGGGGTTTATGACTTTGTGGCTGTGGTAACTAGTAACGACCATGAAGTAGACGGAGCACAGTAGTAGCAGCTGCCTGTGTTTCCTGGGCCACGATAAACTGTAGTCTAGACTATTTACACTGTATTTTATTTATACATATCAAAATGTCTCATACTGTTGTTACTACCACCACCACGACGACATCGTCTTCAGGCGAAGGGTTCTTGAACTTGGGCTATACTCGCTCTGTACAAGGATTACTGAAAATCGCCCAAGTGGTAAGAGCTTTTGATCAGATATTTATACTGATGTTCTGCACAGAATTATACAATTTTTTTGTACGTTATTATTTTTTATGTTGGGGTTGGGTTGTATTTTATATTGCTTACTGTCTGCTGTCTGCTGTCTTCGTGATCTTTAATCCAAAACGTGGAGAATGCACTCAAAAGCTGAGGATAAAGGGGAGCGAGGTGCGTAACAGAAACTCTGATTCATTCGTATGCTACTAGCAGAAGTGGAAAAAGTACCCAATTGTTGTAAAAGTAAAGATGCCTTAATAGAAAATGACTCAAGTAAAAGTGAAATTCACCCAGTAATATATTATTTGAGTCAAGGCTAAAAGTATTTTTACTTAAGTACCTTACACCAGTGTCTACTAGGTGGCTTTCTCTGACGGTTAGGCTACTACACAAAACATTAACATGCAAACATGAATTAGGCCAATTCCAGTGGAAACCAATAGCCTTTATAACCTGAATTAGGCCTATACCAGTGGAAACCAATAGCCTTTATAACCTGAATTAGGCCTATATCAGTGGAAACCAATAGCCTTTATGACCTGAATTAGGCCTATACCAGTGGAAACCAATAGCCTTTATAACCTGAATTAGGCCTATACCAGTGGAAACCAATAGCCTTTATAACCTGAATTAGGCCTATACCAGTGGAAACCAATAGCCTTTATAACCTGAATTAGGCCTATACCAGTGGAAACCAATAGCCTATATAAAAACTACAAGTTTAGTGGAGCCCCCCCCCCTCCAAATATTGAGCTGTGCATTAACTCTCCATGAGGCAAGTGCGCAGGTGATACCGGCCACAGTCAGATCAACATCCAGTTTTGATTGAGATGTACAGTAATTGTTTGATATATTGGAAGTCTAGGCAGATTAGAGTTTTGTTGTTGTTGATTTCTGTAATGCAGGAACTTGTCCCACTGTGTATGGTGATGTCATATTGCTGTCTACCTTCAAATAAATGAATGCTTATCATTATCTTCAGAATGTCAGAATTTCGTAATTAATGTCACTTTATTACACCTTCATAACAAAGGTTGTGAAATCAGGGAAATCACACCTTCATAACAACGGTTGTGAAATCAGGGGAGAACGAACGTTGTCTGTTCTCCCCTCTTTATGTCTGTGTTTGCACAGTAGAATACAGTGGTTTGCATCTTAATCTTCACTACTTTTCTGTTACAGGCTTGCTTATTTATAGTCATCACAGGAATGATGGTGGTGTTTCAGAGGAAAAATGGAGGAAGCTGGTTATGGGTGTTATTTCCTGTTTACAGAAGTGTTTAGTTGCTAATGGCGTTCAGCCTATCCCTTGTGGTTTAATAATGTCAATGATGTTCCATATACCCTGCAACTGCCCTACAATATGAAGCAATAAAGCATGTTTAACAGCATGTGAACGGGAAAATTGTGAACCTTGAACATTAGCCATGTGAGAGCTGGTGTCACGTCCTGACCAGTGAAGGGGTTATTTGTTCTTATAGTTTGGTCAGGACGTGGCAGGGGGTATTTGTTTTATGTGGTTCAGGGTGTGTTTGAGTATGTGTTCATGTAGAGGGGTATTTGATTTATTAGTCCGGGGTTTTTTGGTTAGTTCTATGTTGTTAGTTCTATGTCTGTGCTAGGGTATTGTATTTCTAGGTTTAGGTAATGGGGATTGTCTATCGTTGCCTCTGATTGAAGGTCCTATATTTAGGAGTCTGTTTGTTTTGGTTTTGTGGGAGATTGTTCTTTGTATTGCTGTGTGAGCCTACAAGACTGTTTGTCGTCAGTTTATCGTTTTTCGTGTTTGTTTTGGTTTAATAAAAATGAGCATTACATTTTACATTTTAGTCATTTAGCAGACGCTCTTATCCAGAACGACTTACAGTAGTGAATGCATACATTTCATACATTTTTTTTCTCCGTACTGGTCCCCCGTGGGAATCGAACCCACAACCCTGGCGTTGCAAACACCATGCTCTACCAACTGAGCCACACGGTCACGTACCCGCTGCGCCTTGGTCCATCTATTACGACAATCGTGACAGCTGGGTTGTGTTGAAAACTAGATTCTGGATCTGGACCAACCTACTGTTACCAGAATTTTTTTTATTTCACCTTTATTTAACCAGGTAGGCCAGTTGAGAACATGTTCTCATTTACAACTGCGACCTGGCCAAGATAAAGCAAAGCAGTGCAACACAAACAACAACACAGAGTTACACATGGAATAAACAAATGTACAGTCAATAACACAATAGAAAAAAAGTCTATATACAGTGTGTGCAAATAGCGTGAGGAGGTAAGGCAATAAATAGGCCATAGTAGCAAAGTAATTACAATTTAGCAGATTAACACTGGAGTGATAGATGAGCAGATGATGATGTGCAAGTAGAGATACTGGTGTGCAAAAGAGCAGAAAAGTAAATAGAAACAATATGGGGATGAGGTAGGTAGATAGGGTGGGCTATTTACAGATGGACTATGTACAGCTGCAGCGATCAGTTAGCTGCTCAGATAGCTGATGTTTAAAGTTAGGGAGGGAAATATAAGTCTCCAGCTTCAGTGATTTTTGCAATTCGTTCCAGTCACTGGCAGCAGAGAACTGGAAGGAACGGCGGCCAAAGGAGGTGTTGGCTTTGGGGATGACCAGTGAGATATACCTGCTGGAACACGTGCTACGGGTGGGTGGTGTTATGGTGACCAGTGATATATACCTGCTGGAGCGCGTGCTGCGGGTGGGTGGTGTTATGGTGACCAGTGAGATATACCTGCTGGAGCGCGTGCTGCGGGTGGGTGGTGTTATGGTGACCAGTGAGATATACCTGCTGGAACACGTGCTACGGGTGGGTGGTGTTATGGTGACCAGTGAGATATACCTGCTGGAGCGCGTGCTGCGGGTGGGTGTTGTTATGGTGACCAGTGAGATATACCTGCTGGAGCGCGTGCTACGGGTGGGTGTTGTTATGGTGACCAGTGAGATATACCTGCTGGAGCGCGTGCTACGGGTGGGTGGTGTTATGGTGACCAGTGAGATATACCTGCTGGAGCGCGTGCTGCGGGTGGGTGTTGTTATGGTGACCAGTGAGATATACCTGCTGGAGCGCGTGCTGCGGGTGGGTGGTGTTATGGTGACCAGTGAGATATACCTGCTGGAGCGCGTGCTGCGGGTGGGTGGTGTTATGGTGACCAGTGAGATATACCTGCTGGAGTGCGTGCTGCGGGTGGGTGGTGTTATGGTGACCAGTGAGATATACCTGCTGGAGCGCGTGCTGCGGGTGGGTGGTGTTATGGTGACCAGTGAGATATACCTGCTGGAGCGCGTGCTGCGGGTGGGTGGTGTTATGGTGACCAGTGAGATATACCTGCTGGAGCGCGTGCTGCGGGTGGGTGGTGTTATGGTGACCAGTGAGATATACCTGCTGGAGCGCGTGCTGCGGGTGGGTGGTGTTATGGTGACCAGTGAGATATACCTGCTGGAGCGCGTGCTGCGGGTGGGTGTTGTTATGGTGACCAGTGAGATATACCTGCTGGAGCGCGTGCTGCGGGTGGGTGTTGCTATGGTGACCAGTGAGATATACCTGCTGGAGTGCGTGCTACGGGTGGGTGTTGCTATGGTGACCAGTGAGATGTACCTGCTGGAGCGCGTGCTGCGGGTGGGTGGTGTTATGGTGACCAGTGAGATATACCTGCTGGAGCGCGTGCTGCGGGTGGGTGGTGTTATGGTGACCAGTGAGATATACCTGCTGGAGCGCGTGCTGCGGGTGGGTGGTGTTATGGTGACCAGTGAGATATACCTGCTGGAGCGCGTGCTACGGGTGGGTGGTGTTATGGTGACCAGTGAGATATACCTGCTGGAGCGCGTGCTGCGGGTGGGTGGTGTTATGGTGACCAGTGAGATATACCTGCTGGAGCGCGTGCTGCGGGTGGGTGGTGTTATGGTGACCAGTGAGATATACCTGCTGGAGCGCGTGCTACGGGTGGGTGGTGTTATGGTGACCAGTGAGATATACCTGCTGGAGCGCGTGCTGCGGGTGGGTGGTGTTATGGTGACCAGTGAGATATACCTGCTGGAGCGCGTGCTGCGGGTGGGTGGTGTTATGGTGACCAGTGAGCTGAGATAAGGCAGAGCTTTACCTAGCATAGACTTATAGATGACCTGGAGCCAGTGGGTCTGGCGACGAATATGTAGCGAGGGCCAGCTGACTAGAACATACAGCTCGCAGTGGTGGGTGGTGTAAGGGGCTTTGGTAACAAAACGGATGGCACTGTGATAGATTGCATCCAGTTTGCTGAGTAGAGTATTGGAAGCTATTTTGTAGATGACATCGCCGAAGTCGAGGATCGGTAGGATAGTCAGTTTTACTAGAGTAAGTTTGACGGTGTGAGTGAAGGAGGCTTTGTTGCGAAATAGAAAGCCGATTCTAGATTTGATTTAGGATTGGAGATGTTTAATATGAGTCTGGAAGGAGAGTTAGGTATTTGTAGACACCTAGGTATTTGTAGTTGTCCACATATTCTAGGTCAGAACCGTCCAGGGTGGTGATGCTAGTCGGGGGGGGGGGGGGGAGCTGTTGGCCGGGGTAGCCAGGAGGAAAGCATGGCCAGCTGTAGAGAACTGCTTATTGAAATTTTCGATTACCATGGATTTACCTGGCCTCAGTGCAGTGGGCAGCTGGGAGGAGGTGCTCTTGTTCTCCATGGACTTTACAGTGTCCCAAAAGTTTTTGGAGTTAGAGCTACAGGATGCAAATTTATGTTTGAAAAAGCTAGCCTTTGCTTTCCTGACTGACTGCGTGTATTGGTTCCTGACTTCCCTGAACAGTTGCATATCGCGGGGACTATTCGATGCTATTGCAGTTCGCTATTGCAGACTAAGATAAATTTTTAACACAGGAGTTGCAGTGTTGATATGGTGCCAAAATGCTCCACGGTTGGAAACATACTGGGACATGGAAACAAATTGCTATTTGTCTGTGTGTTTGCAGGTAGCCCTCCTCATTGCGTTCCTGTGTGTACACTGTGCACGAGGTTCGACTGATTTCTCAGCCTTTCGGTACTTTGAGGTGGTGACGCTATGGTTCCTCATAGCCTTCCTCATCTTCTACCTCATGTACGTGTTCAGACTGCAGAGTAAGATCCCCTGTATCAACTGGACAATGACGGTGAGTGTCCCGGCAAATGACACGCCTATACACACACACACATTTACATTTTTTACATTTGAGTTATTTAGCAGACTCTTATCCAGAGAGACTTACAGTAGTGTGCATAATCTTTTAAAACTTTTTTTGTACTTTTTCCACAGACACGCGTTCCAACACTTATCTATACCATTCATTGTTTCAGGAGTTACTGCATTATGGCGTTGGGACCATCCTGGTCTTCATTGCCTCTATTGTTGCAGCTGTTAAGAGTGGAGGTGTGTCTGAACTAGAAGCTGGTTCGGTGAGTAACATAGCAGATGCTTTCCTGTTTTCTGGTGCTCCATTCCAGAGCTGAAGAATGTTCATTCATTTTATCTATCCTAGTATCTCAGTATTTAGCTGAAGATAATTTAGAGGCCCTGTTTGCAAAAATGGAACCTTATATCTAAGCTCTCCATAGTTTATTTCTGTTTGTTGTGTGGTGAGTGTGTGGGAATTCACTTTAAAGCAGGCCAAATGGTTATTAAAGGGGAGTGGAAACACTAGGCTTTAGAACACCAGTAAACTGGAACTGTAAATCACCATATTGGCATTGCTGCATCACTGGCAGGATTTCCCAAAAAAGACTGAATCTGAAAACTGTCTGAAAGACCATGAACTCTGCGTGCATTAATGAGCAAAATCTGCTGGTTTCAAACCACATCCGAAAATGTTATACATATTTTGAAAGCTGAGAAACAGCCCTTACAAATTATATTACATACAATAGCACCACATCAATCAAATGGTAATCAGTTAAGAAAAATCTGATAGGAAAATCTATGTTTTTTCCCCCAAACAACTGCCAATCAGAATAGTAATATGTTCTACTATGAATGAGTTCCAGACGTTTTAGTGAACGGTGGTATTTTACTAGAATTCTATGGAATGTTCTGTTATCAAACACTTTCTTATATGGATTGTATATTAAACATAAATGTGAACCAAAACATATTACAAATGGCATTTAGTCTTACATATGATAAGGAAAGACATACACAAGTAATATAATATGAATAAATCAAGAACCTTATTGAAAAAACTGAGGGGAATACATCGTCTCACTCAATCCTGAAAACAAAGTGCAAGTCACATCGAAAATTGGAATTACAAAATATGATAAGAATAAGGAACATTATAACAATAATTGGCTTTGACAACTTCAATTTCTTCTGCACATACATTCCACTAGGCTTATAGCCTTATACAGGAAGAGTCAGAATGGGAACAAATTAAAAGCATGCAAGAGAACTGACCAGCCAGTAGTTCAGATTGTCACTGAAGACTAGGAGTCCCTTTACTAGTTAGTGCCTATGTCTGCAATGAGTCACACTCACTGGAGTACCACAACCTAAAATAATTGATCCCCCTACAATGCATAACTACTTGCCCTTGCATTCTGGTGCAACACAAACAAACCACGTCATAATCTCCTTTCTATCTTTCCTGTAACAAATCCAACAATTTCTAGAGTTGTCCTCCAGTACAATGAAGTTCATCTAGGCTGTGAGGGTGTGGTTGTCCCTTGGCCCTGTCTGCAGCCTAAGCAGCATGTTGTCCAGTCTCTACAGCCGCTGTCTTCCTTGGCCCTGTCTGCAGCCTAAGCAGCATGTTGTCCAGTCTCTACAGCCCCTGTCTTCCTTGGCCCTGTCTGCAGCCTAAGCAGCATGTTGTCCAGTCTCTACAGCCCTGTCTTCCTTGGCCCTGTCTGCAGCCTAAGCAGCATGTTGTCCAGTCTCTACAGCCCCTGTCTTCCTTGGCCCTGTCTGCAGCCTAAGCAGCATGTTGTCCAGTCTCTACAGCCCCTGTCTTCCTTGGCCCTGTCTGCAGCCTAAGCAGCATGTTGTCCAGTCTCTACAGCCCCTGTCTTCCTTGGCCCTGTCTGCAGCCTAAGCAGCATGTTGTCCAGTCTCTACAGCCCCTGTCTTCCTTGGCCCTGTCTGCAGCCTAAGCAGCATGTTGTCCAGTCTCTACAGCCCCTATCTTCCTTGGCCCTGTCTGCAGCCTAAGCAGCATGTTGTCCAGTCTCTACAGCCCCTATCTTCCTTGACTCTGTCTAGCTAGCTAGCTGCAAATTGAATCAGACACTAGCCAGTTGATTTTAGCTCTTAGCTAATGCCAATGACAAATGCTCTTCAAATTGCCAGTATGAGCATTTCATTTTTTACAGTTAGTGAACACAACATTAACATGGAAAAGGACAAGAGAAGAGCTAGCTAAATCCTCAAAATAGCTAGCTAGTTACCTCAGCTTGGCTGACTGTCTACTCGGCTTCTTATCAAATTAATTTAATTTCACAGACTCATCTTATCAATCAAAAAAAATACTCTAAAATGTAAATTTTATAATTACCAACATAAAAATGCATTCTATACAGTTTCTTGCCTTAAAAACCTGTTAGGGACAGACGTTCCGCTAGCGGAACGCCTCACCAATATCCAATGGTAGAGCGTGGCGCGAAATACAAATACCTTAAAAATGCTATAACTTCAATTTCTCAAACATATGACTATTTTACACCATTTTAAAGACAAGACTCTCATTAATCTAACCACATTGTCCGATTTCAAAAAGGCTTTACAGCGAAAGCAAAACATTAGATTATGTCAGGAGAGTACCCTGCCAAAAATAATCACACAGCCATTTTCAAAGCAAGCATATATGTCACAAAAACCAAAACCACAGCTAAATGCAGCACTAACCTTTGATGATCTTCATCAGATGACACTCCTAGGACATTATGTTATACAATACATGCATGTTTTGTTCAATCAAGTTCATATTTATATAAAAAAAACAGCTTTTTACATTAGCATGTGATGTTCAGAACTAGCATACCCACCGCAAACTTCCGGTGAATTTACTAAATTACTCATGATAAACATTTACAAAAAAAACATAACAATTATTTTAAGAATTTTAGATACAGAACTCCTTTATGCAATCGCGGTGTCAGATATTTAAATAGCTTTTCGGCGAAAGCACATTTTGCAATATTCTGAGTAGATAGCTCGGCCATCACAGGCTAGCTAATTTGACACCCACCAAGTTTGGTGCTCACTAAACTCAGAATTACTATAAGAAAAATTGGATTACCTTTGCTGTTCTTCGTCAGAATGCACTCCCAGGACTTCTACTTCAACAACAAATGTTGTTTTGGTTCGAAATAATCCATAGTTATATTGAAATAGCTCCGTTTTATTCGTGCGTTGAGGTCACTATCCGAAGGGTGACACGCGGGCGCATTTCGTGACAAAAAAATTCAAAATATTCCATTACCGTACTTCGAAGTATGTCAAACGCTGTTTAAAATAAATTTTTATGCTATATTCTCGTAAAATAGCGATAATATTCCAACCGGGCGACGTTATATTCATTCAAAGACTGAAAGAAAAACATGGAGTCATCTCGTGGACGCGCACTCCAGGTCATTGTTCCCTGCCTGACCACTCACAAAAACTCCTGCTGTTTTTCGCCCAGAGACTGCAGAGACGTCATTCCACTTTCTGGCGCCTTCTGAGAGCCAATGGAAGCCTTAGAAAGTGTCACGTTACAGCACAGATGCTGTAATGTCGATAGAGATGCAACAGAAGGACAACAAATTGTCAGACAGGGCACTTCTTGTATGGAATCTTCTCAGGTTTTGGCCTGCCATATGAGTTCTGTTATACTCACAGACAGCATTCAAACAGTTGTAGAAACTTTAGAGTGTTTTCTATCCAAATCTACTAATTATATGCATATTCTAGTTTCTGGGCAGGAGTAGTAACCAGATTAAATTGGGTACGTTTTTTTATCCGGCCGTGAAAATACTGCCCCCTATCCCAAACAGGTTAATATTTTTGTCCTGGTATCAATGACAAAGCTATCAAAGTTGTGAGAAACTTTTCAGGTCCAGTGGAGACAAGGCGTCTCCTGGTGTCAGCATTGGCGTCAGTCGTTACTATAGCAATTCAAGATGGCGCTACTCGAATAAACGTTGTTCAATATCAAAATCCCAATTGAGCTGTTTCTATGTTAAATGCACATGTTTAGTATTAGTGGATGGAATACATCTCTTAACTTTACTTCCTAAAGTGTTTCCATTCACCTTTAAGGAGTTCACCCCATCCTGTCAAGTACAGTTTTGAGATCTAAAAAGTCAGTTAATCATTCTCCTAAAATGTTTTTTTCCTCTTACACTTGTACCCAGTAACCAGCTTGGGGACTTACAGCTGTCCCCTCAATGCTTGACAGATGACCAACGTGTAGGGTTTTTATAGGAGGATAATGAGGCATCTTTCTTGTTGACCTTTACAGGCATTTGGCTTCATCGCCACATTCCTACTGGCTGTCAGCATATGGACATCCTATAAGGTCACATGTGGTTCCCAGCCAACCAGTAAGTCTGAAATTCTTTTAAATCCTTATTGGGTTTTCCCTCAGTTGCCTAGCAACATGTACCGAGCCTTTGAAAGACAGACGCTCAACTGAAAAGGAATTCAATTTTAACCTGTAATCATATCATTAAATAGTTCCTCTTTTTACACTGGTGAATGATATCACTTTGCATATTTGCTACAGTGGAGCTTTCTTTTGCAACGCAGATCAGGAGTTAATTCCGTTCCATTTCCTGTGCTGCCGGCTATTACGTAGTGCTGTTACAAGGGCTAGGAAGGGCTTTTTGTTGTTAGTTGCCTCAACTTTGGTTAACTAGTGTTTCCTCTTTCCCCATCACTCTTCCTCTAACTCTAACTGTAGGTGCTTCTGTGTAAAACGGATCTATCATTTCTTCCCCTGAAGTACCAAGATGACTTCATTGTCAGTGTGCTGTGCGACAGTAACTTCTTACCCCAACAACTGGCCCGGGGCCCATTAAACAATCAGAACTTCAGTTTAGCCCGAGACTGGTTTCACTTCAGGATAGTTACAAGTTAGCCAGTTAACTTTGTTAAACACTCTATTTTGTACAATTTACAAAGAAAGCTTAAAGTAATTTCTCTTTCTTTGAGATACACCATCCTGATGACTGGTCAGTTGTTAGGCATAAGAAGTCACCTGTGTGTGCTTTGAAGAGCAGGCAGCTGTTGTTTCATATAAGTGCCTCCATAGTGTTTAAACTAAGGGCTAGGCTGAGAGCCAGACCAAACCACCCCTCCATCTTGAATGGTCGCTATTTGAATGCTTTGAAATCAAGAGGACATAAGCTGTTTTTCAGTGTTACCCAGAAGCTTTTTAGAGTTAGATATGTCAATGCCACCCCTGTTTACATTATTTATTTGAGAGCAAATTTTTATGATGATAAAATGTTGTGCTTTTATGTTCACGCTTACTATTGTATGTCTGTCACAGTATTATAGGCTGCTTATGAGAAGAATATAACAATAAAAATGTCAACCTTTATACAGCCTCACACTATCACGTGTATTTAAACATCTCTTCTTTATCTGATGTGTTTGAGTTTGTATATGGGTTTAGATTTCAAACATGCTTTTGTTTGACTGAAGCAAAAGGGAAACTCAACAGCATCCATGTCTCTGAATCCTTGTTTGTTGAAAATAAGACATTGAGACCAGTGGAGGCTCCTTAGAGGAGGAAGGGGAGGACCATCCTCAGTGAATTTCATAAAAATAGTGAAACATTAAGTTATCCTTTTTAGATAAAAACTATAAATATCTTCATGTCACCCCAAAAATTGATTAAAACACACTGTTTTGCAATGAAGGTCAACAGTAGCGTCAACAGCACTCTGTAGGGTAGCACCATGGTATAGCTGGAGGACAGCTAGTTTCCATCCTCCTCTGGGTACATTGACTTTAATACAAAACATAGCAGGCTTGTGGTTCTCACCCCCTTCCATAGACTTACATTAGTAATTATTTCAACTTCTGGAGAAAGACCTCCAACCTATCAGAGCTCTTGCAGCATGAACTGACATGTTGTCCACCCAATCAAAGGATAAGAGTATGAATCTAGTACTGCAAGCATAAACTACAGCTAGCTAGCACTGCTGTGAGTAGTTGACTCAAAGAGAAAGACAATAGTTGAGCAGTTTTGAAAAATTCAATTCTTAAATAAAGGAGACGCAAGAGTGAGCTAGCTATATTTCTTTTTTTTTTACTTACTTAGCTAGCGAATGCAGCTAGCTAGTTTAGCCTACTCAAACACCCGGCTCAAACAGAGAGAGGTGCTACGTTACCTAGCTGGCTATCCAACACTGGAACTCTTCCAAGTCAAGGTAAGCTTTTGGTTTTATTAATTTATTGCCACTGGGGCCCGCAGGTGTAACTGCTAAACTGTTTGCTAACTGTACACTGTTCTGCATGATTGTAGCAGGTTTACTAATGTGTTAGTTCTAGCAGTTGTGTAAAGTACTTAAGTAAAAATACTAATAAGTGTTTTTTGGGGGTATCTGTGCTTTAATATTTCTATTTTTTGACAACTTTTACTTCACTACATAACTAAAGACAATTATGTACTTTTTACTCCATACATTTTCCCTGACACCCAAAAGTACTCATTACATTTTGAATGCTTAGCAGGACAGGAAAACTGTCCAATTCACACACTTAGCAAGAGAACATCCCTGGTCATCCCTACTGCCTCTGATCTGGCAGACTTGACTCAACACATGCCTCGTTTATAAATGATGTCTGAGTGTTAGAGCATGCCCCTGGTTATCAGTAAATTTAAAAAACATGAAAAATTATGCAGTCTGGTTTGCTTTATAAGGAATTTGAAAAAATGTATACTTTTACTTTTGATACTTAAGTATATTTTTGCAATTTCATTTACTTTTGATAACTAAGTATATTTAAAACCAAATACTTTGACTTTTACTTAATTAGTATCTTTACTTTTACTCAAGTATGAGAATTGGGTACTTTCTCCACCACTGAGTTCTAGTAGCTATGTTGACTTGACGTTGGCTAATATGGTGACAACGATGTAGGCTGTGTGTAGTGGTTATGATATGAAGGTTTGGCTTGGAAAGGTTTTTTCGCCTGGTCATAGAAAGCTGTTATGTTGTGCACAGAAGTTTTTTTAAAAAGCGAAGAAAAAAGGTGAGAGCGTAGATGCGAGAAGGAATTATCCAACGATCACAGGGCTCATGGGGTTTATATGTGGCTGCTATGAAAGTGAACTGTGTTTGTGTGTTAACAGGGGTGTATTTATTCTGTGAATTTTTGTTGTCCAATATAAACTCTTGTTTGCAACTGTTGGACTAATGATTACACCTCAGATCAGCTAGATGCAGGCAAGATTGTCACATTCAATACCGCCTTGCACAATGTCTGTCACCTTGATTACTCAAATTTCTCTCGACCTGTGCACCTACAGTACTTTGTAAACTTCCATTCTTAGGCTAGGATGTAGCAGCCTCATGATTGGTATAGGGAACATTAGAGTATCACGTAGTAGCCTAAACCTATCGATGTTACATTGAGCAGGGTGAATGGAAAATGAATGACAGTCATCCAATATGCTGTAATAGAAAAAAGGCCATGCTCATAAAAAACAATTGCATCCTCCTTCATCTTAAACGGCACCGACCGCCACTGGTTGAGAAGTTGTTGAACATAAAGCGTTTTCTCTCAGAGTGGTAGATACAAATAGTAGAACCGGATCCTTGACCTACATGCGCATTACTGTTTCTTATAGTATACTGTGTGTGTATATACACTAGCGTTCAAAAGTTTGCAAAGAAAAAGCCATATCTCAGACTGGCCAATAAAAGATTAAGATGGGAAAAAGAACACGGACACTGGACAGAGTTATGGCTTTTTCTTTGCAACTCTGCCTAGAAGGCCAGCATCCCGGAGTCGCCTCTTCACTGTTGATGTTGAGACTGGTGTTTTGCAGGTACTATTTAATGAAGCTGCCAGTTGAGGACTTGTGAGGCGTCTGTTTCTCAAACTAGACAATCTAATGTACTTGTCCTCTTGCTCAGTTATGCATCGGGGCCTCCCACTCCTTCTATTCTGGTTAGAGCCAGTTTGCGCTGTTCTGTGAAGGAGTAGTAGACAACGTTGTACAAGATCTTTAGTTTCTTGGCAATTTCTCCCATGGAATAGCCTTCATTTCCCAGAACAAGAATAGACTGACGAGTTTCAGAAGAAAGGTCTTTGTTTCTGGACATTTTGAGCCTATAATCGAACCCACAAATGCTGATTCTCCAGATACTCAACTGATGTAAAGGCCAGTTTTATTGCTTCTTTATTGAGAACAACAGTTTTCAGCTCTACTAACATAATTTCAAAAGGGTTTTCTAATGATCAATTAGCCTTTTAAAATGATAACCTTGGATTAGCTAACACAATGTGCCATTGGAACACAAAGTGATGGTTGCTGATAATGGGCCTGTGTACGCCTATATTCCATAAAAAATCTGTTGTTTCCAGCTACAATAGTCATTTACAACATTAACAATGTCTGCACTGTATTTCTGATCAATGTGATGTGATTTTAATGGACAAAAAAAGGGTTTTTCTTTAAAAAAACAAGGACATTTCTAAGTGACCCCAAATGTTGAACAGCCCCCTTCCCCTATTCAAGTGTACAAAATTCCCAGCTGAAAATGTCCATACACTTCCATTAATGACCTGGGAAAGGTCCAAGACATTCCTGTGTTGCCGGGTGGGACATGGCCTAAACACAGGGAAATACTGATTAGTACCACCTCCTCACTGTTCCCGGTGGAGGCAAGGGAATTCACTTTAAAGTACACACTCTTAGAAAAAAGGTTATGCAGCTGTCCCCATAGGAGAACCCCTTTTGGTTCCAGGTAGAACTCTTTTGGGTTACATGTAGAACCCTCTGTGGAAAGGGTTGTACACTCTTTTTTTAAAAGAGGATGGATGGTATTATTACAGTTATGTTGTTGACAAAATCATGTCTTCCTGAGTTTCAGGCTTATGTGTTCATGTAAATGGTGGAGATATTCTTGATATTTTAAACTGCTGCTGCCCAAACTTTTCTGGTCTGATATCAACCTACTCTATTGGCACAGAGAGGCCTGGTGCAGAGAAACCTGCCAGGAATATGCCAGCAGAGACATTATGTGTGAGAATCAGAGACATCAGTACCACTACCCCCATGCAATATGGTGTCCATTGTTGGCCTGTTGATCAAACCCTCCATGAAAGCTCTGTTTGGTTTCAGCTACATACACGTCAGGAGAAGGCAGCCTAGTCCAGTCTAAGAAGGGAGAAGGAAAGGCGGATGGGAGGGAGGGAGCAGTGGAAGTGAGATGTCTGTGGAAACGTTGTTTGGGTTTGAGATGGGAGGCTAGTAGGGAGAACATGACTCACACTGTGCTGGCTCCAGCAGCCCTGCTCTCCCTGGGGCCCCATTTGTTTACTTTCAGCAGCCCAAAGTAGCAGCTTCATGTTCACCAACTGCATTTATTCTGACATGCTGTTCTATGAGCTCTATGCTCCCGCCTCACAATATAAGCTGAGGAAATAAATTCATCTTATTCAAAGTTTCATTAGTGGAGGTAATTTACATAAGCATGAGCTGGGGATAAAATCCATGGCACGACTGGTTTCAACCCACCCATATAATACAGAATCTCTGTAGTGAAACATCTGTCAATGTGCCCTTGAGCAAGGCACTTAACCCTAATTTCTCCTGTAAGTCGTTCTGGGTAAGAGCGTCTGCTAAATTACTAAAATGAAAAAATTAAGTAAAAAGGAGATATTGACTTTTTTTTATACAAAAATGAAAACTGCATTAAGATGATAGGCTTTGGATTTAGAATAGCAAAAATGACCTCAGGGATGATCATATTATGAATATCTTTGTGGTGGACCACTCCTTAAAAACGGTTTATATTACGGTTCGCATTCCCTAAAAGCAATTCCTGTTGAGCTACTGATGGTTGTCTCGTGAGTAACATGTGCCCCCTTGTGGACTAACTGAATTCACATGCAGGTTGAGGGGTTGGACCTGTACAACACTACGATCTCTGATACACTAGAATTATTACAAGGGCTAAATAACAACAGATACATCTATAGACATATTGCACAGAGGATATGTACAGATATAAGCTCTTAACCAGTAATCACATGAAACTAAATACTTCAGAAAAGTGATGGCATTTATTGCATGATGAATTATTGACACTGTTTTTAAATTACAAAAATGAAGGCATAAAACATTGGCGCAAAACATTGAGTATATATGGCTATCTATGAATATTACTAGTCAGTGTTAAGGCACAGGTTTAGATAAGGGCTATGTATATGCCCAATTCCAAGTCAAACATTCAACCCTTACACCTAGTTATTTAATGTACTGTGTATCTGATAGGTTTAGGAATAGGGCACTAGTATCACATTTCTTTCATCGACAACACCACATGAACAACATTAACCTTTTACAGTATTTGTCCTGAGAAATCTTATTGTACTGTACTTGGATGGGAATGTCTTGCCTGTAAGGGAATTGTCAGTCAGGAGTCACTGATTATAACAGCTTCAATACTAATGTCTTATTCCAATACTAGAAAAAAGGCGTATTATAGATGTCTACCCTATTACTTTCTACTATTACCTAAGACATTTCAGATCAGCTGCTGGATGAATCCAGCATATCTGTTGATTGACTGATTGCATTTTTTTGAAAGAAATCTGGATTTCTGACCCTATCCAAAATCACATGCTACTTATCAAGTAAGTAATTCATTGGCCAATCAAATGTGTATGAACTTTTTGGGGGAAAAGAGGTGTCCATCAGTACAATCCCAGGATATTCTCTGAAACGAACGTTTCAAAACTATTCATCTACAACCTGGGAGTTTAAGGTAGAGTCAGCGAAATTACGTTGCACAAGCAACACTACAGATATTTCAACGAGAACGATGCAAGACTTCACTCTCACATAGTCACACACAGTATCTGCCCAGGTTCACTTAAACCTCTTACAATGTGGTAGCCACGGGAACAAAACAGCTGAGAAGTTTAGACTCACGCCAACCCACTATGCTGTTCACTTTGTGCATCTACGTCATATCGCTAACGTTACCTTAGCTGTTGACTAAAATATGAACATTGAGGTCTCATTCTAACCTGAAAGTAACTTAATTCATTACACACAAGGTCACATGACTGAACAGAAGAATAACTGAAAGAAGAAAATCCATCCAGGACAATAAATAGTTCAATCATCCCTGACCCCTCCCTCCCTCCCTGACCCCTCCCTCCCTCCCTCCCTCCTTCCCTCCCTCCCTCCAAGTTTACTTCTGAAATAAAGAAAAACACATACAATTAAAATACAAACTGTGGTTGAAAAGGCATTTAAAAACATTAGATATGGTCAGTTACAGTTTCATTGATTGCTATCATTGAAACTGTATCTATATGGTATGAACACCAATAAGGAACGTGGAGTTGGACTCATAGAAATACTTGCTTGCATGGACTGAAATTTTAAAACCATAGAAATCAATGACTTGGCGATACTTGTGAGAAATAGGTCTAAAATAAAATGACAGGGGCCCATTAATTAAAAAATATGTATTTCTGTAAAAATGTTTCTGGCATTACTGTTCCCTTTCCTTACTAAAGAGTTTGAATTTAATCATATTGTCATTCCTTAAAACTGGCTAATAAATGATGTCGACTTAAAACGATTTCTTCCAGTTAAATAATGTAACTGTACTTTCCAAAATGGATATGAATGTGTTGGGTTTGACTGTAAATAACTGGATAAATATTATTTTTTTAACTCCTAACCCATTTTTTAGAGAGAGATTAGATACAGCATTTTCCATAGCTGGAGGCATCTTGATAAGATTAAGAAAAATATTAGACTCAATTGCAAGTACAGATAGGTGGTCATCCCAGTAACACTGAGAAATGCAGTAATGACAGTCAGTGGTAAGGCAATACAGTGATCTTAAAATCTCATAAATCTATTCCAGGACTCTCCAGCCCTGTTCCTGGAGAGATACCCTCCTGTAGGTTTAAACTCCAGCCCTGTTCCTAGAGAGATACAGTCCTGTAGGTTTAAACTCCAGCCCTGTTCCTGGAGAGATACAGTCCTGTAGGTTTTCACTCCAACCCTAATCTAACACACCTCATTCTAATAATTACTTGGTTATAAGCTGAATCAGGTTAGTTACAACTGGGGTTGGAGTGAAAACCTACAGGAGGATAGATCTCCAGGAACAGGGTTGGAGTGATAACCTACAGGAGGATAGATCTCCAGGAACAGGGTTGGAGTGAAAACCTACAGGAGGATAGATCTCCAGGAACAGGGTTGGAGTGATAACCTACAGGAGGATAGATCTCCAGGAACAGGGTTGGAGTGATAACCTACAGGAGGATAGATCTCCAGGAACAGGGTTGGAGTGATAACCTACAGGAGGATAGATCTCCAGGAACAGGGTTGGAGAGCCTTGGTCTATTTTTATCAATGAGTGGTCCCATTCCAAGCAGGTCCATGGTCCAAGGAAACAGAATGTATACAGCACAGGCCTCTGAATAAGATGTTAAAACTACTGGAGATTTCTTTCCTTCCTTTAAGCAGATATAAGGTGGCCCTCTGATAGTCTTAGTGTGTTGCTTGTTTGCGTGTGTAAATGTGGGACAAAGAGATACCAGTGTTACTCGTTTAGGTATCCTTGGGCCTAGTCTGCTTCGTTCTGTTCCCTGTTGAGTTTCTCGGCCTCTGCCACGGGGGCCCCGCCGTTGCTTGCTGCTTGCTGGTTGGTCTTTTTAAAAGGAAAACCCCTGGTCTTCACAAACCAGCCAGCATCCACCAGGAATGCCACAGTGGCCAGGAAGCCAAATGCCTGAATATAAATAGTAATAAGTTATTACCAAGTGTTAACATTAGTAAAACATCTTGTAACAAACAGAAAAAAACGACACTAAACAGTTTGACAAAATAGTTCTCCTTTCAATCTAAACCCAGCTTGGTTTGGGCTGACATTTTGTCTTCATTTGAAAAAAACAGTAACCAGGATCCTGAGGTATGAGGACAGTCTGAGTAAAGATGTTCATTTACCACAGCAGCATTCTCCAGGTCAGTTCCACTATTATCTGAGGCAAACACAATGGAGGCGATGAGGAAGAATGCAGCCATCAAAGCTGTGTACACAAAGTCCTGCAAGAGACAAGTCAGCATGGTTATACACGTATCCTCTCACACACACACACACACACACACACACACACACACACACTCTTATGAATGATAAACATACACGTTAGGCAGGTCAGTGGGCCTCATTTATTAACATATGTGCACAAAATGTGTATATTCATACACACTGAGTACTCACCAGGGAGGGCCAGCAGCTGATGCCCACTCTCTTGTGCAGGGTGGTAGCGAGGAGGATGAGGAGGAGAGTTGTGAAGAGGAAGGCTGTGCAGCTGACAAACTCAAAGAAGTACAGCGGAGAGCAGCTCATACAGTTCGTCACTACCTCTTCAAGAATGAAGGCCACAAACGACAGGAGCTGAGGACACAAGTCAAAACTAACTGATCATGTACTACCCCAGTCTCAACAACAGATGGCACTGTAGTACTACCAGAGCTAAATGGGAAGTTGTGTTTTTTGTCTCAGATATAGAACAGGTTAGAGGTCATTTAGTGTCGTCAAACATGCTTATGTATTGCTTGAGTACTGATGAACTCAGTATTACGTCTTCTGACGCTATATTTATATGTTGTGCCAATATAGTGACATCAGTAGAGTTGACTCAAGAATTGAGTGACTATCATAGCCCTATGTAAATGAGGGTATATGAAAATGTCTAAATATTTCATGCGAAGTTCAGAGTTGGGCTTGGAGGAAGGGACAACTCTTTAATGTAATCTTCACAATGAGAGGATTCTTCTGGTGTGATCATCACAGTACTCTTAAAGCTCATCACAGCGTGATGGAAGCACCACATACTGGCTCTATTCATAATCGCACCACACAAAATAGCTTTTTCATGTTGCCATTATAACGGTGACCAGCTAAAGGATCCACCCCTTTACAACAGCCACAGACCCCATTTTGATTTCTCAATAGTCACTATTAATAAAGATTCCTAAGAAAGGCCACAAGGCCAGCAAAACCACACTTTAACTGACTCACACGGTTCCTGACTTTGTTTTCGTTTCCTTATCGATTGTTTGGAAGGAACAGGCCAGATGGCATACTGCGCTGAGGATCTGTCCCCACGCCAGATGGCATACTGCGCTGAGGATCTGTCCCCACGCCAGATGGCATACTGCGCTGAGGATCTGTCCCCACGCCAGATGGCATACTGCGCTGAGGATCTGTCCCCACGCCAGATGGCATACTGCGCTGAGGATCTGTCCCCACGCCAGATGGCATACTGCGCTGAGGATCTGTCCCCACGCCAGATGGCATACTGCGCTGAGGATCTGTCCCCACGCCAGATGGCATACTGCGCTGAGGATCTGTCCCCACGCCAGATGGCATACTGCGCTGAGGATCTGTCCCCACGCCAGATGGCATACTGCGCTGAGGATCTGTCCCCACGCCAGATGGCATACTGCGCTGAGGATCTGTCCCCACGCCAGATGGCATACTGCGCTGAGGATCTGTCCCCACGCCAGATGGCATACTGCGCTGAGGATCTGTCCCCACGCCAGATGGCATACTGCGCTGAGGATCTGTCCCCACGCCAGATGGCATACTGCGCTGAGGATCTGTCCCCACGCCAGATGGCATACTGCGCTGAGGATCTGTCCCCACGCCAGATGGCATACTGCGCTGAGGATCTGTCCCCACGCCAGATGGCATACTGCGCTGAGGATCTGTCCCCACGCCAGATGGCATACTGCGCTGAGGATCTGTCCCCACGCCAGATGGCATACTGCGCTGAGGATCTGTCCCCACGCCAGATGGCATACTGCGCTGAGGATCTGTCCCCACGCCAGATGGCATACTGCGCTGAGGATCTGTCCCCACGCCAGATGGCATACTGCGCTGAGGATCTGTCCCCACGCCAGATGGCATACTGCGCTGAGGATCTGTCCCCACGCCAGATGGCATACTGCGCTGAGGATCTGTCCCCACGCCAGATGGCATACTGCGCTGAGGATCTGTCCCCACGCCAGATGGCATACTGCGCTGAGGATCTGTCCCCACGCCAGATGGCATACTGCGCTGAGGATCTGTCCCCACGCCAGATGGCATACTGCGCTGAGGATCTGTCCCCACGCCAGATGGCATACTGCGCTGAGGATCTGTCCCCACGCCAGATGGCATACTGCGCTGAGGATCTGTCCCCACGCCAGATGGCATACTGCGCTGAGGATCTGTCCCCACGCCAGATGGCATACTGCGCTGAGGATCTGTCCCCACGCCAGATGGCATACTGCGCTGAGGATCTGTCCCCACGCCAGATGGCATACTGCGCTGAGGATCTGTCCCCACGCCAGATGGCATACTGCGCTGAGGATCTGTCCCCACGCCAGATGGCATACTGCGCTGAGGATCTGTCCCCACGCCAGATGGCATACTGCGCTGAGGATCTGTCCCCACGCCAGATGGCATACTGCGCTGAGGATCTGTCCCCACGCCAGATGGCATACTGCGCTGAGGATCTGTCCCCACGCCAGATAGCATACTGCGCTGAGGATCTGTCCTCACACTATTCAGCTAGACAGTGCTAAATGGGTACCTAAAACTAAACGATAGACAGCAAACATGTTCTCTGTAATACGGTGCTGAGCATAATGTGCCATATGTGTATCTATAAAAACAGTAGCTTAAACTGTACAGTATGTAGGCCTTTGTTCCATATTACAAGGTAAAATGCACCATGGTCTGTCTCCCCAGCCCTGGTGTTACTGAAGCCACAGCTCTATATCTGCAGCTTCATTACATGACCAGACAGACAGTCTGACGGCAACACTGTAATAATTGACTGGGCCTCCTACTCAAGACAACATCTTCTGCAGCACCTTTAACACTTTCTTTACGGTCTGTTGTGTGTGTTTAACTATTCTTGTGGGGACCAGTTAAATAAAGATTAAACCAATTTAGTATTTTTTTTAAGTACCCACAAGAAGAGTAAATAAACAACCATTTTGACCAACTGGGGACATTTTGTTTGTCCCCACAAGGTCAAATGCTATTTCTAGGGGGTTTAGGGTTAAGGTTAGAATAAGTGTTAGGGTTAGAATTACGTTAAGGGTTAGGAGCTAGGGTTAGGTTTTTGGGATACGGTTAGGGTATGAGTACGGGTTAGGTTTTTGGGATAAGGTTAGGGTATGAGTACGGGTTAGGTTTTTGGGATAAGGTTAGGGTATGAGTACGGGTTAGGTTTTTGGGATAAGGTTAGGGTATGAGTACGGGTTAGGTTTTTGGGATAAGGTTAGGGTATGAGTACGGGTTAGGTTTTTGGGATAAGGTTAGGGTATGAGTACGGGTTAGGTTTTTGGGATAAGGTTAGGGTATGAGTAGTATGAGTACGGGTTAGGTTTTTGGGATAAGGTTAGGGTATGAGTACGGGTTAGGTTTTTGGGATAAGGTTAGGGTATGAGTACGGGTTAGGGAAAATGGGATTTTGAATAGCACTGAATTGTGTTCCCACAAGGTTAGCTGTGCAAGACTGTGTGTGCGTGTGTGTTCTCCACAATGTTCTATGAACACACAACTCTAGCAAAGTGTTGTGTTGCAAGAGAAAGAGCAGAGTTAAAAAGCATTAGAATCCAGGGTTCTTTGTGGCTTTAAGCAGGAAATGCTTTAAATTACATTTAAATCCACAGATATTTATGTGCAATGAGCTTGCCACGCATTCTTGCAATTTTGATCATATTTGGAGGAATCCATTGTTTCTCACACACCACACACACACACCTAAGGTCAAACAGCAAGGCTTAAAATAACCCTGGTAATGACATTTTGCATCTGGCTGCTAATTTCATTTGCAGTGCATCGCTAGATGGTATTGCTAACACCTGACTCTGATTAGCTTGACTAAGGACCCAGTGATCTGAGGAAGACAGAGCTGTGTCATCACTGTCTGTCTCCAGACTGCGCTTCCACAAGTGACAAACTCTGAATCAACTCTGACTGCTTCAGAAGGAGATGCAAAACACCAAAAAAATTGCCTGGACTAAGAGCTCAATCACAAACTATGGCAACTAGTAAACCTCCACCTCTAACCTGCTTACTCACAGGCCAACCTAAAACTACAAGACGTGCCCTCACCCAAATAAGCCCTCCCTCTGCCCGGAAAGAGTTTGTTTCAAGATCTTGTTAACTGGGGAGAAATACAAGATAGCAGCCATAAAGCATGTGATTTGAATTCAATTGAAGATGACATTTCACTGCAGTTAGGAAGGCAGTGAAATAGTTGAAGCCTTGACATTGGGGGTCTAGAAATAAGAGTAAGCCATTGATGATATCCAGTTCAAATGTAGACATTTCACAGCTCTGCCACTTGTGATGACCAGCGGGACACAGAAAGGGGTCAAACATGAGTCAACAGAATTCCAAGCTGTAGTATCCTCATCCAATTCAACAGAATTCCAAGCTGTAGTATCCTCATCCAATTCAACAGAATTCCAAGCTGTAGTATCCTCATCCAATTCAACAGAATTCCAAGCTGTAGTATCCTCATCCAATTCAACAGAATTCCAAGCTGTAGTATCCTCATCCAATTCAACAGAATTCCAAGCTGTAGTATCCTCATCCAATTCAACAGAATTGATATTTAAAGACGCCCCCAGCCAGAACATATGCGCGCCACACACACGCTGACTTAAGCACAGCTGCTCTTTCATATAGGCAAACGAGGCATTTAAATAGTCTAAAATGGTTTCCGACCCAGTCTCCTCTTTAATATGTGAGCTAGGTGATATGTCCAACTGTCCAATTGGAGTGGACAGGGCTCCCTGTAGCCCCCTGTAGCTCAGTTGGCAGAGCATGGTGTTTGCAACGCCAGGGTTGTGGGTTCGATTCCCACGGGGGGCCAGCACAGAAAAAAAGAAAATAAATGTATGAAATGAAATGTATGCATTCACTACTGTAGGTCGCTCTGGATAAGAGCGTCTGCTAAATGACTAAAATGTAAATGTAAAAAATGAGTGCTGTTCTAGACAGGCTATATAGAGCTAAAGATACAGGATCTGATTTCAGCAGCTCCATAGTGACAGATTTGGACTCTGAAATCTGAAAAACCACTTTGCCGTCTTAGGCCTGACGATCAGTTAAAGGTTCCTGAGGTTCATCTCTCTGCTGACAAATACCCCAGGCCATCATGAAGGGGATGTGGGAGGACTGGGAGTGGTCTGATGGGTGCATCATCACTGTTGCAACTGTTCTGTAGATTGGTCTGACTTTCACATTTCAAGGAATAGTCAAGAAAAACAGCTGACAATGGTCACACCCTAAGAAAGCTACAAAGATTTATAAACTTGCCTGTTAATTGTGGGATAAACAGCCCACAGTTTCTGGCAGCCAGTTACATACAAAACAATGAAATGGTAGCATTTGAAAATCTGCATATTCTATTTATTACACGCAGACTATCCACTTACAAGGAACATGGTATCATAACTGGCAAGGAGATAGGTGTTTATACTTAGACATTTTACATACAAACTTGTTCATCTGGTCTTATATCTGGAGCACAAAGTAAACATGTGATGACACCACTAGATAAAAGTCATATTGTCACCAGAGTTGATCTAACCCTGTTTTACTACTTGGTGCCATCAGAACAGATAGGAAGACAACCTTCTGGTCTCCCCTCTGAAATACACTGAGCAAAAATATAAAAAGCAACATGCAACCATTTCAAAGATGTTACTGAGTTACAGTTCATACAAGGGAATCAGTCAATTGAAATAAATGCATTAGGGTCTAATCTATGGATTTCACTTGACTGGGAATACAGATATGCAGCTGTTGGTCACAGATACTTTTAAAGGTAGGGGTGTGGATCAGAAAACCAGTCTGTATCTGGTGTGACCACCATTTGCCTCATGCAGTGTGACATCTCCTTCACATCGAGTTGGCCAGGCTGTTGATTGTGGCCGGCGGAATATTGTCCCACTGCTCTTCAATAGCTGTGCGAAGTTGCTGGATATTGGCAGTAACATGAACACGGTGTCGTACATGTCGATCCAGAGCATCCCAAACGTGCTCAATGGGTGACGTCTGGCGATGGAATAACTGGGACATTTTCAGCTTGCAGGAATGATGTACAGATCCTTGCGACATGGGGCCGTGCGTTATCATACTAAAACATGAGGTGATGGCGACGGATGAATGGCACGACAATGGGCCTCCAGATCTCGTCACGGTGTCTCTGTGCATTCAAATTGCCTTAGATAAAGTGCAATTGTGTTCATGGTCCGCAGCTTATGCCTGCCCATACCATAACCCCCCCACCACGTTGTGACTCTGTTCACAACGTTGACAAACCGCTCGCCCAGACAACGCCATATACATGGTCTGTGGTTGTGAGGCCGGTTGGACGTACTGCCAAATTCTCTAAAACCATGTTGAACATTCAATTCTCTAGCAACAGCTCTGGTGGACATTCCTGCAGTCAGGAATGTCCACCAGTCAGTCAGCATGCCAATTGCACACTCCCTCAGAACTTGAGACATCTGTGCGATTGTGTTGTGTTACAAAACTGCACATTTTAGAGTGGCCTTTTATTGTCCCCAGCACAATGTGCACCTGTGTAATGACCATGTCATTTAACTCTTTAGGGATAGGGGGCAGCATTGGAAAGTTTGAATGAAAAGTGTGCCCAGAGTAAACTGCCTGCTACTCAGGCCCAGAAGCTAGAATACGCATATAATTAGTAGATTTGGATACAAAACACTCTAAAGTTTTCAAAACTGTTAAAATAATGTCTGAGTATAACAGAACTCATATGGCAGGCGAAAACCTGAGAAAAATCCAACCAGGAAGTGGGAATTCTGAGGTTTGTAGTTTAAGTGAATGCCTATCAAATATCCAGTGTCTGTGGGGTCAGATTGCACTTCCTAAGGCTTCCACTAGATGTCAACAGTCCTTAGAAGTTGTTTCAGGCTTCTATTGTGAAAGGGGGGCGAATAAGAGCACTCTTAGCAGATGGCCCAGGTGAAAGCCTTTAGTTTAGTCATGCGCTCCGTTCCCTTTCTAATGAAAACAGTATTGTCCGGTTGAAACATTATTGAATATTTATGATAAAAACACCCTAAGGATTGATTAGAAACATCGTTTGACATGTTTCTACAAACTCAAATGGAACTTTTTTGATTTTTCGTCTAGAATTTGTGCATTTGGATTACTGGACTAAATGCGCGAACAAAAAGGAGGTATTTGGACATAAAGATGAACTTTATCGAACATTTATTGTCTAACATGGAGATCTGGGAGTGCCATCAGATAAATCATCAAAGGTATGTGATTAATTTTAATGCTATTTCTGACTTTTGTGACACCTCTCCTTCTTTGGAAAATGGCTGTATGGTTTTTTGTGGCTCGGCGCTGACCTAACATAATCGCATGGTGTGCTTTCACTGTAAAGCCTTTTTGAAATCGGACACTGTGGTTGGATTAACAAGACGTTTATCTTTAAAATGGTGTATAATACTTGTATGTTTGAGGAATTTTAATTATGAGATTTCTGTTTGAATTTGGCGCCCTGCAATTTCACTGGCTGTAGGCCAGGTGTTCCCCTAGTGGAACCCTCTTCCCAGAAAGGTTAACCAGCTTCTTGATATGCCACACCTGTCAGGTGGATCGATTATCTTGGCAAAGGAGAAATGCTCACTAACAGGGATGTAAACAAATTTGTGCCAAAAATGTTAGAGAAATAAGCTTTTTGTGCATAAGGAAAATGTCTGATCTTTTATTTCAGCTCATGAAACATGGGACCAACACTTTACATGTTGCGTTTATATTTTTGTTCAGTGTACTTTCATGTTATGCTTGGATTAAGACTTGCCCAGCACAGTGGAACATTAACAGTATCATAAGAACTATGATAAGAATATTACTTACCACTTCAACCACCTTTATCAAACATCTGACTTTATCCAAATTATCTGTTGGTACAATTAACCACTTTTTGGATTTAGTCTCTGAAACTGTTGTTGGACTGTAGACGGGTTCCGCAGCTGCCATGGCGTGACTGAAAGGAATAGATTTGAAGAAAAAAGTACAACTTCAATAAGACTGCAACTATGTACTTCATGTTAGTGTAGGCCTATCATTTATTAACACTATCAGACCAGCGACAAACTACAGAGCGAAAGCGAAAGCGTGGCATTTTGTTAACTTCAAAAGACACGATGGAAGAAATAACTTTGTGTTAAATTTAGGGTAGCCTGTCACTGGGCATTTTACAAGTATCGACTGATACTGACTCTATGTAGTCGAAAATTCGTCGCCTCCGCACTCAACTCCATCGGGTATCTTGGCTAGGGTAGACTGCATCAAACACTCACATATGTGAGAACATACAGCTAATAAAGATGAAATCAAATTGAAAGGAAAAACTAATAAAGGCTATAGCGTAAGCAACAAAAAAAGTATAAACGATGGACTCACGCGTCAAGTTTGGAGCAACCAACTGAATTGGTATGGCTTGGCGATAGATGCCGTATTTCCACGACTTTCCAATGCGATGCCCTTTGTTGTTGCGTTCTTGTTTAAAACCTGGACCCACACTTCCGCAAATGAACGGCTTGTCTACACCCCTGTCGTTAACAGAAGAGTATGGGGGGTGATAAGTGCCAGAATTAAGCTTAGGCAACTGTACCACCGTGTGGCTGTTGCCTACCATTGAACGTCTAACGTCTACGTGACGCCTACATGTAACTAACATGTCGTCAGGATATATAGTATTTCACATTGTAATACACTACCCCTACATGCCATTGTATTATAGGATATATACATATTTTACATTGTAATAAACTACTCCTACATGCCATTCTGTGCTGGAGCTATGGGTTTATTTTTCCACTGACACTAGGCCTACACATTCACACTCGAACTGAATTGAATGGGGGATGCATAAGTACTTTTCACTAAAGAAGAAAAACGAGGTACAAAATACAACTTCGATCAAAGACCTAAAATCATGCCTGACAAGACCAATGAAATCATAACGGTATCCTGATATAGTCTGGCAGACATATCAGTGTGGATGACGGATCACCACCTCAAGCTGAACCTCGGCAAGACGGAGCTGCTCTTCCTCCCGGGGAAGGACTGCCCGTTCCATGATCTCGCCATCACGGTTGACAACTCCATTGTGTCCTCCTCCCAGAGTGCTAAGAGCCTCGGCGTGACCCTGGACAACACCCTGTCGTTCTCCACTAATATCAAGGCGGTGACCTGATCCTGTAGGTTCATGCTCTACAACATTCGCAGAGTACGACCCTGCCTCACACAGGAAGCGGCGCAGGTCCTAATCCAGGCACTTGTCATCTCCCGTCTGGATTACTGCAACTCGCTGTTGGCTGGGCTCCCTGCCTGTGCCATTAAACCCCTACAACTCATCCAGAACGCCGCAGCCCGTCCGGTGTTCAACCTTACCAAGTTCTCTCACGTCACCCCGCTCCTCCGCTCTCTCCACTGGCTTCCAGTTGAAGCTCGCATCCGCTACAAGACCATGGTGCTTGCCTACGGAGCTGTGAGGGGAACGGCACCTCCGTACCTTCAGGCTCTGATCAGGCCCTACACCCAAACAAGGGCACTGCGTTCATCCACCTCTGGCCTGCTCGCCTCCCTACCTCTGAGGAAGCACAGTTCCCGCTCAGCCCAGTCAAAACTGTTCACTGCTCTGGCACCCCAATGGTGGAACAAGCTCCCTCACGACGCCAGGACAGCGGAGTCAATCACCACCTTCCGGAGACACCTGAAACCCCACCTCTTTAAGGAATACCTAGGATAGGATAAAGTAATCCTTCTAACCCCCCCCCCCCCTTAAAAGATTTAGATGCACTATTGTAAAGTGGTTGTTCCACTGGATATCATAAGGTGAATGCACCAATTTGTAAGTCGCTCTGGATAAGAGCGTCTGCTAAATGACTTAAATGTAATATGTAAATGTCTGGATACAGGAGTAGCCTATTCTACAATAATGTAACTGTATATACTAGTATTATTTATCAAATTGATCAATGAAATTGTAAATGTGGGTGGGTGGGTACGCTACTTCAATCAGCGTCACTGCAGCTGTTTTACCCACCAGCCACACTGTTCTCTCTCCACAAGCAACCACATCCTCTTCTCCTGTTCAACTAATTTGCCACCACACTGGAAAGGACTGTACATACAGTACCAGTCAAAGGTTTGGACACACCTACTAATTCAAGGGTTTTTCTTTATTTTACTATTTTCTACATTGTAGAATAATAGTGAAGACATCAACTATGAAATAACACACATGGAATCATGTAGTAACCAAAAAAAGTGTTAAACAAATCAAAATATATTTTATATTTGAGATTCATCAAAGTAGCCACCCTTTGCCTTGATGAAAGCTTTGCACACTCTTGGCATTTTCTCAACCAGCTTCATAATGAATGCAATTCAATTAACTGGTGTGCCTTGTTAAAAGTAATTTTTTGAATTTCTTTCCTTCTTAATGTGTTTGAGTCACTTAGTTGTGTTTTTTATGGCAAGAACAGCTCAAATAAGCAAAGAGAAATGGCAGCCCATCACTACTTTAAGACATGAAGGTCAGTCAATACGGAAAATTAAGAATTTTTCAAGTTTTTTCAAGTGCAGTCGCAAAAACCATCAAGCGCTATGATGAAATTGACTCTCATGAGGACCACCACAGAAAAGGAAGTCCCAGAGTTTTAGCTCTGCTGCAGAGGATAAGGTTATTAGCGTTACCAGCCTCAGAAAATGCAGCCCAAATAAATGCTTCACGGAGTTCAAGTAACAGACACATCAACTGTTCAGAGGAGACTGCGGGAATCTGGCCTAAAGGACACCAATAAGAAGAGGATTCTTCATTGGGCCAAGAAACACGAGCAATGGACATTAGACTGGTGGAAATCTGTCCTTTGGTCTGATGAGTCCCTCTGTGAGAGAGGCAGAGTAGGTGAACGGATGATCTGAGTGTGCCAAGAGTGTGCAAAGCTGTCATCAAGGCAAAGGGTGGCTACTTTGAAGAATCTAAAATATAAAACATATTTTGATTTGTTTAACACTTTTTTTGGTACTACATGATTCTGTGTTATTTTATAGTTTTGATGACTTCACTATTAATCTACAATGTAGAAAATTGTAAAAAAAATTAAAACCCTTGAATGAGTAGGTGTGTCCAAACTTTGGACTGGTACTGTACATACCCCTGTGGCCATCTCATTGCAACATGATCCATCCAAGGCCTCAGCTGGATGCCTAAAATGTGAAAATTGTAAACAAGATGCTACAGTTGTGTGTGTGTGTGTGTGTGTGTGTGTGTGTGTGTGTGGATGGAGTTCCAAGAAAAGACATGAGAAGATGGCAAAGGAGATAGTGATGAGAGTGAGAGCATACAGTATGGAAAAAAAGACCCCTTGAGATCTAAAATGAGTGTGGGGTGCCTCTTGTGTCTCCTTTTTGTCCGTTTGAGGATACTACAGTCACCCCTGGTGGAGGTTCTTGGAACACTGCAATTTAAGTCTGAGCAGAGGTCGACTGAAAACCTTCAAAGGTGGTGGTGCTATGATGCATGTTATCGAATACCAGGCAGATGTTTGAGTACAGAATTAAATTGTGTAAACTTAGGCTAAACTTGTTGAGTACACTCTTTTAGAGGTTCCAACAGGGATCTTTCGCAGTCACCAAGAGAACCCGTTTTGAGTGTAGACCTATATTGCAGTGGTGGTTCTGTTTTTTTGTAAAAATAAATGCAACAGGCCCTGTGCGTCTCTGGAGGATCTAGCAAGATAGCGAATGAATGCATCACCTACTCAGTATGACTATAATGAACATGCCTAATTTGCACCATTATGCAATTATTAAGAGACTAGATACAAAAACCTAATCCTGGCGACCAATGTTCTAGCATTAATGAATTGAGGCAAGCAGATCAGAGATGTCAAGGTGGTACCCATTAATATGCTACCATATGTGTTTAGTGATAATATTTACTACCAATAGACCTTCTAAATTAGAAGCATTTAGTCAATCAAATAATTACTCTGTAAACGAGGAATGAAGTTACTCTATTTAACTAATAGCATGAAATAATTGACACAAAATTAGTGTACATGAAATACATGCTACATAATAACAAAGTATATGACTATCACCAATAGGCTAAAACAACGTGGTAGCACGTCTTCAGTTCAGAATAGGCTCTAAGAGAAAACAACACAATGTGTGTCTGATACACACAAGAGCTTTGTAGCAAGTTCTCAAAGTATGAACAAATTCACTGTCCTTTTAACCAAATTCAAGAAGAAACGGATACCAAAGCTGAATTAACATTTCTTTGCACTTTTGACTGCTTAAAACAAAAGACAGGAAAACGGCCCGATTCAAATCTAATCAACTCAATGTAAATGATAGGAGTGCATCCTTGTGTCACTCCCTCTTTGAAACATCCGCTGCCCGACAAACAAAATAACACTCCCTGTAACAATACATCCCATAGCACTTACAGTACAATAAAATATATACACATGTGTAGCTCTTTGTGATCTCTTGAAAAATTCAAACATGACAATTTAATAGTAACATTAATTTAATTGATTCACGTTTTCATCTGTCTTCACACCTCTCCTGGCATCAGTGACCCCAGGACTTCCATGAGAATGTCTCTTCTTAGAGATCGCCACAGATAAGGTATGTTTGAAACTTGTGATAGCCCACAGATGGTCTGCCATCTGCCATGTAATAAATGGTGATTGAGTCATTATGCTGGGCCTCGCACGCCAGCTCGTAATCAGTCGCGAGTATATCATCTTCTCTCATTCTTCTACTACAGTCGTCATTCATGGGAAACAAATTAAAAATCAAAGGGCCTATGCGGAGCGTCAACTTTTTGTTGTTTTTACAGATGCCTGTTTATTCATAAAAAGTAGAAGATAGTAAATATCATTAATCACAATGGTTAACCTATGCAAATTAATAGGAAAACATTTCAAGCTTATTAATAGGATTACATTTAGCCTAATTGGGTACACATATGGCGTGGGGAAAAGTCAAAGAAAGGAAAACACAACCAGATTCTCATCTAATCAACTATATTTAAATGATAGGAGCGCACCCTTGTGTCGCACCCTCTGAACTATCCGCAGTTTCCCTGTAACTATAAATCCATAGCACTTGCAGTACAATAAAATAGAAAAAAATTCATAGCTCTTATTGAACTCTTGAACAATCCAAACATGACAATTTAATTCACACAGTTACATTCATTTTGTTGATTCACCTTTTCATGTCTTCACACCTCTCCTGGCGTCAGTGACCCCAGGACTTCCACGGGAACGCCAGCCAGTCAGGAGTATTATCACCATCTCATCCTTCCACTACAGTAGTCATTTATGGAAAACAAATGAAAAATTAAAGGGCCTGTCATGCCAAATAGTGTTCCCCTGCAAAAAAAGTATTTGGGTTTCAAGGACTTCACTGCCGAAACATTGCAAAGAATACTGGCTGAAGATGCTTTTCTTTCTCAGGCCCCAGAGCCTGTAGGAATGGGTGTTGGCAGTTGAATCTGAATAAAGGATTATGTTGGGTTTTGTTTTTGTTTACTTGTATTTGGGCTGATATACAGCCAGGGCAGTGGATGGCGGCATGCGCCTGTGACATTTGTTTGTAAACCGCTATAGTATCAAAGAAGAAGACTCCGTCTGTAGTCTAACAAATGTTTTCTTTACCATATATTTGTCTTTATATAACAAAATATTGTTAAATAGGGAGAAAAAAATTAAGCTGCTTTTGGATTGAAATTGCTAGCTACTGTAACGTTACTTATTTACTTACATCAGCCTCCCTAGTCAGCTAGCTAGCTAGCCAGACAGTTTTGTTTAGCTAACGTTAACTAGCTAGCTAACTGTTTTTGTAGCTTTCTGTTTACATGTAGCTTGCACTTCAATGGCATCCCTCAAGGAGATGTTATTTGATCTTTCCAACCAGGTGAAGTACTATGAAGGCACCACTGATCTCGACAAGAGGCGCAACATTCGTAGGGGGCAGAAATTCACTATTCAGGGTAACGTAAAGCGGTTAACTTCTATTACATAACTGGAAGGATTTAGCTATGAACAACCATTTTTCAACAACCATTTTCCATCTAGGTAGTTCATCTAGAAGTTGCTAGTTATACATTTAGTTATAGCTAGATACCTCAATATGACAGACATACAAGTTAACCCTGATCAATCAAATGGATAGGTCTTACCAATTATGGCATTCCAACTGCCCTTAACTAGGTGTCTTTGCTAGACAGACACACAGACAGAGATTTGGTGGGGGGGGGGATAAAGAAAGGATGAAAGTGAAAGTGAGAGGTGGGAAGAGAGTGAAAGACAGAGAGAGATGGGGGAGAGAGAGAAACAAAGAAAGACAGTCGTGCAAAATTACTTGGACTTGAGTATTTCAACAACTCTTGTCTTTAAACTTGTTAGGCAATCACATGTACCTATGGGGGAAGGATGGCCAGCCACACAGGAGGGGGATTTTCACTGAGGAGAAGGAGGCTATGCTGACCGAGATGCATGTTGGCCATTTCAGAGTGAAGCGCCTGATTGCCAAAATCAACATATGCTTCTTTTGGCATGGGATTGTCAAGGATGTGGACAGCTGGGCAAGTAAAATAACCTTTTGTTTATCGATCAAATTCTATTATATCTGAAATTATTATGATTTCAATAAATGTCATATCAGAGAGAACACAATGTTTCAATTTGTCACCTTGTGCTTAAAGGTCTAGCCTGACAGAAGTTTGAGAGGGTGAAGCCTGGCATAAGAGTTGAAGCCCATCAGTTGTTTCACCATGGCACATGATCGGTAAGTGTCACAGTACAAATTTTGCCCTGATAAGTTGTTTTGTAATGGTTGCTTTATTTGACCAAAGCAGAGTTCAATATTATAGATTGTGTGTCATACCCTTACAAATATGAAAATCTGCATACTGAACGACAGATACGGGTAAGAATGAAGTAATCTTCTCTCTAAGACTTTATGTGTTAGGGGTGGACACGTCTACGTGACATGAACGTGAAGTGAACACGTCGGCAATTTGACATCTTAGAAAAAAACTGTCTCCATTGACAGTCCATGTTAAATCATGGCGGTATTTTATGGTGCTAGGAAGACGTTAAGTGACTTCATGAGAGGTATCAGCAGCTTCACAAGGCTTAATTCTGGCACTTATCACCCCCCATAGTAGAGTAGTCTAGCCTAGATAGACTACAGTCTAGTCTTCATACAGGATACTGTGACGCAACAATATTGTGAAACAAGTCAAAAGGCTTCTTCTTCTTCTATGCTATAATGATGTTCGCAACAATTAGATGTGCATTCCGCCACCTACTGTGAAGGTGGATAATAAGGATCCCAAAAAGGAAAACATTTGGGTAAAAATAAATAAAATATCATACAAACTATCAAAAAAGAAATTAACTAAACAAAATCAACATGCTTTTCTGTAAAAAACGAATTCTAATCAGGTCCCAACACAGCCTCAGAAGCCTCCGGTGAGGGCGGGACATTTCCTAGCGACAAAAGTCCTTGTAATGCTTCTGCTGTGAAGTCTTGGAGCCCCAAAAACTTCTCGGAGATCCGCTGGCAGCCCTGATCCTTGACACCTCGACCTCCTTCACCCTAACAGGGCACTCAAGGAAGTCCAGAGTATGATCCCCACCACAGTTGCAACATTTTCCATTGACAGATTCTTCAATATCATACTTCTTCTGTCTGCAAAAATTTGACACGTGCCCATATCCTTTACAATTTCCACACTGTAATGGTTTGAACACAAATGTTCTCACCGCATACCTCACATATCCAACCTTCACATATTCAGGTAGAGTCTCCTCAAACAACAGTAATATCGACAGGCTTTTCTCCTTCCTTCCATTTACCATACGGGTCAGGCGACGTGCACAGACCACTCCTTGGATTTTCTGACTAAGGTACCGTAAATTCCAGACTATAACCCACAACTTTTTTCCCAGGCTTTGAACCTCGTGGCTTAAACAATGACGCGGCTAATATATGGATTTTTCCCGCTTTACTTTTTTTTTTCGCCAAAAAACCCACATTCTGTGACGTCCTCAGTTTTTTGGCGGCATGAAGCTTTCATTAGACCAATGAAATTGCCAAACGGGTTACGGTCAAACAACTTTTTTGTTTACTGTTTAGATTAAATCGAGCGCTCTCAAACTTCCCATCATTCTGATTACAGTAGTCATTTTGTCACCCTCATCATGGCAAAGACACGGAGAAATGCATATGATGCAGCTTTCAAGTTCAAGGCGATTGATCTGGCTGTTGGAAAAGGAAATAGAGCTGCTGCTCGGGAGCTTGGTCTTAATGAGTCGATGATAAGACATTGGAAACAGCAGCGTGAGGAATTGACTCAGTACAAAAAGACAACTAAAGCTTACAGCTCATTTTTTATTTTTTGTTACAAGCCGTGTTTCGTTAAAGCCTGTGTAAAGTTCATTTGTTTCAATGTACCGGTAGGCACCTGCGGCTTATAGACATGTGCGGCTTATTTATGTTCAAAATAATATATTTTTTTCAATTCAGTGGGTGCGGCTTATATTCAGGTGAGCTTAATAGTCCGGAAATTATGGTACTCATTATCTACATCCAACGAGACTCCAGCTATAACTCCTTTGGCAGGCGCCCTGCTCCCAAGATCAATACATCTAGCCAGATCCAGTGCACGCTTCTTCTGTTCTTCATCAACACAATTAACCAAAACAAGGCCGCTTCTAGTCACCTTTATTGAAACCACCTTTCCCACTGCTTTCTTCACAGTACTCGATATTACAAATGTATTTCCAGAATGAATCTCCTTGTCCAAAAAACACAGTCTAATAAGAAATGCCTTATTGGACCGGTCCTAGTCTTCTACTACAACTTTTGCTTGTTTTGTTCGATTCTTTGATGTCACTATTTTCCATTCATTATTACACACTTTACTTGCCGTACTTTCAAATTCAAGCACAGTCACCATTTCCTCCTGCTGTCCTACATCAGACTCACGAGCTCATTCCCCTTCCGTATCAAGGCTCCCCCTTGCATCCCTTGAACAGAAATAAAGCATTCAGGATACAACTCTTCTTCATCGTCTGGATTTTATATGGTGGTTGGCAACCAACTTTAAGGTGCATTACTGCCACCAACTGGACTGGAGTGTGGACCAGAGACAGTGAAGGTCTAAATCCTACCCAATAATCTCATCTCCCTAAGGAAACAAAATACATAATTAAATACTACATCCCCTGAAGATTTCCCCAGCAGTTCACGTAATCCTGGCTCTTCAGCCCCATTACTCCTCAAATCTAATAACAATCGCTCCCTTTCTCTCACTGAAATAGAACATGTTCCACTGTCTCCATCGCCTCCTGACAATGATCACACCTCCCAGTCAGATGCTTCCCCACCAATTTCAATGTACTATTGAGCCTTGTGTGTCCCAGTCTCAGCCTTGTGACTACACTTTCCTCCCTTCTCTCTCAGTGAATTTAAGTATGCTCCCCATAATTCTCTCTCTTTTTCTTTCTCCTTCTCTCGGAGGACCTGAGCCCTAGGACCATGCCTCAGGACGACCTGGCCTGATGACTCCTTGCTGTCCCCAGTCCACCTGGTTGTGCTGCTGTTCCGGTTTCGTCTGTTCTGCCTTGTCCTGGACCTGCTGTTTTCGACTCTCTCTCCCTACCGCACCTACTGTCTCTAACTCTGAATGATCGGCTGTGAAAAGCCAACTGACATTTACTCCTGAGGTGCTGACCTGTTGCACCCTCTACAACCACTGTGATTATTATTATTTGACCTTGCTGGTCATCTATGAACGTTTGAACATCTTGGCCATGTTCTGTTATAATCTCCACCCAGCCACCCCTCAGTGCCTGGTTTCTCTCTAGGTTTATTCCTAGGTTCAGGCCTTTCTAGGGAGTTTTTGTGCTTCTGTGCTTCTACATCTGCATTGTTTGGGGTTTTAGGCTGGGTTTCTGTACAGCACTTTGTGGCATCGGCTGATGTAAAAAAGGGCTTTATAAATACATTTGATTGATTGATTAACCCCTTGGCTTATGCTTTACCGACTGACAATTTTATCTCAACATTAGGATGTTTAAGAGCCTGCTTTGTTATAACATCCACCACCTCATTCCCCTCTATCCCAAGTGAGCTGCTACCCAGAGGAAGATCACAAATACCCCATCTGTTTCACCCTATACAAGCACTGCAAAACCTCACCCGTGCTGCACAGGAGTCAGAGCAGATGTCACCTCCTCCACCCACTCTGCAGCAATAATATGGCCAACAACTCCATGTGTAAACAGATAAATCATCCGTTGCTCTTTTCGTCACAGCCACCTTAAACTCAGGAACACTAAAAGCTGCTCCTCTCCTTCCTGTTTTAGGGTCCTTTGATCCATCTGTGAATATATTCAAGAAAGCATAGCATTGTGTTCTTAAATGTTCACTTAAAACTGAATCTACTCCTTCCTCAACATCTCTTACCCTCCCAAGCAACCCTAGATCTATCACTGACTGAGGGAGAAACCAAGGTGGGATAGCAGGAAGAAACAGAGGGGCCTTCCCTGTGGCTCAGTTGGTAGAGCATGGTGTTTGCAAAGCCAGGATAGTGGGTTCGATTCCTACGGGGGGCCAGTACAAAAAAAATGACTAAAATGTAAAAACATTTAAATGTAAACTCCCTCCCAAACAACCCCATCTCTCTTGCCATGCAATTGCCTATCCAACCAAAGTTGTATTCAGATTTCTGTTCATGTTCCCAGCACTCTAGGAGCACCTTTTTTGTAGGATGTGTAACCGTATGTCCTTGTAGATTTACCCAATATGTCATGGCTAACTGTTGTTTTCATAACTTTAACAGCATCTCTCCCAAATCTACCTGCATCGCTGCCCCCGGGGAGGTCCTAAGGGCTCCACGACATATTCTTAGGGCTTGAGCCTGGATAACATCTAGCTTTTTTAAAGATGTCTGAGCTGCTGATCCATATGCTACACTTCCATAATCCACTGATGACCTTAACAGCGCTATATATATATCATTCAACACCATTCTATTCCTGACAAGCAACGCATCACTCAATATTTTCTTTCCTTTGACAACTACTCAGTTAATATGCTCCGCCCATATCATTTGAGTGTCAAACCAGACTCCCAGGAACCTAAACCCCTCCCACCCTCTCCAGATTCCTTCCATACAGCTTCAAGTATATTTCCTCCCCAACCTTCCTTCTAGAAAAAAACAGTCTGTTTTCTCAACTGAAAACATGAAGCCCCACCTGAGGGACCACTGCTCTACTTTACGAATCACTTCTTGAACTCTCCTGGCTGTATGGGTAATATTTCTCCCTGTCTTCCACAGTGCCCCATCATCCGCAAACAATGACCTCCCATTATCAGATCTCACCTGGGAGAATACATCATCAATCATAACAGAGAACAACAAAGGACTAATGACACTTCCCTGAGGGGGTACCATTATCTAACTCATAGCTTTCTGACAGAGTTCCCCACCTTCACTTGTATTTATTGCCCCAAAAAGAAAATCCTTTATCCAGTTAAAAACTCTTCCTCCAACCCCCATGTTATCCAGCTTGATAAGTAGGCCTTCCTTCCACATCATAAGCCTTCTGTACATCAAAGAAAACAGCTACCACCACCTTATTTCCCTGTGCCTTCCATATGACTGACTCTAGGCACAGTGCAGGATCCATCGTTCCCCTGCCTTCCTGAACCCACTTTGATCTGGTGACATTAGTCCTCAACAGAAAGTACGTCAGCCTTTCTATAGTTTACATATGTGAGATGTCAACGGTATCTGCCTATAGCTTGAAGGACTACTAGGGTCTTTCCCTGGTTTCTGTAGTGGCACCACTACCACCTGCTTCCAACTTCCAGGCAGTTTCCCTTCCTGCCCCACCTTATCGTAAAGGCCCAATACTTTCCCCATTGCAGTGTCACTGAGATGAGCCATCATGATGTAACACATCTCATCCTTCCCAGGAGATGTTACCCCAGCTTTAGCTAATGCTCTCTTCATCTCAGCCAACGTAAAAGGGCCATTCAATGTATCCCCCACCATCTCTCTCTGATCCAGGACCCCCGGATGTTCTCCTCTAACCCCCTCTCTCCCACCCTGCCCCTCTTCTGTCAGATTATTTGAGTTGTGCACCTTCACAAATGCTTGGGCTAACATCTCCCCCTTTTCAGCACAGGGAGATCCCAATCTCTTCTGACCCCAGTCATCCTCTTAATCATCCCCCATACCTCTCCCACAGGAGTCGTCCTGTCTTTGTTTCCACACAACTGGCGCCAATACTCCCTCTTAGCTGTCCTAATGATCCTCCTTACTACTGCTTGTGCTTGTTTATAGCTGATTCTTCCTCCCTCAATCCTACAGTCCACAGGACAGTGATCACTACCCTCTGTAGATTCCTCCTAAACCTCCCAACTACATCTACCTGCCATTCAACGGGAGAATAAAGTAAGATCCAGAGCAGATTCAATTCCAGTTACTGGGTCAATCCTGGTTCCCCGGCCGTCAATAAGACTCACAAGGCCTTTCTCATCCAGTAGTTCCTCCAACACTTGTCTGTCTCCTATCAGTCTGTAACCCTCCCCAAAGCGTACTGAGCATTAAAATCCCCCACCACATTACCTGTCTCCTATCAGTCTGTAACCCTCCCCAAAGCGTACTGAGCATTAAAATCCCCCACCACATTACCTGTCTCCTATCAGTCTGTAACCCTCCCCAAAGCGTACTGAGCATTAAAATCCCCCACCACATTACCTGTCTCCTATCAGTCTGCATTAAAATCCCCCCACCACATTACCTGTCTCCTATCAGTCTGTAACCCTCCCCAGAGCATACTGAGCATTAAAATCCCCCACCACATTACCTGTCTCCTATCAGTCTGTAACCCACCCCAGAGTGTACTATGAGCATTCAAATCCCCCACCACATTACCTGTCTCCTATCAGTCTGTAACCCTCCCCAGAGCGTACTGAGCATTAAAATCCCCCCACCACATTACCTGTCTCCTATCAGTCTGTAACCCTCCCCAGAGTGTACTATGAGCATTAAAATCCCCCACCACATTACCTGTCTCCTATCAGTCTGTAACCCTCCCCAGAGCATACTGAGCATTAAAATCCCCCACCACATTACCTGTCTCGTATCAGTCTGTAACCCTCCCCAGAGCGTACTATGAGCAGTAAAATCCCCCCACCACATTACCTGTCTCCTATCAGTCTGTAACCCTCCCCAGAGTGTACTATGAGCATTAAAATCCCCCACCACATTACCTGTCTCCTATCAGTCTGTAACCCTCCCCAGAGCATACTGAGCATTAAAATCCCCCACCACATTACCTGTCTCCTATCAGTCTGTAACCCTCCCCAGAGTGTACTATGAGCATTAAAATCCCCCCACCACATTACCTGTCTCCTATCAGTCTGTAACCCTCCCCAGAGCGTACTGAGCATTAAAATCCCCCACCACATTACCTGTCTCCTATCAGTCTGTAACCCTCCCCAGAGTGTACTATGAACATTAAAATCCCCCACCACATTACGTGTCTCCTATCAGTCTGTAACCCTCCCCAGAGTGTACTATGAGCATTAAAATCCCCCACCACATTACCTGTCTCCTATCAGTCTGTAACCCTCCCCAGAGCATACTGAGCATTAAAATCCCCCACCACATTACCTGTCTCCTATCAGTCTGTAACCCTCCCCAGAGTGTACTATGAACATTAAAATCCCCCACCACATTACCTGTCTCCTATCAGTCTGTAACCCTCCCCAGAGCGTACTATGAGCATTAAAATCCCCCACCACATTACCTGTCTCCTATCAGTCTGTAACCCTCCCCAGAGTGTACTATGAACATTAAAATCCCCCACCACATTACCTGTCTCCTATCAGTCTGTAACCCTCCCCAGAGTGTACTATGAACATTAAAATCCCCCACCACATTACCTGTCTCCTATCAGTCTGTAACCCTCCCCAGAGCGTACTGAGCATTAAAATCCCCCACCACATTACCTGTCTCCTATCAGTCTGTAACCCTCCCCAGAGTGTACTATGAACATTAAAATCCCCCACCACATTACCTGTCTCCTATCAGTCTGTAACCCTCCCCAGAGCGTACTATGAACATTAAAATCCCCCACCACATTACCTGTCTCCTATCAGTCTGTAACCCTCCCCAGAGCGTACTGAGCATTAAAATCCCCCACCACATTACCTGTCTCCTATCAGTCTGTAACCCTCCCCAGAGCATACTGAGCAGTAAAATCCCCCCACCACATTACCTGTCTCCTATCAGTCTGTAACCCTCCCCAGAGTGTACTATGAGCATTAAAATCCCCCCACCACATTACCTGTCTCCTATCAGTCTGTAACCCTCCCCAGAGCGTACTGAGCATTAAAATCCCCCACCACATTACCTGTCTCCTATCAGTCTGTAACCCTCCCCAGAGCATACTGAGCATTAAAATCCCCCACCACATTACCTGTCTCCTATCAGTCTGTAACCCTCCCCAGAGTGTACTGAGCATTAAAATCCCCCACCACATTACCTGTCTCCTATCAGTCTGTAACCCTCCCCAGAGCGTACTATGAGCATTAAAATCCCTCACCACATTACCTGTCTCCTATCAGTCTGTAACCCTCCCCAGAGCATACTGAGCATTAAAATCCCCCACCACATTACCTGTCTCCTATCAGTCTGTAACCCTCCCCAGAGTGTACTATGAGCATTAAAATCCCCCACCACATTACCTGTCTCCTATCAGTCTGTAACCCTCCCCAGAGTGTACTATGAACATTAAAATCCCCCACCACATTACCTGTCTCCTATCAGTCTGTAACCCTCCCCAGAGTGTACTATGAGCATTAAAATCCCCCCACCACATTACCTGTCTCCTATCAGTCTGTAACCCTCCCCAGAGCGTACTGAGCATTAAAATCCCCCACCACATTACCTGTCTCCTATCAGTCTGTAACCCTCCCCAGAGCATACTGAGCATTAAAATCCCCCACCACATTACCTGTCTCCTATCAGTCTGTAACCCTCCCCAGAGTGTACTATGAACATTAAAATCCCCCACCACATTACCTGTCTCCTATCAGTCTGTAACCCTCCCCAGAGCGTACTATGAACATTAAAATCCCCCACCACATTACCTGTCTCCTATCAGTCTGTAACCCTCCCCAGAGTGTACTATGAGCATTAAAATCCCCCACCACATTACCTGTCTCCTATCAGTCTGTAACCCTCCCCAGAGTGTACTATGAGCATTAAAATCCCCCACCACATTACCTGTCTCCTATCAGTCTGTAACCCTCCCCAGAGTGTACTATGAACATTAAAATCCCCCACCACATTACCTGTCTCCTATCAGTCTGTAACCCTCCCCAGAGTGTACTATGAGCATTAAAATCCCCCACCACATTACCTGTCTCCTATCAGTCTGTAACCCTCCCCAGAGTGTACTATGAGCATTAAAATCCCCCACCACATTACCTGTCTCCTATCAGTCTGTAACCCTCCCCAGAGTGTACTATGAACATTAAAATCCCCCACCACATTACCTGTCTCCTATCAGTCTGTAACCCTCCCCAGAGTGTACTATGAACATTAAAATCCCCCACCACATTACCTGTCTCCTATCAGTCTATAACCCTCCCCAGAGTGTACTATGAACATTAAAATCCCCCACCACATTACCTGTCTCCTATCTTTACCTTCTACATTTCCAAGGACCAGCAACTCTTACACAGCTTGTAAAGGTTCATTATTACCATATTCCCCCCTCCCTCCCAACCACAACATACTGCTGTCCCACTCCCCTCTCCCACACACCTATATGGGATCCCCTGCATTATAAAAGGTATCACAGACTGCAACAACCTTGTAATACAACATCTAGATGAGGTTTTAGCCATGTCTCCTGGAGACCTATCACATCAGGTTGGCTGGTAACTCCTCAAGAAACTGTTTGAACTCTTGCCCATTCACCATCAAACTTCTGGCGTTCCAGTGAAGGATTAACACCATAATGAAAATTAACCAATACATGATTCCTGGCTGGACTGATTCTCAATCTTATTGAGGTCATCCTGTACATTTTCCCCTGTCAGTCCTGTGATCCCAAGATGCCTCACTGCCTGCTCCACTATGATCTGTATCGGCTTAGTCATTGATTGTCATTTTTCTGTGCAATTGAGTGCTGCTGTCACAAATGTAACAACCTTCCTCATGTCTCCTACCAGTCTTGTGTTCTCCCCCATTCTGCTCTCTACATCAGGCCCAACCTGCATCCCAATCTGCCCTGGAATACCTGCTCTCTACATCAGGCCCAACCTGCATCCCAATCTGCCCTGGAATACCTGCTCTCTACATCAGGCCCAACCTGCATCCCAATCTGCCCTGGAATACCTGCTCTCTACATCAGGCCCAACCTGCATCCCAATCTGCCCTGGAATACCTGCTCTCTACATCAGGCCCAACCTGCATCCCAATCTGCCCTGGAATACCTGCTCTCTACATCAGGCCCAACCTGCATCCCAATCTGCCCTGGAATACCTGCTCTCTACATCAGGCCCAACCTGCATCCCAATCTGCCCTGGAATACCTGCTCTCTACATCAGGCCCAACCTGCATCCCAATCTGCCCTGGAATACCTGCTCTCTACATCAGGCCCAACCTGCATCCCAATCTGCCCTGGAATACCTGCTCTCTACATCAGGCCCAACCTGCATCCCAATCTGCCCTGGAATACCTGCTCTCTACATCAGGCCCAACCTGCATCCCAATCTGCCCTGGAATACCTGCTCTCTACATCAGGCCCAACCTGCATCCAAATCTGCCCTGGAATACCTGCTCTCCTCAGTGCCTCAATTGTTTCTGCGTGAACTACCTTCACTGCTTCTGCATACGAGATGTTACGCTCACACTTACACCTGTCTTTACACCACTGAACAACCCCCATACGCCCCCCCCCCCCCACAGTTATAGCACTTTAACTGGACCCTGTCTCCACATACAGTATGTATGTCCTCCCCCACACCTTGCACATCTCCTTTTGCCTTTACACACCACAGCCACATGCCCAAACCTTTGACAGTTACAGCAACGGTGTCAGAACATATGCTCACACATAGTAACTCATATACCCAACCCTAACTGTCCCTGGCAATACCAATAGTAGCACTGACAAGCTATCCACCTTGTTCCATCCCATGTTCCATCTCATGTCATCTGGAGGTGCTTTGCCTCGATAAGAGCGCCTACCTTCAAGTGGTCCTTTATTTCTTGCATGTTAACACTTTCTGGAACTCCTGCAATAACTCCCTTCACCCACTGCCGTCCAGTTTGATCCAGCATGCTACTGTCAACCACATGTTTACATACCTGCTCATACTGTTTAACATTGAAACACACCAAACTTCCATCACAAAGAACTTTAGCAGACACAACCTCTCCTACTTCCTCACTCAATCCTAACCTCCAATCACAGCCCAGTGTTGCTCAACCACCTCCACTGGATTTCATCAAGATCTTCTCCCTATTTGAAACTGAACGACGATGATTTTCTTAGCACCCCGTTCCGCGACCTCCTTTTCGTCTTTCAGACTTCCCGGCCAGTACCAGGATACGACTCAATAATAGTGGTGGAAGTCATACAATACCATTGGCTATTGCACCATGCAAGAGGTACCATAGGCATAAAGAAACAGAACAAAGCAGAGTTCTGATTAGTAATACAGCTTTATTGAATGATGGCAGATTTAACAGTTGAATAGTTAATGACAACTTGACTACTTTAAGATTGTGATAGATGATTCCCCTATGCCAATAAACACTCCAGTGGTCTGCCTATTACCCTAATCCAAACCAAGCAAATGAACACAAGTAAAAAGAAAATACCAATTAATTTCCCTGGTTTTAGAGCATCATCCTTGACTCTGGATTCTTGAGTTCTAACAGAACCCTTGATTATGACCATTATAAGCACTAAAACACTATTTCAATCATTCTGCCTGATTGTACAGCAGTCTTCATCCATCAGTGTGCCAGTGCATTATGACATCATGTAACAATGGAACTGGTGTCTACCAAAGACCCATCTCTACAAATGGAAAACATCAATCTCCTCCACTTTGAAAACATCCTCGCAGACAGCCACAGTGTTCAGAGTGACATCAAGGATGTGCATTTGTCACAGTGGCTTCAAGACCACACGCAAGACATCCGGTTCCTCTCATTTTAATGTTGCTCTAAAAGAAAGCAACAACGAGTCAGACTTACTCCATTTCCCTCCAATATCCTGTGAGCTTATCTTCTATGTAATACATTGATGGTTTTCAGTAAGTCCATGTCATTTTGCTTTGGTGGTGTTTCAACGGGTTGGCATGCAAGGCTCGGTCTCACGGCAACCGCTCCAAGACCGCTCTGTTCTGTTTCCAGTCCAGCTTCTGATCCATCTGACAGTCGAGGGTCTAAAGAGGGAGAGGACCCAGCGAGTGTGTGTGCGTGTGGGGTGGCAGGGAGGGTTAGGGGTTGGGGGGTTCAGGACTCCTCCATGTCGGCTGGGGGTGAGGAGGTTGGGGAGGATGCCTCTGGCTCACCGTCTAGTCCCACCTTTGACGCTGGAAGAATTTACAAAATAGGTGTAGGTGTTAAATACACTTTCACCCAATTACTAGTATTGGGACAAAGATCAGCCTGCAATTGTACTCTCTTTGTGGCAGCATTTGAATATGACAAATAAAACACACATTTGAAACAAACTATACATCAAATTCTGAAAACAATGAAATGAGTTGTAACCAACTACTAAGGCCTTGAAGACCCAGATACATGTCTACAACCAGAGAGGATATGGAGGACGTGAGCTCTGTGCTGTCCGTTAGTGGCAGACCTGTCTGACGTCTGGGGAGCCGATGGAGCACCCAGCCACTCATTTGGGCCAGGCAGGCTCTCAGTGTGCGCAGGCATTCAAATAAGGCAACACGAGGGCAGGGAAACAGGCCGTTCGGTCTAATTGACCAAGTACAACATAAAATAAGGATTTTGTCAATGGTAATATGGCAGAGTGAGCATGCTCCGTGAATATGAACGCATGCAGGAGAGTTACATGATACACCAACCTTAGCGGGGCCAGCGGGGCCAGCATCCACTAACACACACACACACACACACACACACACCAGGCAAGGGGCTCTAAAATACAATCCATATTGAGACCTCAGTTATGATCAGTTGATCTACCATCCACATCATTAGACAATTCTAGATTACGTCATGATTATTAAAAGAAGGTTGACTGAAAACCAGCATAAACAAAAAAGGATAATTTAGGACAGAACTATTAACTACTTTTAAAAAAGGGGCCAATCTATACTGAACAAAAATATAAACACAACATGTAAAGAGTTGGAATGTCCACCAGCCCACGTGTAACCACGCCAGCCCACGTGTAACCACGCCAGCCCACGTGTAACCACGCCAGCCCAGGACCTGCACATGTGAGGCTGGTTGGACGTACAGACACATTGGCCTGCGTACTCACCAGACATGTCACCCATTGAGCATGTTTGGGATGCTCTGAATCAACATGTACAACACCGTGTTCCAGTTCGCACAGCCATTGAAGAGGAGTGGGACAACATTCCACAGGCCACAATCAACACCCTGATCAACTCTATGCGAATGAGATGTGTCACGTTGCATGAGGCAAATGGTGGTCAAACCAGATACTGACTGGTTCTGATCCACACCACTACTTAAAAAAAAAAAAAAAAAGGTATCTGAACAACAGAAGTATATCTGTATCCCCAGTTATGTGAAATCCATAGATTAGGGGATAATGAGTTTATTTCAATTGCCTGATTTCCTTTTATGAACTGTAACTCTGTAAAATCTTTTAAATTGTTGCATGTTGTATTTTATACATTTTGTTCCGTGTAAGATTGGTACATCCATCTCTGAACTTGTGTTGATATGTAGCCATTTGTAATGGGAATATTTCAGATGAATAAAGTTCATATTACCACAATACTTATATGTTCTCCCTTCATGTAATACACATGATTTACACACGTTTTATTTGGGACACTCATTGTGTATGGGTTGCTGGTCACTAGACTTGATACTGAATGTTATGGATTGTGCTCATATCTGTTGATAGTGATTGATGCCAGACTGGAGGTACAAGGACACTGATTGTTATTGTATTCTGTGATTCTGTAGCACTAGCAGATGATGCGGTGACTTCCTACAAGACTCTCGGCGGGTGTTCACAGAACACTGGTGTTGTGATATTAGAACATAGGGCCTGCTTAGAGAAGGCCAGTTGGAAATGTTCCATGCTGGAGGTTGTCTCCCTGTTGCAACTTGTATTCAATCGGATTGATTTGATCAATGACTGCTCACCTTCTGGTTCCCATGGAAATTCTCTATTACACCAACAACTCTTGAAGAATATAACTTGTAAATGCCTCATGAGCTTAGTTACTGAGGTTTAGAACCGCTGGTAAAGACAATGGAAGGAGTGAGAGAGTCTAATAAAGGAGAGATCAGGGGGACAGAACACACACGTGCACAGTGCACCTAAACAACCAGTGAGATGACAGAATGGATGTTTTATATTTCAAGTCCTGTCTTTCTGTGGAAATTTGGGGAAGAATATCTGTCACTGTGCTCCTTAGAACTTTACTAGAAGGTGTATGACAAAAGAGTTACAGATCTTCCATGTGTGGAGCAGTACCTGACTTCCGGACTGTTCTGGGCGTGTTGTTGGCCCCACCCCCTTCCCCGGTCTTCTTGCTCAACAGACTGTTGAAGAAGTTAGCCAGCACGCCCTCGCTGGTCTGCCCGCCTAATGGCACAGCGAAAACAAAGAGACAAAACATCACAGTTACTCAGCGAACTTGCACAGGCGAGGTTGGCAGGTATTGTTTAAAAAAATAACAGTTAGGCTAACGGTATATTCCCTATGTACAAAATATACAGCGCATTCAGAAAGTATTCAGACCCCTGTTCCACATTTTGTTACGTTACAGCCTTATTCAAAATAGGCTTGAATAAAAAAATCCTCAATCTACACACAACATCCCATAATAACAAAGTGAAAACTGGTTTTTAGAATTTTTCACAAATGTAATCAACATAAAAAACAGAAATACCTTATTTACATAGGTATTCAGACCCTTTGCTATGAGACTCGAAATTGAGCTCAGGTGCATCTTGTTTTCATTGACCATCCTTGAGAAGTTTCTACAACTTGATTGGAGTCCACCTGTGGTAAATTTAATTGATTGGACATGATTGGAAAGGCACACACCCATCTATATAAGGTCCCACAGCTGACAGTGCATGTCAGAGAAAAAAAAACAAGTCATGAGGTGGAAGGAATTGTCTGTAGAGCGCCGAGACAGGATTGTGTCGAGGCACAGATCTGGGGAAGGGTACCAAAACATTTCCACAGCATTGAAGTTCCCCAAGAACACAGTGGCATCTATCATTCTTAAACGGAAGTTTGGAACCACCAAGACTCTTCCTAGAGCTGGCCGCCAGGCCAAACTGAGCAATCGCGGGAGAAGGGCCTTGTTCAGGGAGGTGACCAAGAACCCGATGGTGACTGATAGAGCTCCAGAGTTCCTCTGTGGAAATGGGAGAACCTTTCAGAAGAACAACCATCTCTGCAGCACTCTACCAATCAGGCCTTTATGGTAGAATGGCCAAACGAAAGCCACACCTCAGTAAAAGGCACATGACAGCCGCTTGGAGTTTTCCAAAAGGCACCTAAAGAACTCTCAGACCATGAGAAACAAGATTCTCTGGTCTGATGAAACTAAGATTGAATTATTTGGCCTGAATGCCAAGCATCACATCTGGAAGAATCCTGGTACCATACCTACAGTGAAGCATGGCGGTGTATCCTGAGAGTATCATGCTGTGGGGTTGTTTTTCAGCAGCAGGGACGGAGAGACTAGTCACGATCGAGGGAAAGATGAACGGAGCAAAGTATAGAGAAATCCTTGATGCAAACCTGCTCCAGAGCGCTCAGGACCTCAGACTGGGGCGAAGGTTCACCTTCCAACAGGACAACAACCCTAAGCACACAGCCAAGACAAATGCAGGAGTGGTTTTGGTACAAGTCTCTGGTTCCACTCAAGGACACTATGTCCTTGAGTGGCCCAGCCAGAGCCCGGACATGAACCCTATCGAACATCTCTGAAGATACCTAAAAATAGCTGTGCAGCAACGCTCCCCATCCAACCTGACAGAGGTTGAGAGGATCTGCAGAGAAGAATGGGAGAAACTCCCCAAATACAGGTGTGCCAAGCTTGAAGCGTCATACCCAAGAAGACTCGAGGCTGTAATCGCTGCCAATGGTGCTTCAACAAAGTACTGAGTAAAGGATCTGAATACTTATGTAAATGTGATAATTCCGTTTTATTTATATACATTGGCAAAAACTTCTACAAACATGTTTTTGCAGTCATTATGGGGTATTGTGTGTAGATGAATTAGGATTACATTTTTTTTTAATCCATTTTAGAATTAGGCTGCAATGTAACAAAATGTGTAAAAACTCTAGAGTCTGAATACTTTCCAAATGCACAGTAGGTGCAAACTTAATACTGGTGCCAAAGCTAATCTTTGTCATTTTAGTAGAATGAGTTATCGGGGATCTATGGTCTCAGTACCTGGTTGCATGGGCATCACATTGGCCACGTTTGCTGTTGCCGAGCGGTTTGACACCCGAGGAGAGCCAGTGGGTGCTCTGTTTGTGGTGTCCTGAGATGAAAAGGAGGAGGAATGAAGGAGGGATGATACAGGAACAGTAGAGAGAAGAAGAGAGAGGATGAGAAAGGAGGGGAGAGAAGGAGAAGAGACAGGAAAGGAAGAAGGAGTAGAGGATCATTAATTGCATGTATCAGAAGATTTACATGAACTCTTTAGGTCCTTTACAGTAGCATGTTTCCCCAGACACTTACCACTGGTCTGCCTGCTGCCGCTGGGGGCTGCTTAGACAACAGGGTCTGTTAATAGACAACACAGAGCATGTCAGTGAGAGTCCAGATAGAGTCTGAAGCCCTTAATACGACTAACCTAATTCATATGGCAACTGGCAGAAATAAACTTATCACAGCTGATGTCAGATTAGCATTATGCAATATTATCAAAGTAATGTGTTTGGGTCATACCAGCTGTACAAATATATAGTGTACATTCTCACTTACCTGAAGCTTTAGGAGAAACACTTGGTCATCCTCCACACCTAGTTCCTTTTCATGTACAAACTGCACAAAAAAACTAAACATGATAAACAAACACTTTCTCCACAAAATGACATGCAAGTCATCCTAATGTGTTAGTTTAGTGTACATCCGATTAAGTACATATTTGCCTGGCCTTGGCACTGTAATCTGAGTGCAGGCAGGCTCATCCTGGTAATCTGATGTTATTTGAGATTATGGTACTCATCCCGGGGCCCATTAAAGTCCAGAGGAGAGGATTGGAGAGAGAGCAAACACCCAGAATCCCCCAGTCCACCCAGGCACAGCACCAACCCTGCATGCCAGTAGTAACCTCTGACCCTGATCAGGGCTAAGGATTTTGGATTCAGTCACAATTTCAATCAACTCCAAGATACTACCCCTAGAGTGTAGTTCAGTTAAAAGGTCTGTTCAATTACACTTGTTTCTAATACTTAATGTCTGTGCCAAAAACAAGGAGAAGATCTGGGAGTGACATTACCTTTCTAACAGGAGGCTGGACGATAACCTCCTCAAACTTGTCTTCCCTTTTCAACGACTGAAAGTTTTCATATAAAATGGAAACCTTTTTTTCATTATCCCATCCTGATGGGCTGGAAGACAATGAACCAAAAAAAGCATAATATATATATATATATATAAATAACTAATGTCATTGTCAACAGCACATGAGAAAAGGGCTTAAATGTTTCATTAGTGAGAACACTGAGTCACACTTACATGAATACTGAGTCTTTGTCCACCACCTGGGCCGGCAGGTCAAAGGGAAACCCGTATAATCTATGGACCAGGTATTTATACAATAGGTCTATGTTTTTGTTTTCCTTCATTGACGTGCATAGCAGCGCTGCACCATCTGAGAGGCCACTACATCAAGGATAGTATTATTGCTAGAATGGCCAACGATATCTTAAAGACCCCTTTACTAGCGAGCTAAGAAAAACCATGCTCACTTCACACAAGAAAGAAAATCCTGAAACTGGTGCCTGCACATTGTTAGTACATCTAAGAAAATATGAAAATATATTAGTTTGAAAGAATAACGCCAGCGGAATGCCAACTCTTAGATCAGTCTGTGAGGCAGAAGGATACACTGCAAGCAGAAGTGTCGGATGTGAGACTGGATGAAGTCAAAGTGTTCTTCCCGGTAGTCATGCTCTTTCTCTAGACTGAGAAACGTGTCACACTGCAAAGGAGGGAAGTGAAGAGAGGGAAAGAGAATACTGAGAGAGAGAGAAGGTAAGCCACACAAGACAAGAATGAAAAAGAAATTGAAAGCGGAGGAAATGAGAAAGTGTAAAACAAAATGACAGATTTTCCATCCTTTATACACATGTATGAATAAAGTAACCATACCAACGCCACAAAGTATCCTTTGATAAGTTGAGTTAACAAGGCAACTGAATTTATTTCCCTAATGCCAGAGGTTTGCCCACCATACCTTTGTACACACCACCATAACAGGCACGCCCAGGTTGTGTGTGAGTGTGTTCTCTCCCAAGGGGAGCACCACACACTCCTCCTCAGCCTCCCCAGCCACGGGGTTCCTCCTCTTGGGAGAGGCGCTGTGGTCGCCCCCTGGCTCTGTGTACTCCTGGAACTGTCGGACCACTAGCGGTAGGGGAGAGGGTGGAAGAGATTCCGTTTTAGAGTGCTATTTTGCCCTTTTTAATTCAAACTCAGAACAATTCATCATCTCGATTAACTTTATAGTTTACATCTCATGGCTAATCAAAGTTTTAAAGAAATACTGTTGAAGTAGTTATTTCAGTCTTTAATGTTATAAAGTAAGAACGTCTCTCTCTCAGATTCATAGGCATACATCTCTGTTCCATGTCCCTCAGTGTCTCTGGGTTGACTCTGAGCTTGTCGATGTGTTCTCGTAGCACACTGGCCCACTTCTGCAGAGAGTCCAGCACCGTCCACGGCCTGGACATGTCCACTACCAGCAGGACCATAGTGTCGGCCAGGTTCTCCCCACACACAGCAAACTGCTGGAGGCCTTTGTGGTACAGGTCACCGTCCAGAATCCATGCGTTACACATAGCATGATCTGCACAGACACACACACAGTTTGGGGTCAAATCACACCAAAAAGGAGAAATTGTACCAGGCTATCCTATTGATCGCTACTGACCCATCATACACTGAAGCCAGAGTTATATTATAAACTAAAACAAATCTTGTATTCTCATTATGTCCAAAAAGACACACTTACCATCGATGTCATCATCGTGAACGTTAAAGTACAGGTACTCCAGTCCTCTGCCTTTCATGTATTCTTCAACTCCCTGCAGTTTGGCTATGAGAGTGGTCTTACCTGCCCCCGTCTCACCTGTAGCATACATGAAACACATACGTGCAGGTAAACTGCATGCTAAGCAAAATCATTCAAATCTGTTATAGACTACTGTAGGCTACATTAGGCCTGTAGGTCAGTTGCCTGCTGTGGCCACTGCTCTAGGCCTATACAAGTATATCATTTTGCATCAATGCAGCTATAGCTCACAAAATCAGTTAGGCCTATATGCAGGGCCAATACAATACCTTCAGAAAATATTCATACCCCTTCACCTTTTTCCATATTTTGTGTCACAAAGTGGGATTAAAATGGATGTAATTGACATTTTTTTGTAAACGATCTACACAAAATATTCTGTAATGTCAAAGTGGAAAATACTAACATTTGTCAAATAAAATATATATATATATAAATAAATGAAACTCTTGATTAGATGTATTGACTCAGCGGGTTGAATATATGTTAGAATCACCTTTGGCAGCGATTACAGCAGTGAGCGAATCTTTCACACCTGGATTGCACAACATTTGCACATAACTATTTTTTCTGTCAAGTTGATTGTTGATCATTGCTAGATAGCCATTTTCAAGTCTTGCCATAGATTTTAAGTCAAAACATTAACTAGGCCACTCAGGAATTTTCAATGTCGTCTTGGTAAGCAACTCCAGTGTATATTTGGTCTTGTGTTTTAGGTTATTGTCCTGCTGAAATGTGACCATCTCCCAGTTTCTGCTGACTGAACCAGGCTTTCTTCTAGGATTTTGCCACTGCTTAGCTCTATTACATTTATCTCCATCATTAAAAAAAAAACTCCCTAGTCCTTGTGTAATGACAATGACAAGCATACCCATAATGACAAGCATACCCATAACATAATGCAGCCACCAGTATGCTTGAAAATATGAAGCGTGGTACTCAGTGATGTGTTGCGTTTGAGTTGCCCCAAACATAACACTTTGTATTCAGGACATAAAGCTCATTTCTTTGCCACATTTTTTGCAGTTTTACTTTAGTGCATTATTGCAAACAGGATGCATGTTTTGGAATATTGTTATTCTGTACAGGCTCCCTTCTTTCACTGTCAATTAGGTTAGTATTATGCAGTAACTTCAATGTTGTTGATTGCTGATGCCATTAAACTAACTGTTTTAAAGTTAACATTGGACTCATGGTGAAATCCCTGACCGGTTTCCTTCTAATGATGTGCAGTTTGCAAACAATTTGTTATTTTTGAACGACTCTTTTTACTGACTCGAGAGTCATGACTTGTTTGAGTGACTCGTTCATTTAAAAAAGGCATAAATTGGCTCCTAGTTGTTCGTTTGACCTGCTAGTGCTAGCCGCAATTAGTCAGTCCTACAGCAGGATTAAGAGCCAATTCATGCTTGATCCAAAATGTGGTTGGAGGCGCCGTATGGATGGTTTGACGCAATTGAGGAGCCTCCGGAAGCACGCAGAGGCCAAATTGAGCTCCATACCGCATCGCTGTGCGCCTCTCAAATTTTGTAACAATGTGGAGGGCTCTGTATACAGTTGAAGTCGGATGTTTACAAACACTTAGGTTGGAGTCATTAAAACTCGTTTTTCAACCACTCCACAAATTTCTTGTTAACAAACTACAGTTTTGGCAAGTCCGTTAGGACATCTACTTTGTGCATGACACAAGTAATTTTTCCAACAATTGTTTACAGACAGATTATTTCACTTATTCACTGTATCACAATTCCAGTGGGTCAGAAGTTTATATACACCAAGTTGACTTTGCCTATAAACAGCTTGGAAAATTCCAGAAAATGATGTCATAGCTTTAGAAGAATCTGATTGTCTAATTGACATAATTTTAGTCAATTGGAGGTGTACCTGTGGATGCATTTCAATGCCTACCTTCAAACTCAGTGCTTCTTTGCTTGACATCATGGGAAAATCAAAAGAAATCAGCCAAGACCTCAGATAAAAAAAATGTAGACCTCCACAAGTCTGGTTCATCCTTGGGAGCAATTTCCAAATGCCTGAATGTACCACATTCATCTGTACAAACAATACTAAGCAAGTATAAACACCATGGGACCACTCAGCCATCATGCCGCTCAGGAAGGAGACACGTTCTGTCTCCTAGAGATGAACGTACTTTGGTGCGAAAAGTGCAAATCAATCCCAGAACAGCAGCAAAGGCCCTTGTGAAGATGCTGGAGGAAACAGGTACAAAAGTATCTATATCCACAGTAAAACAAGTCCTATATCGGCATAACATGAAAGGCCGCTCAGCAAGGAAGAAGCCACTGCTCCAAAACCGCCATAAAAAAAGCCAGACTACAGTTTGCAACTGCACATGGGGACAAAGATGGTACTTTTTGGAGAAATGTCCTCTGGTCTGATGAAACAAAAATAGAACTGTTTGGCCATAATGACCATCGTTATGTTTGGAGGAAAAAGGGGGAGGCTTGCAAGCCGAAGAACACCATCCCAACCTTGAAGCACAGAGGTGGCAGCATCATGTTGTTGGGGTGCTTTGCTGCAAGAGGGACTGGTGCACTTCACAAAATAGATGACATGAGGAAGGAAAATTATGTGGATATATTGAAGCAACATCTCAAGACATCAGTCAGGAAGCTAAAACTTGGTCGCAAATGGGTCTTCCAAATGGACAATGACACCAAGCATACTTCCAAAGTTGTGGCAAAATGGCTTAAGGACAACAAAGTCACGAATTGGAGTGGCCATGACAAAGCCCTGACCTCAATCCCATAGAAATTTGTAGGCAGAACTGAAAAGGCGTGTGCAAGCAAGGAAGCCTACAACCCTGACTCAGTTACACCAGCTCTGTCAGGAGGAATGGGCCAAAATTCACCCAACTTATTGTGGGAAGCTCGTGGAAGGCTACCCGAAACGTTTGACCCAAGTTAAACAATTTAAAGGCAATGCCAAATACTAATTGAGTGTATGTAAACTTCTGACCCACTGGGAATATGGTAAAAGCTGAAATAAATCATTCTCGCTACTATTATTCTGACATTTCACATTCTTAAAATAAAGTGGTGATCCTAACTGACCTAAGACAGGGAATTCTTATGTGGATTAAATGTCAGGAGTTGTGAAAAACTGCGTTTAAATGTCTTTGGCTAAGGTGTAAGTAAACTTCCGACTTCAACTGTAGCTCCACATTGACATGATTGTTTGACGATAGGCGAGGGTGGGTGGTCCTGTATAAACACAAACTCACTTCCTTGACAACTTCCTTCACAACAGCTCTGTGCTGCTCGGCGAAGCTCAAGAAGTATGAACGCCCTGACTTCTGCAGAGGCCGTGTCATCGTAAATGCTGCATGGCCAATGCAGACGTCAGAATGACCAAGCAGCGCCTTTCATACACGCTCCTCCGGCTCAGCAGCTCCAGAGACGTGCCCCAACTGTCCGTCATATTTGCACAGGGAAATAAATCATGAGCATAGAGAAGACAGACATGTCTAGAACTGATAATTGGTCGTATGGTGCAAGAATGACTGCATTTAATTGATTTAATGTTAAGATGGACACAGCTTAGTAGAACCAAACCATACACAGCCTCTGCTCAGCAAACTCCAACTTGAGAACGAATCGTTTGGTCGGCTGCAGTTCGCGAACGACTGAACTCTCACGGCAGTCAAGCAATGCATTCCGCCAAGAGTCGTTCACAATCTAGTCCGGTAGCAGCCACAGCTAGATGGACCTCGTTTCAAATGTATCCAGAAATAAATGTCATTTGTATGCCTAGCAATTAACAAAATGTACATTGTTTAAAAGCACACATTTACAAGTCTCAGTCACAAATGACAGCTCCAATAAGCCCCCTACTGTGAACGACAGTCTTCAGTTCATCGTTTGCAATTTGTCGTAGAGCTGTTGTTAAGGATGTGACTTTGTGTATACACAGGACTTATCGCCCTCACCTACCGTCAACCTATCACGTCAATGCAGAGCCATACCGAGCCCTCCCCATTATTACAAAATTTGAGAGGAGCACAGCGATGCGGTACGGAGCTCAATTTGGCCTCTGCATGCCTCCGGAATTTCCGTATTTGAGTCACACCATCCATTGGGCGCCTCCGACCATATTTTGGGTCAAGCATAAATTGGCTCTTACTGACTCAAATGAACAAAATGAGTCAAAAGATTCATTATTTTGACTGAACGAGTCAAAGATCTGATTGAGTAAAAAGAGCCGAATTTACCATCACTGAGTTAGGAAGGACGCCTGTATCTTTGTAGTGACTGGGTGTATTGATACATCATCCAGTAATGAAGAACTTCACCATGTTTCAAGGGGATATTCAATGTCTGCTTTCGGAATAGGAAAACCTCCATGGTCTTTGTGTTTGAATCGGTGTTTGAAATTCACTGCTCGACTAAGGGATAATTGTAGGTGTGGGTTACAGAGATTCAAAAATCATGTTAAACACTTTGCACACAGAGTGACTCCATGCAACTTATTATCTTACTTGTTAAGCAAATATTTACACCAAAACTTATTGACTCAAGACACTTCAGCTTTTCATTTTTGATAAATTTCAAAAAACATAATTCCAATGTTACATTATGGGGTATTGTGTGTAGGCCAGTGACCAACACATTTCAATTTAATCCATTTTAAATTCAGGCTGTAACAACAAAATGTGGAAAAAGTCAAGGGGTGTGAATACTTTCTGAAGGCACTGTATACCACTAGTCGGCCAGATAAGAAATATATGTAATCTCATTTGCTTGTTGAGGGATTTATTTGACAGATTAAACTAGCAGGTGTTGAATATAATCACTCTTTCAATGTGATCTGATCAGATCTGACCTTCTGCAGAAATTGCTATTTTCAGTCGTCTATGAAACACTGTCCATATTTTGTTGGACAATTATAGGCCGCGCTGTTATAAATGCATTCAACAATAGACTGCTATAATTCGGTTAATAATCAATTGGTTCTCAAACCTCGCAACAAATGGTCCAATACTGTCTGTTATTGACATTGTAATGGAATACAGAACGCGTGGTGAGGCACTCCTTGTCTAGCATCCCGCACACTCTGGAGGAGCGGAGAGAGCAGGTGGTCCAGCCCGTGCCAATATTACACAATGAAAGCAGAAAAATAAATAGGCTTACCCATAATAAGAACATTTTTCCCAGACGGCAATTTTGACCGTGAACGCGTCGATACCTCACTCAAAATAGAGGACCTGCAAGAGAGACAATGACATCAGACAAATACCAAGCACCCTGCCATTCAGATGCGCTACTCCCTAGAACCAGATCTTTCAAACCCTAAAACCATTCAAAGTGGCTCTGACAGGCGAGCCAGGTCTTTCTTAAGCCATATTATTGTCAGTTCAGGATCAATACTCACCATAAATTCTGGCCATCCTCGTCGCTGGTTTGATTTTCTATAGAATTTAGTATATTTGCAGTTGACGTAATTCTCACTGTCGAAGCCATTTTCTATCAGCCTTGAATGTATTAAGTGCCCGGATGTTTGAATTGGCGTAATAAAGGGCGCGTTCCAGATCCCCTCATTTATAAGCGCTGCGGTCACGCAAGTTCACATTTGAAACAAGGAAGCCACGCAGAATCACTGATCTAAAAATAATCAACTTGCAGCAAACCTGTGCAGCACCCAGGGGCGGAAATCCCGGGGGGGACGGGGGAGACACGACCCCCCCATCCTGGGAAAAATATGATTTGTCCCCCCCAATATATCACTGAAACATAACTATGTAATTTAAATAATATTAATAATACACAATGAAAGCAATTGTGCTGATTATAGACACTTAATAGCTCGGTTTTAAGTTTCAAAAGATTGCGACCCCCCCCACCCTTTGCCTCACAATGGTTTGATCCACTGCCAGTTCCTTAGCTTGCGAGGTAACGTAGAGGTCGCATCTACTGTCTGAAAGGCACTCAATGCACGTAACTGACGTGAGGTTAATCCAGTCAATCGCGCACACACACTAGCTGAATATGCAGAGCTAGTGCGCAAATATTAACTATTAAGCTAGCTAGTACCTATTCCATTTATGTGGCGTCGTCAAAGATGGAATCTTTGCTATCGTCAATTTATTCCAAGATCAGCATGCATGTAAGTTAGTGCTTCAAAGTCCCTGTGATAAGGTTAGCGATAAACTGAACAGAACTACACTCTCTTCTACCATTGTTTTAAATATATTTAATGGTCTCATTGCAAAAGCTAAATTGTCGCAAGGGAACGATTATTTATATATTTTATTTCACCTTTATTTAACCCGGGTAGCAAAACCTGCTTCACAATGATAGGAAGAGCCGACATAGAAGGATCAAAAAGCGACGTCGCTAGCTTTGCAAATTCAGCTATTGTTAGAAGCCAGCCAATATGAAACAAACAATTAAAATTACAAAAGGTTGCAGCATATGTTGTGTAAATGGGGAACTCATACAGCTGTCAACTCTTGTCACTGCAATCCGTTTCACATTTGCTAGCTACCTTTTAGATCGAAGCCCATATAGAATGATAGAAGATAAGATGATAGAAGCCCATCTCCTACTGTAAATAACCTACATTCTGTGTGTGTGTAGCCAACCAGGTAGAAAAATGGCAGAAAAATGGCAGAAAAATGGCAGAAAAAAGACGGACATCAGAGTATTTTTCAGTACACCAAAACGCAAAGAACCCTAGTAGCCTAATATCTCAAAGACTAGTTGATAAAATGTTCATAAGAAAGAAATGAAATTCTAATGGAAATGTTTCACAATGATGTCATTAGGCAGAGCAGGCAACAGATGGCACACAGACAGCAGAGTTGGGGACAGATATGCAGGGACAGACTGGCAGAGACAGGGAGTCTCAGGTAAGTTTGTTGAGTCTTTGTTTGGCAACATTATGAAAGGTTCTCAATTTGTTTTACTTGTAAAATAGGAACATAATTGGATAATGCCATGGATACCCCCACTCTCAACTTAAACTGGTGACTGAACTAAGATTTGTTAAAGGCAATGGTATTGCTGTTGTGATTAGTTGTGTAGTTTTGGGTACCGGTAGTTAGGAGTACGGCAAACACCTTATTTCTTTGGTTCCTCAATATACATTTACCATATTAAACGTAGGCTATGTGTTACAGCACTACTTTTGGTGTCCCCCTCAGGAATTGTTCTTGAGAAAATGTAATGTAATTGTCCCCTCCAAAGTTGATATCAGATTTTCACCCCTGCCAGCACCATGCACAGAGTGAAAGAGACATTTTAAACACGGGTATGTGCAAAATGATAAATGATTAAATGATGCAGTCATACAATCTGTGTCTGCTCGGAATGGAAAAAGTTGCATTGATATATTTTTTGAAATATACATTTTACTTTCAAGTTGTCTTCCAACTTGTATGTCATCTTTTTTGCAGTCACGCTTTGTAGATGAGCATACTCACAACGTCTGGACTGTAGAAAGGATCAGGAACAACATGAGTAAGATACAGCAATCTTATGGGAGCAAGCTGTGACTGCAAAAAAAGATGACCTGGAACGCAAACCAATCCTCTGGCACGGAGTGTCTGCTGGTGCTAGACCTCTGTGTCCTAGCTTCCTTTCCTGTGACCTAGCCTAGCCTCCTTTCCTATGTCCTAGCCTAGCCTTCTTTCCTGTATCCTAGCATAGCCTCCTTTCCTGTGTCTTAGCCTCCTTTCCTTGATTTGCACTGATCTGAAAGCAAAGGATGAGTGAAAACAATATGGAGGATGTTTACTTCAAATGGCTTTCCTTATTTATTTATTTTATTTTTTGCTTAAGTGTCCATGAAGGAAGGGAAAGCATGAGAGAAAGTAATTTGACTTATAGCCTTATATCGACTTTCACTAATATAGACATTTATAAACTGGGTAGTTTGGCTTCTTGATGCAGATTGGCTGAAAGCCGTGGAATATCAGCCAGTATGATTGCTTTCCACTGCTTAGACGTTGCATGCATCAACCAATGGTTGCATGCCACGTCATCGACTGTCGACTGTGTCCATCGACTTGTGTCATCGACTGACAATTGCTATAACATATGTGGTTAGCTGAAAGGTAAAATACCTATCTAGGTGTTGTAAGATCTGGCAGCGTCTAAGCAGTGGAACGTGACCTGATCTACAGGTATGATGCACAATTTCTTGTTTACAGTAATATTTATGTTGGTAACTGGTTTATAATAACAATAAGGCGCCTTGGAGGTTTGTGGTATATGGCCAATATGTCACTGCTAAGGGCTGTATCCAGGCACTCAGCGTTGTGTCGTACACAAGAACAGCCCTTTGGCATGGTATATTGGCTGTATACCACACCTCCTTGGACCTTATTGGTTAAATATACCCTACCCCTTGCGAATCTATCAACAAATGCCCAAACAAATGAAAACTGCAAAATAAAACTATTTTAATAAAAGACAATGCCAAGTAAACAATAACATCAGTTGCCAATAAAAACAAGAATTAGAATCGAAACCTAAGGACGAACAATTCCATAAACCAATCTTGTTTGTCACATCTGAAAATACCTTACAAAATCATATCATAGATCTAACGTCTCAGACGCACAGGATGTGGACATAGATTTGATCACGTTGGCCACTCGGTGGTAAACTCTTGATCTGAATGTCGTGATTGTGATCCCTATAGAAGGGCCTTGGGAGTTTCTGGCTGCAACCTCTCCTCTCCTCCAATGCAAAAGGCCTGGGAGACAGAGGACATTATGCTTGGAATGATTAAGTGGTAGTCTGGGTACCAGTCTTTTTAGCTGACATTCCACTACTTGACCTGCTTGGCATATGTCACGGAAAAGGCTACGAGGAGTGGAATGTTAGCTAAAAAGACTGGTACCCAGACTAATTAAGTGGGTTCAGATCACAACCTTCAGAAGGCAGACTGGTGTGAACCACTATATGGTGCCATAACTTTCTGGCAGCGCCATGGTCGGCTCCAACACTCGTCCTTCTGAGAGAGAATGAAAAAGATAAAGTTACATTTCAAATTTGGACTTGAAAAGTATTTGGTTGTTTTGACATAGAATAGCCGGTGTCTCCTCACCAGTAGATTTCTTCCTGTAGTAGATCAGTCCAGCTGCTATAAAGACCACCCCCAGCAGCAGTCCACAGGCCCCGATCACCATCTTATTCCTCTCAGGCCCAGGCAGGGAGGGGTCTGTAATTACACAAACAATTAAGACATACATCTTATAATAAATAGACTTATAAAGCCTCCCTCCCAAACACTCGTATCTCATTCAGACACTCCAAGTCCACACACCCACTTACCCCAGTCATACAGTTTGGGCTCAGTGAGGCTGAAGTGCTCCACCATACAGGTGATTCTCTCTCCAGGTGTGGGTGTGTACTCCAGGTGCGAGTGGATCTGGTAGGTCCAGTCCCCATTGACCAGCTCCTCTGTGGAAGTCACATTTGAGGTCACTTCCTGTCCGTCCCTCAGCCACGTCACTCTGATGGGTTTGGGGTAGAAGTCGTAGGCACTGCACACGAGCATGGCCGGGTGTCTGGTACTGAATGACTCCACTGATCTCAGCCTGATGTAGGGCTCAACTGGAGAGGGAAGAACATACTGGGTTCTTCAGGGCTTGCCTCGTGCTCTTTTCATGATGTTCATCTATCTCATCTAGTATGTACTCCTCCTTATCACTACCATTGAGTATGTACTCATACACTTACCTGCCTTATCTAGTAAGTACCCATATACCACAGGAACGTTGCTGCTGCAGTATTTATTCATTTCTTCTCTCCTTTCGGACAGAAAAGCAGGGCCTTTGCAGGCCGTTTCAGTGAAGTTCTTCATCCATTGTGTGTAGACCGTACATTTCTCTGTTGTGCTGTTGTATTGTCCCAGTAACTTCTTGTTGCCGTAGACCTGCAGCAGATACTCAATATCTCGGGGATCCTCGGAGCTGAACCGACACCTCATCTCAAAGTGTCCAAAATAGCCATCTGTCAAATAAACAGTTACAAACAAGATGATATCTGGAGGTCTCGTTTCTCTTCTTTCATAATATCATCTGATCAACAGACCAGAGAAAACAAATACATTCTGTGGATTTCACTCTTTAGGTATCTTTGTCTATAGAAATATTATGAGATGGAATAATTCTTTATCAAAATACAAACATGTTTAGTGCACAATTTCATCAGTGCACGATTACAAGAACCCAGAGGATGACACACTGGCCACTATATACTTAAATCAAGGGTGAAATTGTGGTGTAGATATTGGAAGGGGGACAAACAGCAGACAGGGTCCGGGGGGTCCTCCCCTGCAATGTTTTTGGACATTTTAAAATGCATTTCCTGCTATTCTACACAGCTTGACATGACTTATTATGCCTCCCGAGGGTTATTTTGAGGGATATTTGGAGGGGTATTTTGAAAACACAGTATAAGTGGAAAGTTGAAGGCCCCTCCCCCCAAAATAAAAACATTTATAGCATTTTTAGGGAAAACAGATTTTTGGGGGGGGAAAAACAGCTAAGAGAAAAATGTGCAGTTTTATACTGGTATTCTACACATTTTGTCATGAATGAGACAATTTTGAAGTTTGAAAGCTAATTTCTTGCAATTCTACACATTTTTCCCTTCAGTTTTAAAGCAGGTTTCCTGCTACTCTACACATTTTGCCATGAGGCTGAGAGAAATTGTTGCCATTTTAAAGTAACTGTCCAGTGAAAATCTGACTTTTAAAAGTGAATATTCTGTTAACTCATACTGTTAACTCGTACTTGTGGACTATTTGTGAATTGGAGGGGAAAAAAACACCTCAAACTTGTATCTCAAACAGACCGTTCAAAAATGCTTGCTATTTCCTCAGAAAATGATGTCATCCTCCTAGACGATGATGTCATCCTCCTGAGGAGGATGAGCTGGCCAATCATTAGTCTACTCGTGTGAATATTTTTTAAGATTGGTATATGCTCACACCATTCTGTTGTTGGGGTACTCCCACACCATTCCAAAACAGGAAAAAAATCTGTAGGGAAAACGATTTCACACTTATTGTAATTAATTATAAATCATATTTCATAGATGTATGGAAACACTGGACAGTTACTTTAAAAGTAAAATTTGGGCAAAAACCCCTGCAAAAACAACAGTTTTAAACTGTATAACTGATCAACGCACCATCATACCAGGTCATGTAATGCTTAAAAACTGCCAAAAAATGGATGAATAAGATATTTGGCTACAGAAGTGCCATTTCTTACCAATCTCTACAGCTTCCGTCCAAAAACAAATCCTGTGAAATTATATCAACACATACTGGAGTTACTGGCAAGCTATAAGTGGCTAGCTTAGCTAACGGACTAGCTAAGTCGGTCACAGCACACATGACCACAATGACAGCGATGAACCAGCAAAGGCACACCCCATTTCTGTTGGACCATTTTTCGTGCCCAAAGTCAACCGTTAAAGCTAATTTCCTGCAATTCGACACATTTTGGCATCGTTTATGACGTGTTCATCTTTTTTTATTTTAAAGAAATGACATGTCCCCCCCATCCCCCGTGGCAATTTCCCCTATTACTTCAACAGTGTGTAAAGTACTTAAGTAAAAATAATTAAAAAATACTACTTAAGTCGTTTTTGGGGGAATCTGTACTTTACTATTTATTTTTTGGACAACTTTTACTTTCACTTCACTACATTCCTAAAGAAAATAAGGTACTTTTCACTCCATACATTTTCCCTGACACCCAAAAGTGTTTGTTACATTTTGAATGCTTAGCAGGACAGAAAAATGGTCCAATTCACGCACTTATCAAAAGAACACGTGGTCATCTACTGCCTCTGATCTGACAGACTCACTAAACACAAATGCGTAATTTGTAAATGATGTCTGAGTGTTGGAGTGCGCCCCTGGATATCTGTACATTTTAAAAACAAGAAAATTGTGCTGTCTGCTTTGTATAATATAAGGAACTTGAAATGATTTATACCTTTACTTCTTAAGCATATTTTAACAATTACATTTATTTTGATACTTAAGTATATTTAGAACCAAATACTTTTAGACTTTTACTGAAGTAGTATTTTACTGGGTGACTTTGTTTTACTTGAGTAACTTTCTATTAAAAAGGTATCTATATTTTTACTCATGTATCACAATTGGGTACTTTTTCACACACTGGACTTCAATCACTTGTCTCTCTGTACAGAGACCATAGTCAACATTAATCCTGTTGTTTATCTCACCACTACAAGTGTCTATAATGGCAGTCATTTTGCAAAGCTCAAGACGATAACTGAGACTTTGGACTGACTTCGTGTATCTTGACCAATTCAAAGTCATTCTGTGGTTCCTGTCAAACCTGATCACATCTATAGGACATGAGCAGATTTTTACTCACCTACTCCAGACAGAGAGGAGAAGAGAAGCAGTAGGTGGATGGACGAGAGATTCAGCACAGACATGTTTACTTCTCAGAGCGAGAACAGAGTTAGATACCTTCTATGTCTCTATGTGGTTAATGTTGGCCTGTGTCTATAACGGAACAGAATGAGGAATCAGATTGGATGGACCAATGTCAGTCCAGTAGTGAAACAGCTCTAAAGTCTTTCAGGAAGTAATTTGTTATATCGTTATGCTCTCTCTCTCTCGCTAAGCATATCACAAAGCACTGCAATTCATGACTGATGTGTAATTGCATTACCAGCTAAAATATTGCAATCAGATTACAGATTCTTTTGAAAAACTAGATTACTTCTTGAATTACTTTTGAATTCAGAAAGGATGTTTGTGAAAAATACATTGACACTTTGTTTTCTCAATGACATTCAATTTAGCGTTGAAATATTTAGCAAGTTTAAGTTTGTCTGCCTGAGCAAGTCTGACCACAAGTCAGAGACCACTATGACACACCAAATGTGTTGGATGGATCCTTTGTCTTTTTCTAACGCCTCTTAAAGGGAAAGTAATGCAAAAGTAACTGAACGTAATCCGTTAGTTTGGGTAATTCAAAGTTACGCTACGGATTACAAATTGACACTTGACTAGTAACGGATTACATTTAGAAAGTAACCTACCCAACCCTGTTTATGATTATTGATTTAACACCAGGCAAAGTCCCACACCAATTATTGCATACAATAAAACTCTTATTCCTGTCACTGTGTGTAAATATTAACCAACCTACTACTTTAGTCTTGTTTGGGTTTCTATGGTATTGGTCCCACAATAGCTCAGACATGCTCTCCCATTCTCACTCACAGTTTCAGTACATTGTATAAATACTTCCTCCTGTTTACCACACAACTGATAGTTAGTAAATGGTGAAATGACATTCAAGTTTGTGATCATGTAAGTATTGATGACGGAGGGGGAATTACCCACTTGCAGTGTACAATGTAAGACGGGAACAATTAATGAATGTGATCCATTCATGTGTCTATTGTTGAACGTCTCAGGTTGGGTGCATATTTATACCTTTGATTGTTCCCAAAAAATATGAAATATTTTATTGACAGGAAATAATTTGAACTGTTACAGAGTAGTTCATATTATTTGCACTGGCGTACCCCCCCTCTCTAAAAGAAAAGGTGGGGACCCCCTGGAGGTCAGGCCCCCCCTCCCCAGATAACATATGAACATGTCATAAGCCATGGCAAAAATGTTAAAAATGACAGGAAATTAGCTGCTAAACTTCAACATTTTCTCTCAGCCTCAGGGCAAAATGTGTAAAATAGCATGAAATTAATTATAAAACCGCATATTTTTCTCTTTGCCCCATAGCAAAATGTGTACAATTAACAGTTTCCCCCCTCAACAAAAAAGATGAAACTGCGGTACGCCACTAATTCTTTGTCCCATTGTTAACCTACAACTGCAAAAGAGGATTTTTTAAATTTAATATATGTCACAATTCAGTTGAACTGTTGTCCTTTGACGTACAGGAATGTTCCGGTAGCCACTCCCAACAGTCCCAGAGTCAGGCCCACTCCACAGAATACAGCAGGACCAGCACTGGACCCACTCACCTCACATATCTCATACTCTGGGGGACAAGAGGAGAGCGGTGCCATCAAAACATTGAAGAAATACATCTTTCAACGAACATTTATTTCACTCTTACTGTATCCAGGAAGAAACAGTTTACAGACCAGAGGCCTCATTTATAAAACTGGGCGGAGGATTCACGTCAAAAGGTGGCGTAGGGACGAAACACAGAAAGTGATTATGCACAAAAATATTCTGATTTAATACGTACGCACGTCCCACGCCAGTTTCCCTTTATAAATCACAATAAACTCGAAATTTGGCGCACGTGAGTGAGCGTCTTGTTCCACCCTTTTAACGCACATAGTTGCCTATAAATAGTCAGTGAAACGCCTCTGATATTTCTCCATAACGACAAATCCCGACAGAAAGGAGAAAAGTAACATGTCACCCAGTGTGAAGTGGAAGTTATTGTAGGGGAGGTTAAAGCAAGACAAAAATATGGTTTGGTGGACACATTGTGGGCATTGCAAATGCCAAAAAGGCGTTAGCGGCAGCATGTGGCGGACGCTGTGAATGCTGCTGGCTCAGAAATTAAAAAGTGGTCCGTCAAAAGTGGAGGCCAAAAGGCGCATAGCCTTACAAAGTGTTTGTGCCACGGGCGGCGGAAAGGGGACACCGGAGCTCAACCCCCTTGATGAGCGACTTGCCGGTATTATATGGGCCCACCTCTTGAGTAGTGACGGGGTGGGACACGGACATGCAAGACGCACCGGATGATCCAGGTATGTAATTAGTATTCACTCGTTTGAAAAGAGTAAACCAGATGCATTCAAGTTGTTTACACATTCTATTGTTTTTAGTCGCTGCGTGTTCCAGCGGGGTCGGTGGTGCTGCTGCTGAGCAGGAGCTGAGTGTTCCAGCGGGGTCGGTGGTGCTGCTGCTGAGCAGGAGCTGAGTGTTCCAGCGGGGTCGGTGGTGCTGCTGCTGAGCAGGAGCTGAGTGTTCCAGCGGGGTCGGTGGTGCTGCTGCTGAGCAGGAGCTGAGTGTTCCAGCGGGGTCGGTGGTGCTGCTGCTGAGCAGGAGCTGAGTGTTCCAGCGGGGTCGGTGGTGCTGCTGCTGAGCAGGAGCTGAGTGTTCCAGCGGGGTCGGTGGTGCTGCTGAGCAGGAGCTGAGTGCGCCCAGCCCCGGCGTCTCCACAGCACCTTGTGCGTCACAGCCCTCCAGCGGCCGTGTCCTCAGATGCAGTCCTGCCAACGCAGAGAGACACCATCGACGCTATCAACGAGGTTGCCAAGGAGTTGAAGTGCAGGCACGGCTTTGTTTCTGCGGGTGCTTCTCTGTAAAGCTGGGCCCACTACAGCACAGAGATCCAAGAGAACAGCTCTCGGCAATCCTAACCGGCTCATAAAGCACTCCTCATCATTGGCCAGTAAATCTTGCTGGTCTCTGAAAAGTCGCGCTCTCTGAATTCTTCCATTCGCCACATCTCCCAACAGTGCCAAAGCAGCTTTTGTGCGTCATTACGCATTGTAATTGCATGAGTTTTAATACCCACCCATTTGATAGTCAAAGCTACCCAATTGCGTAACACCTTCAGGCGTGGTAATTACCCTGATTGACAATGACAGGGCCATTATCACATTGACAGTTCCGCGCAACGAACATGTGATAATATATGAAACGGTGCACTCGTATCTGCCCGGCTATTGCATCGTAAACGTCGTAAATCAGTTATAACATAATTTGTCCTCCTGTTCACCTTAGTATTTATTAGAATACATTTCATAACATGCATGTATTGTTTAATAATTACAGATCCAATTAAATCTGATTCCCAATTAAACTGGACAACATGAGGGGTTCTTTTGCAAAAACATATCTCCGTTTGTATTTATCATACATCGTGTTTTTTTTTTGTGTGTGTGTGTGTGTGTGTGTGTGTGAACTCCAGGGAACTCTTTATATCATACGTGAGAGGTAATATTTTGATTTATTTTACACAATGGTATCAATTTCAAAGCGGTTCTCGAGTTTCATCCTTCTGCCATCGGAGTCGCAGTTTCTCCTTTCTCCAGTTTATGTGCGTACATATGGGCCATACAGTTTCTCCTTTCTCCAGTTTATGTGCGTACATATGGGCCATACAGTTTCTCCTTTCTCCAGTTTATGTGCGTACATATGGGCCAAAGTGTCCATGGAGGACCGCACATTCTCCTGTCAAATTAGTTTTTTATGAATCCCAAAGTTTGCTTAGAAAGTGACGTACGCTTTTTGTGCCTAGCAACGTTTGTAAATGAGGCCCCAGGAGAGTAGAGGACTCCTCTGGTGAACTAAGCACTATATTTAAGCAATAAGGCACAAGGAGGTGTGGCATATGGCCAATATACCACGGCTAAGAGCTGTTCTTATGCGCGACAACGCAGAGTGCCTGGATACAGCCCTTAGCCGTGGTATATTGGCCATATCCCACAACCACCAAGGTGCCTTATTGCTATTATAAACTGGTTACCAAAGTAACTCGAGCAGTGAAAATACATGTTTTATCATACCAGTGGTATATGGTCTGATATAACATGGCTGTCAGTCAATCAGCATTCAGGACTTGAACCAGTTTATAATCCTGTTTTAACCACTTTATACCACCAGGAGGCACTGTCACATCTACTGTATTTTTCTATTTAGAACTTAGAAGTCAGGATAAATCCAGTCTTCTTCTATTGGCTTTTTGATAAACCCTTTGAAATCTTGTTTGTTTTTCCTGGCCCAGTCAATAATTTCATCCTCAAAGCTTTCTGTGAATGGTCAAACACAGTTCACAGTTCAAACTAGACTGAACGATAACAGATCTACACAGAAAGACACAAGCAGAGATCCAGTACAAGCATAATCTTGTCTCTCTGGGTAGCTCGGTGTAATCTTCTTTCTGCCAAACTCATTGATGAGCCTAAACCCTGTCTTGGGTCTTAGTATATCTCAATGTGGTACTCACTTGATATCATTTACAATCGCTGTTCTGAAAGCTTTGTGGGATGATACCGGCAGCTATCGTTACTTGTGTTTATACAAGGAGTCTGACATATTACTGAAGTGTGGCATCTGCATTGTAGCCAGTAGGGGTGTGGTATTAAATAGCCTAGTCTCTGAGTTGCTATACAAGTAAGGCTCCATAGCTCAGTGGTTAGAGCACTGGTCTTGTAAACCAGGGGTCGCGAGTTCAATTCTCGCTGGGGCCTGACATATTTTGGCCACGCTGATTTGTGACCCTGAGGCCGGTAGCACCTGTTGACACACAGCAGCAGCCATTGGACTGTTGCTCTCTACAGTTAGCCAGCTAGCCCAGCCCCAGAAAATACGTTAGGAAGTCTCTTCTCTACCTCATCTCCCCATCTTGCTCCCAAGACAAAAAAGAACTGCATCCTAAAGAGAAAGTCATCTTTTAAAGCTGTCAAATCTCCTTACAGCAGGTGGTAGTACAGAGTGATTACAGAATGTGGCACAACTAGTTTGTTCAGTAAGGATGATAAGTATTTTGTTTTTTAAATAAATTAAAAACAGGTAACAATATGTTGAGTGTTGCGGTGTTATCTTACAGAGGGCAGATAAAACAAGTAGCAACACTATCATCATACAGCAACATGACAAACAGAAATATGATTTCAGACAGATCAAGGAGCAATCATCATAGGAAGGTCAAGTTATTCACTTGATTGTTTTTCCTGTAGCCAACTCAGGTCTGTGTAGACAGTAGCCAGCTCAAAAGCTCTGTGTAGACAGTAGCCAGCTCAAAAGGTCTGTGTAGACAGTAGCCAGCTCTAAAGCTCTGTGTAGACAGTAGCCAGCTCAAAAGGTCTGTGTAGACAGTAGCCAGCTCAAAAGGTCTGTGTAGACAGTAGCCAGCTCAAAAGGTCTGTGTAGACAGTAGCCAGCTCAAAAGGTCTGTGTAGACAGTAGCCAGCTCAAAAGGTCTGTGTAGACAGTAGCCAGCTCAAAAGGTCTGTGTAGACAGTAGCTAGCTCAAAAGGTCTGTGTAGACAGTAGCCAGCTCAAAAGGTCTGTGTAGACAGTAGCTAGCTCAAAAGGTCTGTGTAGACAGTAGCCAGCTCAAAAGGTCTGTGTAGACATCCCCATCATGACATCAGCCAGATTGGGAGTGATAGTCTCGACACTAGAGGCGCTTCCCTTGTTGTCGAAAGGGGGCCCAAGGTGTCCATTGGGTCCCTCTCTCTGTGACAGTCCCTGTTGGTCCCTCTCCCAGAGAGTCTCAGACACCTCCTAGACATTGTTCCCCCTAATGGTCAATGTCCCTCCCAGGCCAGGACAGCCACAGGCTGAACTCCCATCTCCCAGCAGGCCTTGCGGTCAGGGTACAATGCAGGTGGCCTTGCGTAGCGCCAGGTAACCGGTGACGGCGTCAGTGGGGAGCAGGCGCAGGAAGGAGAACTCCTCAGATGACGTGAACCTCAGCTTGGTCTGGGGGTCAGTGTAGTTCGCCTGACACATGGACACATAGCATAATGCAGAGTGAGTGTGTGTGTAGTTCACCTGACACATACAAAATGACAACAGCTCATAGGGTGTCTATAAACATGTGTGAAGACTGTGTGTGTGTGAAGACTGTGTGTGTGTATGTGTATGTGTGTGTGTGTGTGTGTGTGTGTGTGTGTGTGTGTGTGTGTGGGGAGAGAGAGAGAGAGTTACTCACAGGGAGTCCAGAGATGTCTGAGTATTTCTTGGCTGGCTTCAGGGAGGGAGGGGCATCGATGCTGTAGTCTGAACACAGCAGGCTCAAAGGTCAAACTCAGGCAATCAGAGAAAGCTCAGAAAGAATCAGGTCAGGTGTAACACTGCGCAGAGAAGCAGCTTATTGTTACACGGCCTTCTGTTAAAATCCCCAAAATGTGTATTCATTTTCACTGGAAACATCTTTCAAAGCAGAAACATTGACCCAAAACATCTTTCACACACAAAGTCAGACCCACTCACAATTGGGGTCATTGATCTTCCAGGGTAGAGTCCGTTCCACTGCCAGGATCTGTTTCAGGTTTTTCCAGGTCCGGTTCTTTTTTCCTGCTGCAGCTCCCCCTATCCCTGAATGCTGTAGAGTAAAAAGGGGGGAGAGACGAGTGAGGCGAAGACAAGTGAGGGAAAGACAGAAAATGCTCAATCAACCAGTTATCATTTCACAAGTGTCCCCCCCAGTCTGCTCACCACAAATATCGGGTCTTTGAAGGGCAGGGGTTTGGCTGCTGGTTCCGTTGTGGCTGGACCTACAGCGTCAGACACACCCACTGCCTTTCCCTCAGACACCGCCTCCACTGCAGTCACCTACAGGGTCAGTTTAGCAGAATACAACGTTTTGGAACGTTTAGATAGAAATATGCTATGTTTATACAACATGCCTCTCTGACATGGAAAATAAGTGATCACGTAGGCTCTATTCATGGCATTTCTATCTGCAACGTTGTTTGGCAACTGAACTTGGCCCAGGGGACAGCTCAGCTGTTACATAACTAGCTAGATCAACCAGTTTGGACAAAGTGCAGCCAGCATTACAACCATTATGTAATCTCCCTACTTTTCAAGTTTTTTGAGTGATCTTTGGTGTTTAGAAAAACAAAAGAGATTAGAGTTTTTGACTGCAGATCATAGTTTTCACTGGGACTGATCTGAAGATGATGAATACGAGGTTAAAAAGTGGTGAAGTGAGGCTTTAACCGGGCACCTTAGTCATTGACTGTTCTCTCTGCTACCTCAAGTCTAGGTCCAAAAGGCTTCTTAACAGCTTCTACCCCCAAGCCATAAGACTCCTGAACAGCTAATCAAAGGGCTACCCAGACCTCTCTTTTACGCTGCTGCTCTCTCTGTTTATTATCTATGCATAGTCACTTTACCTCTACCTACATGTACATATTACCTCAACTAACCGGTGCCCCCACACATTGACTCTGTACCGATACCCCCTGTATATTGTTACTTGATATGTATTTATTATTTTGATATTGTTATTTTACTGCTGCTGTTTAATTATTTGTTACTTTATTTTCAATTTTTTACTTAACTTCTTAAAGCATTGTTGGTTAAGGGCTTGTAAGTAATCATTTCACTGTAAGGTCTACACCTGTTGTATTCGGCGCATGTGACAAATACAATTTGATTTAACTGTATTTTTTGTTGGTCCCCTTACCAGGACCAACAAAATGATTGGTACTGTATCATCGAAATCAGATCAACATTTTAATTGGTCTGTCTATTCCTCTGCGTATGTAGTAGCTTTCTAGTTAGCTAGCTAACTAACTAACTAGCTAACTTCGGGGAAACTACCTGTGCTTGTGTCGGGTTTGCGATGGGCTGAAATTTCTTCTTCTTGCTGTTGTTCCCACTGGCCAGTACAGCAGGAGAGGTGGCGGTGTTAGCAGGTCTCTTCTTACCGCGGAGCCCGGCCAGGCTAGAAACCAACACCAACGTCTGAGTTTTACCTGCTGGCGAAGCCGCTACCCTGACGGCCCCTTCTACACCCGGGCTATGGTTCGGAGAAGCCATTTCTCTGTAAATGATTTACGCAAAAAAAGCTGTTAAAATGTTCATAAACACATGTTCTATTGTCATTGAAAATATTTTTCGCGTTCCGTACCTCGGTAATCACTTCCGGGTCAAAACTAATTCTAAGGGCCTTCTTCTTAAAGGTTTTATGGCAGACTACAACCTACTAGTGCTTTTTTGCCGCCACCTACTGTTTGGCTGTTTGTCAGCCTACTATTCTGCATTGTTAATTCATTGCGCTGTGAAGAATTTCCCTACCAACTAACCCAACACCCATTAAAACCTCACCACCACCACCACCACCACCACAGGACCCCATCTGATCCTACACCAGGCCAACAGCCTGGGAGGACAGGACACTATCACTAACAGCTTGTAACTCTTCTGCAGTACAATCAGGTCAGTGGATGCTGCTGAGGCGAGAACGTCCGGAACATAGCAAATGGAATGGCATCAAACACCTGGAAACCATGTGTTTAAAGTATTTGATACCATTCCACGGATTCCGCTTCAGTCATTACCACGAGCCCGTCCTCCCCAATTAAGGTGCCACCAACCTCCTGTGAATCAAGTACCCCCAAGATACTTATCTGCAGCTGCCAACAGAACATCTATCCTCTGTGATTTAGGTTCCATTCCTGTGGTACAGGAATGGAACGTACAGTTGAAGCTCATTTACTGTAGTCTTCTTCTACACAATTGTTTAACTCTAAAATGCTATTTGGAGAACAGTTAAAACAAACAAAAATGTCCCCCAGACATTATCACCACAATATTAGGTTTATGACTCAGTCTCATCATCCATAGCCTACATTGACTTAGCCTACTTGTGGCACAGTGCAATATGAAATAGATGCATAAAACACGCTAAGGCCGACTTCAAATACCGACATCAATGTGAAAGTAACCGGAGCATAAAACAGCTGACTGCGAACGCAAACTATGCCAGATAAATCCTACACATGCATTGAAATAAAATGCATGAATTACTTAGGCCTACAATCGACAAGGACGCATAAAGACAAACAAAATCGACCAAGGAATGAAGAAAAATCTACACATTAAGCCGGCGCCTGTGATTCAGCACCGCTGAATGGACAGCGCCTTGGTCAGGTCGACATAGTGGAGCTCCGTGGGGTGTGACTGAATAGACAGCGTCTCTGTCCAGTAGCCAACTAGAATTAGGCTATTCACTTTAGACATTTTCTGGGAACAGTTGAGTAGCCTACAACGCTTATATGAAAATCAGAATTACCACATAGATCTTTAGAAGTTGTAGGATCAATTGTAAATTGTAACATATGAAAAAGGTTGCAGACCCCCTGCTATAGGCTATATGAAGTCATGCTTGTGGAACGGAGCATACAGTGTACAATGACAGCTCCCACCAAATGTGTTGCTCTGCATTCAGAGATGTTCCTTATCATGTGTGCGCCCAGCTAATGTTTGTATTGGCCTGTCTGCATTATTCACCAGGGAAGGGAAACATTCTGCGAATACTGAAGCTTTGCATCAACAAGGTGTTTCTGAGAATATTAAAATGTGTCAACGAACGAACAAGGCGGCTTGGATCATATTGAAACATTTTGTATCAACAAGACTACTCTGAGAATACTAATACTGCAACATCATAGGCAACACGGAGGCGGCCCGCAAACATTTCCCCCCGGGCCAGCTTGTCTCCGTCTTATATTATTGTGTGGCCTACGCAGCATCTGGGTGTTCATTATATCCAACAAAAACAACCCCACATCTACACTATAGCTAAATAACTTAGTAATATTTCATTAAGTTTTGCCAGCAAGATTGATCTGTTAGAATATTCAGGAAGATGGTCAAGCAAGACTGATAGTTAGTGCTAAATACAGCTGCTAGAATCCTGACTAGAACCAAAAAATTTGATCATATTACTCCAGTGCTAGCCTCCCTACACTGGCTTCCTGTTAAGGCAAGGGCTGATTTCAAGGTTTTACTGCTAACCTACAAAGCATTACATGGGCTTGCTCCTACCTATCTTTCCAATTTGGTCCTGCCGTACATACCTACACGTACGCTACGGTCACAAGACGCAGGCCTCCTAATTGTCCCTAGAATTTCTAAGCAAACGGCTGGAGGTAGGGCTTTCTCCTATAGAGCTCCATTTTTATGGAATGGTCTGCCTACCAATGTGAGAGACGCAGACTCAGTCTCAACCTTTAAGTCTTTACTGAAGACTTATCTCTTCAGTAGGTCCTATGATTAAGTATAGTCTGGCCCAGGAGTGTGAAGGTGAACGGAAAGGCTGGAGCAACGAACCGCCCTTGCTGTCTCTGCCTTGCCGGTTCCCCTCTTTCCACTGGGATTCTCTGCCTCTAACCCTTTTACAGGGGCTGAGTCACTGGCCTACTGGTGTTCTTCCATGCCGTCCATGGGAGGGGTGCGTCACTTGAGTGGGTTGAGTCACTGACGTGGTCTTCCTGTCTGGGTTGCACTAGCCTACTGGGTGAATAAATTAAAATAACAATTAGCCGTACAGCTATCACAACTGATATTTTTTAAATAGCAACAAAACAGCTTTTGGTTTCGAATGGTCACCAAAAACGAGGGCTCCCCACCTCCCAATTCCCAATTAAATGAACCTCTGGCTATCAGATTACAACAAGGCTTACAAGGCCTAGTTCAAATGCCAACGTCAAATTCAAAGCAATTGGCGCACTGCCTAAACAGCTGACAGGCATAGCCAATGGCACTGTCTCTGCTTTCTAAAAGTGACAGAAAATGTACACAGGCTGGCAGCTGCTCTATTTTTGTATTTATTAATAGTTATTTTATTGTGATTTTTCAGGGGGTGCTGCAGCACCCCTACTTCCCGCGGCTATGCTCTGACTACTCTGATCCTGGCAACTTCAACCTGCCTCTCTCACCTGACATTTCCAATCGCCAGCACCATGGGTCCCCCAAAGTTTACACACACCACTTTTTTCACCGTTTCTACACATTCCTTTGTGTCATGTCCTCCTTCACACATCTAGGAATCTCCCTCCTACACACTGCTGCAACATGAGCTTAACATCTGAAAAACACTAGGGGGTTCTGCACAAAAGGTCTCAGAGGATAACTGACACATCCTAACTTTATCAGGTAAAGACTCTGCATCAAAACTGAGCAGGACAGACAAAGTCATCTGTCTTTCACCATGCTCTCCACCGGCTTAAGTCGCACCAAACGGCGGGCGTCATACACCGGGAATCTTCCATTTCAGTTGCTCCTTCTAAACACTTAATGCTACCCCAGTTATCACTCCTTTCAACGGCTCCAACCTTTCGGATGTGGAGGTGTCATAATACCCATAAAACCTAGCGGTCAAACACGGAAATTGTTCCAATTGTTATGTTTCACTATATTGGATCACTTCAATATATTGGTATCTGGTATCACTCCGCGGTGTCAAGGCTGGGGTCCGCACCTATATATAGACCCCATTGCCGCGACACGTTCTCTACATCATTTTTGGGGCGCATCTAGCACTGTAGAGGATTGGAGTCATCCATATAGCTCACATAACCGTGGTTACATACGTAACCTTCGTTATGTTTCGCTATATTGGATCACTCCAATATATTGGTATACCCGTACCAGATTAGTTGGTGCTAGAGGGACCTGGCCAGCCAGCGACGAAATCCCAGTGCGGGACCGAGACGCATAGGCCGTCAATGTGGAAGGGGGGTCCCGGCACAGTCCCCGGAAGGGGAGGCAATGCCCAGGGCCGTTGAATCAACCGCAGAGGGAGGTGCCACATTTAACCGATAGTACCTAGCAAAGGTGCAAGAGGAAGCCCAGCTGGCCACAGCACAGATCTCATCGAGGGGCACTCCTCTCAGTAGAGCCCAGGACGCAGTCACACCTCGTGTTGAATATGCCATTACAGAGCCCACCCAGATTTTAGAAACACTTAAAATAAGGACTGTATTTATATTTGACTCCACCGTCAAAGTAGACATCATGCAAGACTACAAATCCCTGCAAGCTCCTGCACGTCATCTCTAGGACGTCACCTTTGCTAACAGGTACATTTAAAGAAATGTAGCCAATTTACTCATTACTACATTTAGCTAACATTAGATAGTTAATCCAGAGATTCTTACCTTTGCCTCGATTCGGCAGTCTCGTCCAGATCTTGATGGTATTTGTAGTTCTTTATGATGGCCACATTATCAGCAAATTAACATTTCATTTGTTGGGGGTAAATACAGGAGAATATACTGAGAAAAGCTTGTCCGAGAGAGATTTGCATGGTTATTAAAACGTCATGCCAGCGAAGCATACACAAAACACAGTTCTTATTTTGTGTTTCTAAAATCTTCTATGGGAAAAATGAATGGTGAAAAAAATGATTAGAACCATTTCCCTGTTTTGTTGGTTTTATGGGTATTGTGACTCATAATGTGGTACTCTATTAGCATCTCCTTAACACAGGGGTAAAGTACTCCATTTATATTTCCGCAAACCTTCCAAGAGGTCTTCAAAATAAAAGTATTCTTCCTTTTTTTGTGTGAACCACTGGCAGACTAGAGGCTGTGTTGCGTATTGCTGCATTTTGCAGGTTGGAGTGCACATTTTGATCCACAAAAAATGGAGGAAAGGGAACTGTTAAATTTCACCACCATCTAACCCTGCACCTATACACTTGCTGCATTCAAAACAACTGTGAATTGGGAACTCTGAAATCTCCGACTTCAGACTTCGTTCAAGACAACTGGGAAGTTGGGGAAAAAACAATCTCAGCCTGGGAAAAATAGTTTTGAATGGTCCAAATCAGAATTCCAAGTCGGAAACTCAGGCATCTTTGAAGAGCTCCGACTTTCCGGCCTGAAGATCACTGACGTCATGATTTGACCTTCGAGTTCCCAGTTACCTTAAAAGCACCAACTATCCCCCCAACAAAGAACAACCCACCACCCCATCCCACTACTTTCACACTAAACGATCCTACATCAGGCCTGGGAGGATGGAACCCCTTCTTTCAAGACTCCATGTAGATCTTCTGCACTAAAATCTATCACACCCTAATATTTATCCCTGCTGCAACTACCACATCTGTCTTCTGTGATTTCCGCACCATCAGCGTAGAGCAGTTGATCACAATGGCTATAAATGCAAGAAATCCAACCTTACTAAAACTCATCCTCTCTGGATCTCTCTCTTCAGGCCTACTCACTGGGGGGCTCCCAGTCAAATCACTCACCCTTGGGCTCTTCCCCCCAACTCAAACTCTGGCAATCTCAACCCTTCTCTCTCTCACAGGGCACTTTGGATCCCCAGATGCATGGGAACATACAGTCCTTTGCAAAAGTATTCATCCCCCTTGGCGTTTTTTCTATTTTGATGCATTACAACCTGTAATTTAAATAGATTTTTATTTGGATTTCATGTAATGGACATACACAAAATAGTCCAAATGGGTGAAGTGAAATTAAAAAAATAACTTGTTTAAAAAATTCAAAGAAATGGAAAAGTGGTGCGTGCATATGTATTCACCCCCTTTACAATGAAGTCCCTAAATAAGATCTGGTGCAACCAATTACCCTCAGAAGTCACATAATTAGTTAAATAAGGTCCACCTGTATGCAATTTAAGTGTCACATGATCTGTCACATGATCTCAGTATATATACACCTGTTCTGAAAGGCCCCAGAGTCTGCAACACCACTAAGCAAGGGTAACCACCAAGCAAGCAGTACCATGAAGACCAAGGAGCTCTCCAAACAGGTCAGGGACAAAGTTGTGGAGAAGTACAGATCAGGGTTGGGTTATAAAAAAATATGTGAAACTTTGAACATTCCACTGAGCACCATTAAATCCATTATTAAAAAATGGAAAGAATATGGCACCACAACAAACCTGCCAAGAGAGGGCCGCCCACCAAAACTCACGGACCAGGCAAGGAGGGCATTAATCAGAGAGGCAACAAAGAGACCAAAGATAACCCTGAAGGAGCAGCAAAGCTCCACAGCGGAGATTGGAGTATCTGTTCATAGGACCACTTTAAGCTTTACACCCCCACAGAGCTGGGCTTTACGGAAGAGTGGCCAGAAAAAAGGCATTGCTTAAAGAAAAAAAATAAGCAAACACGTTTGGTGTTCGCCAAAAGGCATGTGGGAGACTCCCCAAACATATGGAAGAAGGTACTCTGGTCAGATGAGACTAAAATGTAGCTTTTTGGCGATCAAGGAAAACACTATGGCGCAAACCCAACACCTCTCATCACCCCGAGAACACCATCCCCACAGTGAAGCATGGTGGTGGCAGCATCATGCTGTGGGGATGTTTTTCATTGGCAGGGACTGGGAAACTGGTCAGAATTGAAGGAATGATGGATGGCGCTAAATACAGGGAAATTGTTGAGGGAAACCTGTTTCAGTCTTCCAGAGATTTGAGACTGGGATGGAGGTTCACCTTCCAGCAGGAAAATGACCCTAAGCATACTGCTAAAGCAACACTCAAGTGATTTAAGGGGAAACATTTAAATGCATTGGAATGGCCTGGTCAAAGCCCAGACCTCAATCCAATTGAGAATCTGTGGTATGACTTAAAGATTTCTGTACACCAGCGGAACCCATCCAACTTGAAGGAGCTGGGCAAAATTCCCAGTGGCTAGATGTGCCAAGCTAATAGATACATACCCCAAGAGACTTGCAGCTGTAATTGCTGCAAAAGGTGGCTATACAAAGTATAGTTATGCACACTCAAGTTTTCTGGTTTTTTTTTGTCTTATTTCTTATTTCTTTCACAAGATAGGAAAAATGCCAAGGGGGTGAATACTTTCGCAAGCCACTGTAGGACCTCACAGAATAACAACTATAACCTAACCTGATCAGGCAGAACCTCTATGTCAACGCTCAACAAGACAGACTGGGTATTCTCAGTCTCGCCATTACCACCGGGTTTACGTTTCACCAAACACCAGGAATATTATTTTTCATTTGATCCACCTCTACACTCAACGCTACCCCACTGATCACTCCTTTGAGCAGCGCCCTGCTCTGGAGAGCAAAGCACGACACCCCGACACGCGCAGCGCCAGCTGCCTGTGGGCGGAGGATGCACAAAAAATCTAAACAATTCCACTTCTCTAAACTTTCACAATGTAACCGCTCCCAATTTGTCTTTTACCCAGCCTGAAACAACGTACGGGTCGGGGACAAAGCAGGAATCCACTTTAAAAAAAAAAATCTCACTCCTACCAGTCCAAAATCCTCTCTGATAGGTTTCCCATGGCAAACGCTGGAAGTGTGTACCACAGCTGTCGCTGCAGGTACTTCACCCCGGTCGGTCTGGATCAACTTCAGAGCGCTCACTACTGCCAACAGACTCAAGGTTCTCAAGAGAGCAAGTAGATTTATAGGTCATTTTACTTGGTTTGTATTCAGGAGACGAAAGTACGCACTCGGGAGAGGAAGGTTTGTACTCCGGAGACGTTGGTTGGTATTTTGAGCAGAACATCCCAAATAACACAAATACACTTGATTGCTATAACTTATTTCAAACAGCTTATTGAGAAATGATCATGCAGATATACTAATGAGGAAAACAACATATCTCAATGGGCAAAAGTAACATTGTGTAATAAGACATTTGTCAGATTTGAACAATTTAATTTATTTCGGTCTTTCAAAAGTTTCTTCAAGTGCAGTTGCAAAAACCATCAAGCGATATGATGAAACTGGCTCTCGTGAGGACCGGCACAGGAAAGGAAGACCCAGAGTTACCTCTGTTGCAGAGGATAAGTTCATTAGAGTTACCAGCCTCAGAAATTTCAGCCCAAATAAATGCTTCACAGAGTTCAAGTAACAGACACATCTCAACATCAACTGTTCAGAGGAGACTGCGTGAATCAGGCCTTCAGGGTTAAATTGCTGCAAAGAAACCACTACTAAAGGACACCAATCATAATAAGAGACTTGCTTGGGCCAAGAAACATGAGCAATGGACATAAGACTGGTGGAAATCTGTTGTTTGGTCTGGAGTCCAAATTTGAGATTTTTGGTTCCAACCACCGTGTCTTTGTGAGACGCAGTGTAGGTGAATGGATGATCTCCACATGTGTAGTTCCCACCGTGAAGCATGGAGGAGGAGGTGTGATGGTGTGGGGGTGCTTTGCTGGTTAATAACTGTCTGTGATTTATTTAGAATGCTAGGCACACAACAGCATTCTGCAGTGATACGCCATCCCATCTGGTTTGACCTTAGTGGGACTATTATTTGTTTTTCAACAGGACAATGACCCTACATACCTCCAGGCTGGGTAAGGGCTATTTAACCAAGAAGGAGAGTGATGGAGGGCTGCATCAGATGACCTGGCCTCCACAGCCACCCACCCTCAACCCAATTGAGATGGTTTGGGATGAGTTGGACCGCAGAGTGAAGGAAAACCAGCCAACAAGTGCTCAGCATATTTGGGAACTCCTTCAAGACTGATGGGAAAAGTATTCCAGGTGAAGCTGGTTGAAAGAATGCCAAGAGTGTGCAAAGCTGCCATCAAGGCAAAGGGTGGCTAATTTGAAGAATCTACAATATAAAATATACTTTGATTTGTTTAACACTTTTTTGATTACTACATGATTCCATATGTGTTATTTCAACAGATGAATCATAAAATTCAAAAGGCACTCGCACATCTGAGCAATCTTATTGCAGGTGCATGGCAACAGTTGAAACAGGATGAAGGATAAAGGAAATCGCACACTGCTCTTGATAGTATCACTGATATTTAATAAGCTTACGTATCGGCCTAACGGCCTTCGTCAGAGATGAATCATGAAAAGGCCAGTGTTGAATATTGTGTTTTATCAATGTGAGTGGCAGAGGTGGTCTGGCAAATTAGGTGAGAGGTGGAGAGACAATCAGCACACTGTGCTGGCAGCTGTCTAAGAGTAAACAGCTCTGGTGGGAAATGTTTCCTACTGAAAATTAGATTCATTATTCCACCTGGCAGAGGGAGTGTGTCTGAAGGCAAACAATGTTGACGTGTTTGGTTATTTTTAATTATAAAGAGAGAGGGGAGCTATAATGCACTCCTCCAATAAAGCCCTAGTCTCTTTTTCACACACACATATACACTCCTCGGTTGGAGTTTAACACTAAAGCTGTGTGGTTTTGCATTACAAAGATGAACTGTGTTAGTCCATGTCTTGTCAGGCGTATGCTGTGCTGGTGATGTTCCATAGAACCCTCAGTGTTCTCTGGTAGTGTTCTCCCTCCTCTCCTGCCTCATGCAAAAACCATCAGCTCCTGAGAGGGGAGTAGGAATTACATTTGGGCTAAGCATTGGGCACCTGTATCCCATGAGTCAAAAACCTTGGTCCAGTCCACTTTTCAGGGCATATACAGTACAAGTGTAATTTGAAATGCCCGTGGAGAAGCCTATTGTAGAAATAGATGGATATTCACAGAAAACCACCATGTTATTCTGTTTGTTCCATTGTTGTTCCTTTAACGACAGTTTATTAGAGAAAATGCCATTCCTTTGCCACTTGTCAGCCGGTTATTGCCATGCAAAAGACTGCCGGTCTCACAGTAACTGACTGTTAATTAATTTAAACACATTTAGCAAACACATGATCTCCCCATATACAAGCTGCTGATGTCTGCTTTTGGAACATCTACATTTTAAAAAGTATAATAAATCAATTGAATATACAACAACACAATAAATCCATTCTTTATTTTAGGCAGGTCAAAAGAAACAGAAGGACAGAATATGAGTTGACCTATCTGGCTATGCGCCATGCCATAGGCTGTAGGCTTGTTCATTTAGCAGACAAGACATGCTTATAAGTGTAACCGATGTGAAATGGCTAGTTAGTTAGCAGTGGTGTGCGCTAATAGCGTTTCAATCGGTGACGTCACATGCTCTGCGACCTTAAGTAGTTATTCCCCTTGCTCTGCAAGGACCGCGGCTTTTGTGGTGCGATGGGTAACGATGCTTCGTGGGGTGTCAGTTGTTGATGTGCGCAGAGGGTCCCTGGTTCGAGCCCAGGTTGGGGCGAGGAGAGGGACGGAAGTTATACTGTTACATAAGTCCCATGCCATTATGTTAAATTATATGATTTTAAAGTAAGAACATTATAATTGAACTTAGCTGAATAAAATATTTAAAAAAAATTCCCATTCAGTGCACCTATGAAGTGGCTATGTTGACTATGTATCATTTGAAACAGGTCCTATATGCTAGTTATTTGGCAACTTTAGTTGTGAATGATACAAACCTTAGAATGTCTTACAAATCAAAAGGTGGTGCTCTGTTCTTTGCATCAGGCAGCACTAGCTGTTCTCTCCAGCTCTCATCAAGTGATAATTATTTCACCCATCGGACTATTTTTAATTTAATTTTGTCTTTACTAATATGTAAAATTAGTTTAGATTTAGAATGGCCCATTATCAAATGGGCAGGAACAGGGGCAAGAGGAAAACTATATATCATCTGTATGCACTCCAATAGCAAATGGAGGCTACAGGTTCATCCCATGTTGGGTAGGCTACACCGGTTATTTTGCCACGCAACAGGTGATATTGCGCACAAACTCTGTATGTCATGGGCTCTCCAACCCTGTTCCTGCAGCTACCCAGTGCTTCATTTGGGAAACCAAGTTAAATGTGTTCGGGAACATCATAGTAACATGTTTTCCCAACTAAACATATTTCATTGAACTGTTGACAGCCCCTCTCCGCGTGCTGGAGAAAGGAATGAAGGAGAGAGGGGAGGAGATGGAAATGCGTTGGTGAGATATTCTGTAGCTGAAGGTCATGTGTCAGCCTATTGATTATATAAAACATATTTAAAAAATGCCCTATTACTAGGCTATTCAAAATCATATAGAAATTCACTATAATGTAGTCTAACTCTGAATTTGTTTAATATAGACTAGACAAATTATGTACCATAGATATCTTAAATCATTTTTTTTTTCTGCCTTCTGTAATATGCGGCTAGGCTATGCATTGTATAACGGCACAATCCTTTCTTAAATTCAGGTTTTTATTTTATATAGGCCTATGCATAATTCTCTAATATTCAAATAGGGGTTTGAATGAATCATCACCTTAGAAAGCGCTGTCCATTTCGTTGTGTTAGGCTTTGAAACAACATCCACAACGATCATGTTTTCCACTCAGTTTCAACCTGTTGTTGAACTTCTTTCTTCAAATTGAGTTTTAAAAGCACATAGTGTTTTGGTGTGATTTTCCATTGCATTTGCATTGATGTCAGAGTGGTTGGAGGGACAGTAGAGCCCTGAGTACCAGGCCATTAGCGACCTGATGATCGTTAGCGAGTTGGGTTCTACTAACACATGTCCAGAGTGCATAAGAGGAGATCACACACACAGAACACACACACAGCACACACACACACACACACACACACACACACACACACACACACACACACACACACACACACACACACACACACACACACACACACACACACACGAACACACACACAAGCAAATGGTCCTATTAGTAACTCAGGGAGACTAAGGCCTGTCCCCATTCTACCCTGGTATAGAGTTTCTATCCACCTCTGTGACATGATATATGTCTTAGTGTTCGTGACCATCTGAAAACATTCGGTGAGGTTATTATCTAATCTTCTTTGCCACTGCCTTCAGGCAGCAGAGGAGTTCCTCAGGCAATACTAATGTCAATAATCCCCTTTCTACTGTACCTAACAGGTACCTGGGGTTAATGTGCCAACACGGTAAAGAACAGAGTCAGGGCTGTGGTTACTACTGTATAATGATGGTGTTTACTAAGGACCGTGGTACTGTACACGGTAAAGAACAGAGTCAGGGCTGTGGTTACTACTGTATAATGATGGTGTTTACTAAGGACCGTGGTACTGTACACGGTAAAGAACAGAGTCAGGGCTGTGGTTACTACTGTATAATGACGGTGTTTACTAAGGACCGTGGTACTGTACACGGTAAAGAACAGAGTCAGGGCTGTGGTTACTACTGTATAATGATGGTGTTTACTAAGGACCGTGGTACTGTACACGGTAAAGAACAGAGTCAGGGCTGTGGTTACTACTGTATAATGACGGTGTTTACTAAGGACCGTGGTACTGTACACGGTAAAGAACAGAGTCAGGGCTGTGGTTACTACTGTATAATGACGGTGTTTACTAAGGACCGTGGTACTGTACACGGTAAAGAACAGAGTCAGGGCTGTGGTTACTACTGTATAATGACGGTGTTTACTAAGGACCGTGGTACTGTACACGGTAAAGAACAGAGTCAGGGCTGTGGTTACTACTGTATAATGATGGTGTTTACTAAGGACCGTGGTACTGTACACGGTAAAGAACAGAGTCAGGGCTGTGGTTACTACTGTATAATGACGGTGTTTACTAAGGACCGTGGTACTGTACACGGTAAAGAACAGAGCCATGGCTGTGGTTACTACTGTATAATGACGGTGTTTATTAAGGACCGTGGTACTGTACACGGTAAAGAACAGAGTCAGGGCTGTGGTTACTACTGTATAATGATGGTGTTTACTAAGGACCGTGGTACTGTACACGGTAAAGAACAGAGCCAGGGCTGTGGTTACTACTGTATAATGACGGTGTTTACTAAGGACCGTGGTACTGTACACGGTAAAGAACAGAGTCAGGGCTGTGGTTACTACTGTATAATGACGGTGTTTACTAAGGACCGTGGTACTGTACACGGTAAAGAACAGAGTCAGGGCTGTGGTTACTACTGTATAATGATGGTGTTTACTAAGGACCGTGGTACTGTACACGGTAAAGAACAGAGCCAGGGCTGTGGTTACTACTGTATAATGATGGTGTTTACTAAGGACCGTGGTACTGTACACGGTAAAGAACAGAGTCAGGGCTGTGGTTACTACTGTATAATGACGGTGTTTACTAAGGACCGTGGTACTGTACACGGTAAAGAACAGAGTCAGGGCTGTGGTTACTACTGTATAATGATGGTGTTTACTAAGGACTGTGGTACTGTACACGGTAAAGAACAGAGTCAGGGCTGTGGTTACTACTGTATAATGATGGTGTTTACTAAGGACCGTGGTACTGTACACGGTAAAGAACAGAGTCAGGGCTGTGGTTACTACTGTATAATGATGGTGTTTACTAAGGACCGTGGTACTGTACACGGTAAAGAACAGAGTCAGGGCTGTGGTTACTACTGTATAATGATGGTGTTTACTAAGGACCGTGGTACTGTACACGGTAAAGAACAGAGTCAGGGCTGTGGTTACTACTGTATAATGACGGTGTTTACTAAGGACCGTGGTACTGTACACGGTAAAGAACAGAGCCAGGGCTGTGGTTACTACTGTATAATGACGGTGTTTACTAAGGACCGTGGTACTGTACACGGTAAAGAACAGAGCCAGGGCTGTGGTTACTACTGTATAATGACGGTGTTTACTAAGGACCGTGGTACTGTACACGGTAAAGAACAGAGTCAGGGCTGTGGTTACTACTGTGTAATGACGGTGTTTACTAAGGACCGTGGTACTGTACACGGTAAAGAACAGAGTCAGGGCTGTGGTTACTACTGTATAATGACGGTGTTTACTAAGGACCGTGGTACTGTACACGGTAAAGAACAGAGTCGGCTGTGGTTACTACTGTGTAATGATGGTGTTTACTAAGGACCGTGGTACTGTACACGGTAAAGAACAGAGCCAGGGCTGTGGTTACTACTGTATAATGATGGTGTTTACTAAGGACCGTGGTACTGTACACGGTAAAGAACAGAGTCAGGGCTGTGGTTACTACTGTATAATGATGGTGTTTACTAAGGACCGTGGTACTGTACACGGTAAAGAACAGAGTCAGGGCTGTGGTTACTACTGTATAATGACGGTGTTTACTAAGGACTGTGGTACTGTACACGGTAAAGAACAGAGTCAGGGCTGTGGTTACTACTGTATAATGACGGTGTTTACTAAGGACCGTGGTACTGTACACGGTAAAGAACAGAGTCAGGGCTGTGGTTACTACTGTATAATGATGGTGTTTACTAAGGACCGTGGTACTGTACACGGTAAAGAACAGAGTCAGGGCTGTGGTTACTACTGTATAATGATGGTGTTTACTAAGGACCGTGGTACTGTACACGGTAAAGAACAGAGTCAGGGCTGTGGTCACAAACATCTGTTACAGAGACTTGCCTGCAGGGGAGCCATCAGCTCACAGCAGCTCCCCCAGAGAAAGACCTGTCAGCATCCAGACGTCAACACAGGATGAAGATAATATAATAATACATAATATATACATATTATAACATATACATGCCATTTATATAGGCCAGATGTGCAGTAGGTTTGTGTGTGTGAATGTGTGTGCACAACAGTGTTGCCTGTTGTGTATCTGTGAAGGAAGGAATCTGTTGAGACAGAGGAAGCCTCTGACATCGCATCCATATTACATCACCAGCTGGATGCTGCTACATGCTACACATAAATAAGGCATTGCTGGAGACTCTGGTGTAAACAGGCATCGATGTTTTATAAACAAGGTTAAACTGTGAGCTGTATTTGTGGTGCACTGGACCCCCCAGCTTCCCTGTCTTTAACGGACACATCAACTGTCAGATAACTGACTTCAAGAGACTTTTACATCAGAGCCATCTTGTTTCTATTCAGTGAGACCAATAAGCACTATGAGACTATGAGACTCACCCAGGTGAGGTGAAATAGACGTTGTACATACATTTATGGGTGTGATGATGTGAATTTTTGTAATCAACAAATGTTGTATCAAGATGTAATATTTAGTCAAAGGATAGATAGATTGCTGTCTCTGCCTGGCCGGTTTCCCCTCTTTCCACTGGGATTCTCTGCCTCTACCCCTATTACGGGGGCTGAGTCACTGGCTTACTGGTGTTCTTCCATGCCGTCCCTGGGAGGGGTGCGTCACCTGAGTGGGTTGAGTCACTGACGTGGTCTTCCTGTCTGGGTTGGTGCCCCCCTTGGGCTGTGCCGTGGCGGAGATCTTTGTGGGCTATACTCGGCCTTGTCCCGGGATGGTATGTTGGTGGTTGGAGATATCCCTCCAGTGGTGTGGAGGCTGTGCTTTGGCAAAGTGGGTGGGGTTATATCCTACCTGTTTGGCCCTGTCCGGGAGTTTCATCGGATGGGGCCACAGTGTCTCCTGACACCTCCTGTCTCAGCCTCCAGTATTTATGCTGCAGTAGTTTATGTGTCGGGGGGCTAGGGTCAGTCTGTCACATCTGGAGTATTTCTCTTGTCTTTTCCGGTGTCCTGTGTGAATTTAAATATGCTCTCTCTAATTCTCTCTTTCTCTTTCTTTCTTTCTCTCTCTCGGAGGACCTGAGCCCTAGGACCATGCCTCAGGACTACCTGGCTTGATGACTACTTGCTGTCCCCAGTTCACCTGGCCGTGCTGCTGCTCCAGTTCCAACTGTTCTGCCTGCAGCTATGGAACCCTGACCTGTTCACCGGACGTGCTACCTGTCCCAGACCTGTTGTCCCAGACCTGCTGGAACCCTGACCTATTCACTGGACGTGCTACCTATCCCAGACCTGCTGTTTTAAACTCTCTAGAGACAGCAGGAGCGGTAGAGATACTCTCAAAGATCCGCTATGAAAAAGCCAACTGACACTTACTCTTGTGTTACTGACTTGTTGCACCCTCGACAACTACTATGATTATTATTATTTGACAATGCTGGTCATTTATGAACATTTGAACATCTAGGCCATGTGCTGTTATAATCTCCACCCGGCACAGTCAGAAGAGGACTGGCCACCCCTCATAGCCTGGTTCCTCTCTAGGTTTCTTCCTAGGTTTTGGCCTTTCTAGGGAGTTTTTCCTAGCCACCGTGCTTCTACACCTGCATTGCTTGCTGTTTGGGGTTTTAGGCTGGGTTTCTGTACAGCACTTTGAGATATCAGCTGATGTAAGATAAATACATTTGATTTGATTTGATTTGAATTTGTATGTTTAAGATAATGACTAAAGTATTCCACCCTGAAACTGTAATGTGTTAGAATCATAAGAATATAGTCTGATGATGTGTGTAGCTTGGTTAGAATTATAACTAGGGCATTGTATTCTTTTGTAGCTATGCAAGCAGGGTGCAACTGTGAGACGAGATAACTATGTATGGGGGTAATGGGAAAAATACTGCCTGACTAAGCAGGGCCTATGATAAGAAACTTGTGTGTGTGTGTGTGTGTGTGTGTGTGTGTGGTGTGTATAAAAGACTTGCTCTGCACTAGGGGGCAGAGCGCTCTCTGAATAAAGGACTGATCTATTGCAGAATCTGAGACTTTGTCTACTTCTTTATTAACTGAAGCCTTACAACCTTCGGGAAGTAGACAAAGCTTTGAGTAGTTGTTGAATTCAACCATTGAGATAGAAAATTATCGTGACAGAGACCAATAAGCACTATGAGACCAATAAGCAATATGAGACCAATAAGCAATATGAGACCAATAAGCACTATGAGACCAATGAGCACTATGAGACCAATAAGCACTATGAGACCAATAAGCACTATGAGACCAATAAGCAATATGAGACCAATAAGCACTATGAGACCAATAAGCACTATGAGACCAATAAGCACTATGAGACCAATAAGCACTATGAGACCAATAAGCACTATGAGACCAATGAGCACTATGAGACCAATGAGCACTATGAGACCAATAAGCACTATGAGACCAATAAGCACTATGAGACCAATAAGCAATATGAGACCAATAAGCACTATGAGACCAATAAGCACTATGAGACCAATAAGCACTATGAGACCAATAAGCACTATGAGACCAATGAGCACTATGAGACCAATAAGCACTATGAGACCAATAAGCACTATGAGACCAATAAGCACTATGAGACCAATAAGCACTATGAGACCAATGAGCACTATGAGACCAATGAGCACTATGAGACCAATAAGCACTATGAGATCAATGAGCAATATGAGACCAATAAGCACTATGAGACCAATAAGCACTATGAGACCAATAAGCACTATGAGACCAATAAGCACTATGAGACCAATAAGCACTATGAGACCAATAAGCAATATGAGACCAATAAGCACTATGAGACCAATAAGCAATATGAGACCAATAAGCACTATGAGACCAATAAGCACTATGAGACCAATAAGCACTATGAGACCAATAAGCACTATGAGACCAATAAGCAATATGAGACCAATAAGCACTATGAGACCAATAAGCACTATGAGACCAATAAGCACTATGAGACCAATAAGCACTATGAGACCAATAAGCAATATGAGACCAATAAGCACTATGAGACCAATAAGCACTATGAGACCAATAAGCACTATGAGACCAATAAGCACTATGAGACCAATAAGCACTATGAGGCCAATAAGCAATATGAGACCAATAAGCACTATGAGACCAATAAGCACTATGAGGCCAATAAGCCTGTGAGGAAAACAAGTTAGATGACTGTAAATTGCTCTGGATAATAGTGTCTGGATTATAATAAGAAATAAGGTAGTGTGAGGAGACTGTCTGTACTATTATATGCACAACTGTCTGTACTAAACCCTTACTTGAGTTCTCAGTGTTCATAATCAATCCAATTTGTAACACACTAGTGGTCTCACTATGAACCTAAAATAGTAGAAGAGCATCATTTTATGTTGTATTAGTGAGAGATAGCTCCCCTCCAGGAGTTTATGGTGTGCAGTGGGAGTAAGTCAGAGCTATGTTGAAGGAAGACAATTTGCATTCATTCTGCCTGGACTCCATTCAGTTACACCAGAGCAGGCCTGTTATGAGAATGGGGATTTGTGTCTGTGCAAGAGTACCCAGGCAACAACATATACAGAGCCTTAGGAAAGTATTCAGACCCGTTGACTTTATCCACATTTTGTTACGTTACAGCCTTATTCTAAAATTGATAAAATTGTATTTTTTCCTCATCAATCTACACATAATACCCCATAATGCCAAAGCAAAAATAGGTTTTTAGCCATGTTTTGCAAATGTATTACAAATATAAAACTGAAATATCACATTTACGTAAGTACTCAGACCCTATACTCAAAACTTTGTTGAAGCACCTTTGGCAGTGATTACAGCCTCGAGTCTTCATGGGTATGACGCTACATGCTTGGCACACCTGTATTTGGGGAGTTTCTCCCATTCTTCACGGCAGATCTTCTCAAGTTCTGTCAGGTTGGATGGGGAGCGTTGCTGCACAGCTATGTTAAGGTCTCTCCAGAGATGTTTGATCGGGTTCAAGTCCGGGCTCTGGCTTGGCCACTCAAGGACATTCAGAGACTTGTCCCAAAGCCACTCCTGCGTTGTCTTGGCTGTGTGCTTAGGGTTGTTGTCCTGTTGGAAGGTGAACCTTCATCCCAGTTGGAGGTCCTGAGAGCTCTGGAGCAGGTTTTTATCAAGGATCTCTCTGTACTTTGCTCCGTTCACCTTTGCCTTGATCTTGACTAGTCTCCCAGTCCTTTCTGCTGAAAATCATCCCCATAGCATGATGCTGCCACCACCATGCTTCACTTTATGGATGGTGCCAGGTTTCTTCCAGATGTGACACTTGGCAATCAGGCTAAAGAGTTCCATCTTGGTTTCATCAGACCAGAGAATCTTATTTCTCATGGTTTGAGTCTTTAGGTGCCTTTTTGCAAACTCCAAGCGGGTTTTCATGTGATTTTTACTGAGGAGTGGCTTCCATCTAGCCACTCTACCATAAATGCCTGGGCGTCCTTCTGGAAGTTCCTCCCATCTCCACAGAGGAACTCTGGAGCTCTGTCAGAGTGACCATCGGGTTCTTGGTCACCTCCCTGACCAAGGCCCTGGGCGGCCAACTCTAGGAAGTGTCTTGGTGGTTCCAAACTTCTTCATTTAAAAAATAATGTATTTATTTATTTATTTATTTTATTTCAACTTAATTTAACCAGGTAGGCCAGTTGTGAACACGTTCTCACTTACAACTGCGACCTGGCCAAGATAAAGCAAAGCAGTGCGACACAAACAACACAGAGTTACACATGGAATAAACAAATGTACAGTCAATAACACAATAGAAAAGTCTATATACAGTGTGTGCAAATGTAGTAAGATTAGGGAGGTAAGGCAATAAATAGGCCATAGTGGTGAAATAATTACAATTTAGCAATTAAAAACTGGAGTGATAGATCTGCAGAAGATGAATGTGCAAGTAGAGATACTGGGGTGCAAAGGAGCAAATAAAGAAATAACAATATGGGGATGAGGTAGTTGGGTGGGCTATTTACAGATGGCATGTGTATTGGTGCAATGATCGGTAAGCTGCTCTGACAGCTGATACTTAAAGTTAGTGAGGGAGATATAAGACTCCAGCTTCAGTGATTTTGCAATTCGTTCCAGTCATTGGCAGCAGAGAACTGGAAAGGCAGTTGGCTTTGGGGATGACCAGTGAAATATACTTGCTGGAGAACGTGCTACGGGTGGGTGTGGCTATGGTGACCAGTGAGCTGAGATAAGGCGGGGCTTTACCTAGCAAAGACTTATAGATGACCTGGAGCCAGTGGGTTTGGCGACGAATATGAAGCGATGCCAGCCAACAAGAGCATACAGGTCGCAGTGGTTGGTTGTATATGGGACTTTGGTGACAAAACGGATGGCACTGTGATAGACTGCATCCAATTTGCTGAGTAGAGTGTTGGAGGCTATTTTGTAAATTACATCACCGAAGATAAGGATCGGTAGGATAGTCCATTTTACGAGGGTATGTTTGGCAGCATGAGTGAAGGATGCTTTGTTGCAAAATAGGAAGCCGATTCTAGATTTAATTTTGGATTGGAGATGCTTAATGTGAGTCTGGAAGGAGAGTTTACAGTCTAACCAGACACCTAGATATTTGTAGTTGTTCACATATTCTAAGTCAGAACCGTCCAGAGTAGTGATGCTAGACGGGCGGGCGGGTGCGGGCAGTGATCAGTTGAAGAGCATGCATTTAGTTTTACTTGCATTTAAGAGCAGTTGGAGACCACGGAAGGAGTGTATGGCATTGAAGCTCATCTGGAGGTTTGTTAACATAGTGTCCAAAGAAGGGCCAGAAGTATACAGAATGGTGTCATCTGCGTAGAGGTGGATCAAAGAATCACCAGCAGCAAGAGCGACATCATTGATGTATACAGAGAAAAGAGATGGAGAACACTGTGTTCTAGGGTTCTAGGGGCACTGTGTTCTAGAGGAACTGTGTTCTAGGGGAACTTCAATGCTGCAGAAATGTTTTGGTACCCTTCCCCAGATCTGTGCCTTGACACAATCCTCTGAGCTCTACAGACAATTCCTTCGACTTCATAGCTTTGTTTTTGCTGTGACATGCACTGTCAACTGTGAGACCTTATAGAGACGGGTGTGTGCCTTAAAAAATCATGTCCAATCAATTGAATTTACCACAGGTGGAATCCAATCAAGTTGTAGAAACATCTCAAGCATGATCAATGGAAACAGCATGCATCTGAGCTCAATTTTGAGTCTCACAGCAAAGGGTCTGAATACCAACAGTATGTAAATAAGGTATTTAAGGAACTGTTTTCGTTTTGTCATTATGGGGTATTGTGTGTAGATATCTGAGGATTTTTATTTATTTAATCCATTTTAGAATAAGGCTGTAACGTAACAAAATGCGGAAAAGGTCAAGGGGTCTGAATACTTTTCGAAGACACGGTAGGCCAACAGTGAGTGTTGTGTCAGATATTATACATGTTTCCCTCATTAAATTACACTCTGGGCCTGACTATCAGCAAGTTCCATTCACCACGACTGTGAATGGGTCGCGCTTCTTATTAACTGGAGAAAATGAAGTCATTGATCTGATTGCTTTCTCTCTCTCTCCCTCTCTCCCTCTCTCCCTGTCTGTCTGTCTGTCTGTCTGTCTGTCTGTCTGTCTGTCTGTCTGTCTGTCTGTCTGTCTGTCTGTCTGTCTGTCTGTCTGTCTGTCTGTCTGTCTGTCTCTCTTTCTCCCTCTCTCTCTCTCTCCCTCTCTTTCTCTCTGACTCTCTCTCTGACTCTCTCTCTCTGACTCTCTCGCTCTCTCACTGTCTGGTGGAGGTAATGCTTGAGCGTTCCCTGGCGCCTCCTCTCTTCTTGGCATAGTAAATTATGAGGAAAGATACAGTGCCGTCTGGGAACACACTTAAACCATCCCAGATGAACTGATGAAGCAGGTACTAAACGATCCACACTGACATCTTATTGATAGAATGTTGTATAGAGGAAATGCAAAGTCCATAAGTGACATTTCTGTGCTGTAAAAGCCAAGCCAATTTCCGACCACTCGTTTCTTATTCCATGCAAGCTATAGCTATAGGCCTACCTATATCCCCCTCCCCAAACTCATATTCTATGGCAATTAATCTCATCCATTTAAATAGGCAGTATAGGGTATAGTGTTTGGTAGGTATTCCGTGCAATATAGAAAAATATCACATTATATACAGTGCAATCGGAAAGTATTCAAACCCCTTGACTTTTTCCACATTTTGTTACTTTACAGCCTCATTCTAAAATGGATTAAATTAATATTTTTACCCATCAATCTACACACAATACCCCACAATGAAAAAGTGAAAACAGGTCATGAGAAATTTTTGCAAATGTATAATTTTTTAAAACAGAAATACCTTATTTACATAAGTATTCAGACCCTTTGTTATGAGACTCGAAATGGAGCTCAGGTACATCCTCTTTCCATTGATCATCCTTGAGATGTTTCTACAACTTAGGTTGTAGTCCACCTGTGGTAAATTCAATTGATTGGACATGATTTGGAAAGGCACACACCTGTCTATATAAGGTCCCACAGTTGACAGTGCATGTCACAGCAAAAACAAAGCTATGAGGTCGAAGGAATTGTCCGTAGAGCTCAGAGGATTGTGTCAAGGCACAGATCTGGAGAAGGGTACCAAAACATTTCTGCAGCATTGAAGTTCCCCTAGAACACAGTTCCCCTAGAACACAGTGGTCTCCATCATTCTTAAAAGGAAGAAGTTTGGAACCACCAAGACACTTCCAAGACACTTCCACTTCCTTGGTCAGGGAGGGGACCAAGAACCCGATGGTCACTCTGACAGAGCTCCAGAGTTCCTCTGTGGAGATGGGAGAACTTTTCAGAAGGACAACCATCTCTACAGCACTCCACCAACTGTCTGAATACTTATGCAAATGTGATATTTAAGTTTTTTATTTTTAACCAAATTTGCAAAAATTTCTAAAAACCTGTTTTTGCTTTGTCATTATGGGGTATTGTGTGAAGATTGATAAGGAAAAAAGCGATTTAATCAATTTTAGAATAAGGATTAATGTAAGAAAATGTGTGAAAAGTCAACGGGTCTGAATACTTTCCGAATGCACTGTACATTGTATGTCCAACCAGGTGTTATTAAAATGTAATTCACATGCTATTCTTATTTACACCCAATGCCACCAAGGAAAACCTATGAAACACAACACAACATTGAGAATTTTGCAATTTTAGAATGGGCCTATAGCCAGTAAATGAACTAACTACAACTAGGCCCCTGCCATGCAGGACTGTAGTGGAAATAGGAGATTGAACAATCTCCATAAATGGGTCGTGTAGATGACGCTACAGGACTTGAATTAGCCTATTCTTGAGAGGGGCAGGGCATTATTACATTGAGTTTGATGAATAGCAACAAAATAGGCCAATTTGTTCATCTGACCCAAGTAGGCTATTACAGCTAAAAAGTCGCATATGATTTTCTTAATAAGTCATCCTTATTAAATGTGTAAACCATTTCAAAGCCACCAGTATATTAGGAATGACGTTACTGCAGTGTTGTAATTTTCTTCCGGGTTGGGCTGGAGAGGGAGGATGCTTTCATATCGGGATCACAGTCATTGGGTACGATGCTGCCTCTGGGTGCTCTGCAACCGACAGCCGCCCAACCGACTGCAGCAGGGGCTTTCTGAACCCGAGCCGAGTGCTGCCTACACACACAAGCTACCAGCTCTCATACTCCGCTATCACGTACTGACCTAACAGTATACGATGTTTTCAATGGACGCCGTTTCGCACGACATGTTTTAAGTCGCAGTTTTCGAACGTGGAAATGACCCCTTCTTGTCGGATTAATTTTTGAGGTACAACTGTGATCTCTTCATCACACATCGACTGGAGCAGAGTCAGCCACTCCATTTGTTTGCGCATGCGAACATCTCGTCGTTGGCAGTTAGCTTGGTAACGTTAGTCGATGTGTCTATCTTTCTGGATGTTTAGTTTCCATAATACTGGATTTAGTTTTCAGTTGCCCTTGGCATCGAGCTAGCTTTAGATTGTGTATCGTTTTAAACACCATTAGCTAGCTAAAGCTGGCTAGCTACGTGTTATAACAAGCAAGGGAGATTTTGTTCGTCAAAGCACATCTGACTGGTTCGTTGGGATACGGAATGCGACTCGCTAAATAACCAAACCTGGGCTACACAGGAGAAACCACATACATTTCTCCGTTTTCATTCAAAAGGTACGTATTTAAATGTTAGCAAATAATACCCGACATGTATTGCTGTAAAAGTGGTGTTGAATTGTGTTGTTTATGCTAAACTAGTCGGTAATTTCGCTAGCTAATCCATAACCAGCTAGCTGGCAAGCAAGCACTGCCGTTGTTGATGATTGACACAGCGTCTGGCCAGGTAACGGTAACTAACGGTCACATGGTCCGCTGGAGGAAGGCGGCTGGAGGAAGGCGGCTGGAGATGTTGTTGGACATCTGTAGACCACGACAGGAAATATATACCTGTCAGTGAAAAGCGGCTGTGTAATTTCAATATTCATGCTGTCATCAATTATTCTACTGAAATATGTCTGTTACTGTAGCAAGTAAAACATCTAATCTTTGCTTAAACTGTCCCCAAAATGTTTATTTTCTGTGAGCATTTGGATGCAATGGACTAACTACTCACAAATGCCCTTGTTATGATGATATATTGCTCTCAATAATGACGTATCACAAAACAGCATTGACCTGAAAGTAAGCCAAGGTTTAGGCCTAGTCACTAACACTTCATATAGCCTATCGGTAGTTGCTCCCCGTGACTGTTTTAATGTCAGTAGGCCTACTTAAAATAGCCTTGTAATGGAATGGTTTGGGTAGCTATTACACGAATGCAATAAGTAACAGACCCTATTCCAACCAACTCTAGTATAATGCAATCATCAAAAGTACTAGTGTAACAAATGAACATCTTTACAATAGTAATTACAGAGTTACTACACATGTTTAATAGCAACTAAATATGACTGTATGACTTCTTACCACCAGCTGTGAACTCTGAGTCAGTTGGAGACAGTCCAGAACTAGGTCTATAGCCATGCATGCCTCTCCCAGCTCCAGCTCGTGCTCTACAATAGGCCTGAAGTTGATTACATTTCACGTAACCTAATCCGGAAGGGACCTTTTATAGAGGCGCGTTAATGTATGTGGAGCCTGGGCCAGAGCAGGTCTATGTGTGAGTGTGTGTGTGTGTTTCTGTGTGAAAGACAGTGTTTGTCTTTGTATGCGAGCAGAGCGAGCCAGTGAGCGTGCACTCGCAGTGCTGTAATTATACATCTGATAGATAAGGAAATGGATTCACAATCAATCCTGTAACTCTCTGGCTGCAGATGAAGATGTAGGGGAATGAAATTAGTCTGTCATGTTTCTCCAGGGGCAGGAAGAGATGGTCATCCATTATTTATCCTCTGTGCCTGTGGATGAGGCCCAGGCTCTGTGGCTCTGGCTTGCACAATAGGAGAACATGTGCAGAACAGAGCAGCACTGCTGCTCGCTGGAGGGAAACTATCTGGCCTTATCTGTTAGCATGGGCCCCCTGCTACCCAGAGCACAATGTGGCCAGAGGACATGGATGGCTGTGCACACTGAAACACAACACTGTGTTATTGCTTACAGCAGCAGAGAGCTGAGCTTGGAGTGAAGACTGCAGCTGAACCGCAAAGAGGGAGAGAGAATACAGTTGTCCTTTAGCAACAGTTGAAATGTAATGACAGTTACACAAGCTCTCTCTCCCTCCCTTACACACACACACACACACACACACACACACACACACACACACACACACACACACACACACACACACACACACACACCACACACACACACACACACACACACACACACACACACACACCCACACCACACCCTTTCTCAAACCATGTGTGACTTCAGGCGTTTGATGTTCAAAGCCCCTCTAAATCCTCGGACTGGCGATGTTGTGCCATGTTTTGAATCCCTCCTCAGTGAGACTGAAAGTATTGTGTCATGTTTAGTACCTTCTACAGTGGAAATGCTGTGGGTTAGCCAATAGCCAAGCCCTGTTTTAAGGCATTACTGTCCAGCATTCACAGGAAATGAATCATGTTCCTCAATTCAAGGCCGTGGAGTCTGCATGATGTGTTTCCTGTCCTGCTGCGTGTTCAGGTCCAGACCACAGCAGATGTGCTCCCCTATTTGGTGTGTGTGTGTGTGTGTGTGTTTCTGAGTCTGTCTGTGTGTTTCTCTAAGAAAGTGGATTTAGTGAGTGTGTGTAGTTTGGAGTTGCTCTGGTGGAACAATAGCTCTATTCTGCAGTGTCTCTCTGGAGGAAGGCAGCGTTGGTTCTCCCTGAGCTGTGCCAGTGAGGCAGGCTCAGACTCAAACTGGGTGACTGGGGTTGGGTAGGATTGGGTTTCCCCAGCCACCTGGAGCTCCCAGCACAAGAATGCCATTGTTCCCTCTGGTCTGTGGCCGGAACACAGAACCCTGCAGACTGGGGATGAGGAGTCACCCTATATCACCTGATATCTAAACCCTGTATCATTATAACTGACCCACAGAGACCTATATCACTGCAGCCTGTAGATTTGAGTCATTTAGCGTACGCTCTTATCCGGAGCGACTTAGAGGAGCAATTAGGGTTAAGTGCCTTGCTCAAGTGCATCTTGGCAGATTTTTCACCTAGTCGGCTCTGGGATTCGAAACCAGCGACTTTTCAGTTAATGTCCCGACGCTCTTAACCGCTAGGTTACCTACCATAATCCCATATCTATAACTCAGACTGACCTTCATCACTGGCCCATGTAGCCTAGGCCTAATTTACCTCCCTGTGTCGAAGGCTGGGACAGGGGAACAACACTAGGAGTGGGATTAAGTTGGATCTAGACGCTGATCCAAGGTCGTGTTGTCTTTTCACATAATGGGTAAAGTTAGGATTTGGGGAAGGCAAGCTGATCCTAGATCTGTGCCTAAAGACAACTTCTATCCAGAACGGGATGAATTGGTTGGTTATCTATTTTATAGTTGGGAGGAAGAAGGATGTACTGTCTCCTGTTGATCCCCAGTATTGATCGATGCAACTGACATGACAATGAGATTATCTCAGATGATCACACCACAACGCTACTGATGTTAGCTAATAAGATGATGTCATAATAACAACAACAGCATCACTCAGACACACATAGGTGGCTATACCTCTGATGGCTATGAGGAAAGCTGCTGCCAGAGAAAAAATACTCTCTCACTTCTTTCTCTATCCTTAACTCTTCTATCTCTCTCTCTCTTCATTGTTTTTTAAACATGTCGCGAGCTGCAATTTCTTTTCTAGCTTTCAAATAGGCATGTAGTTCTCCGCTCCTAACCCAACTCTTCCCCAGGTCCTTAGTGTACAAGAGAAAGTCGTTCACTATGTTTTCTGTCAACCTGGTCAAATAATGGTTCATAAACAACCAAAATATATTTTATATTTTCCAAAATTATGTTTTCTCAGTTGTATTTTTCCTGGTTTTAGATTGTTGTGGTTTTTGACTCTCAAAATTACCATCGTTCATAGAGAAACAATGAAATTTGATCTTCTGTTAAATCACATCAGAAAACCTTTTTTTAGGTCTGGAAGAAAACGAACACATTTTTATTTTAGAGTGTAAATCCCCTTTAATTGGCATCTATCGAGTGAGGAATGTGCTGAGGAATGTGCTGTCTAATGTGCCAGTCTAGCCATGGTTCTGTAAGCTACTGCTGCTGCTCTTTTCATGGTTTGAAGTTTGAAAATAACAAATAATAGATAGAAATGATATACTTACTCATGATATACTTCTGCCAGGTAAGCCTACTTTGCAGGTAACATTATATCTAGAAAGTTTTGGGGAAAGTATTTCAGTCAACCCACAAGATGGTTATCACATCCACTGGCTACACAGAGTGATAGACAAACGCCTGCACCACACAGACAGACAGGGGCAATATTGCTGGAAATAAATAGGCAGATATTGTGTTAGGTTTGGCTTTTTAAGCCAATCGTGTCTAACCAGGGGTGGGATAATGTCAGTGTTGTGTTGATTAGATAGGAGCTGACTGCTTGCTGTGTTTAATACTTGGGAGATTTGTTAATGACAGTTTGCAGTGGAACATGTGAAAATTGCATGTACTTTCAGAATTGTTTGGCAAGCTACTCATAGGTAGGCTCTCGATTGACCTGTTGGAGACTCCTGGTTTACAGAGACTCATGGTGAAATCTGGCTGATGCTGATCAGAACACACACACTGCCCTGTTTTACAAGATATTCATATTGAAACAACAGTTTTGACACAAAGAGGGTTTTTCTTGACCTTGAGGCTAGTCAGGCAAACATCAGCAAATAGCTTAACGATTCTCTATTTGATCAGTCAGTTTTTAGCTAATGTACTTTAAAAACACTCATCAAACTGGTTTTTGGATTTCAACATTGACTGACCTTCGGAACAGGAAGATGTGATGTCATAAATGAAACATACTCTGATTTTATTTTTCATGTTGAAAAGGTTCTGAATTTTAGAAGGGCCTTATTTATGAAGATTGTGTCTAGCATCTTTCAGAGACGTCTGTAGCATCTATGCTACCACAGGCTCTCCATAATCCTGGTGCAGTGTTGATCAGATACATTCACTCTACCAGTCTGCTTTATCATGTTCTTCTCTCTGATCTGATGGTCTGATAGAAACTGATATACTGCACACTCCTTACCTCTGAGGTTTTTTCTGGATGTTTGTCATAGTTAGATCAGAAAGCAGAGACGCACTGATTGTAAACTCAGTGACCATGGAGAGAGAAGGAGCGAGATACAGAGAGAGGAGTGGGACAGAGGGATGGCGTGAGAGAGAGAGAGAGCACCATGTTACTGTTTTTGCCTCTCAGGCTTTGTGTGTGTGTGTGTGTGTGTGGTGTGTGTGTGTGTGTGTGTGTGTGTGTGTGTGTGGTGTGTGTGTGTGTGTGTGTGTGTGTGTGTGTGTGTGTGTGTGTGTGTCCTCTGGCTGCTCATAGGGCCATATCAGGGGATAGAATTGCACACAGCAGTGGGTCAGCCTGTGCCACTGGGGAGCCTTGCCAGCTCTACACACACACACACACACACACACACACACACACACACACACACACACACACACACACACACGAGAGTGTACAAAACATTAAGAACACCTGCTCTTTCCATGACATAGACTGACCAGGTGATTCCAGGTGAAAGCTATGATCCCTTATTGATGTCACTTGTTAAATCCACTTCAATCAGTGTAGATGAAGGGGAGGAGAAAGGTTAAAGAATGATGTTTAAGCCTTGAGACATACAGTAGAATGTGTATGTGTGCCTTTCAGAGGGTGAATGGGCAAGACAAATGATTTAAGTGCCTTTGAACTAGAACTGCAACGCTGCTGGGTTTTTCACACTCAACAGTTTCCTGTGTGTATCAAGAATGGTCCAGCATCCAAAGAACATCCAGCCAACTTGACACAACTGTGGGAAGCCTTGGAGTCAATATGGGCCAGCATCCCTGTGGAATGCTTTCAACACCTTGTAGAGTCCATTCCCCAACGAATTGAGGCTTTTCTGAGGGCGAAAGGGGGTGCGGCTCAATGTTTGGAAGGTGTTCCTAATTCTTTGTACACTCAGTGTGTGTATATATATGTAGACACTGCTCAAAAAAATAAAGGGAACACTTAAACAACACAATGTAACTCCAAGTCAATCACACTTCTGTGAAATCAAACTGTCCACTTAGGAAGCAATACTGATTGACAATACATTTCACATGCTGTTGTGCAAATGGAATAGACAACAGGTGGAAATTATAGGCAATTAGCAAGACACCCCCAATAAAGGAGTGGTTCTGCAGGTGGGGACCACAGACCACTTCTCAGTTCCTATGCTTCCTGGCTTATGTTTTGGTCACTTTTGAATGCTGGCGGTGCTTTCACTCTAGTGGTAGCATGAGACGGAGTCTACAACCCACACAAGTGGCTCAGGTAGTGCAGCTCATCCAGGATGGCACATCAATGCGAGCTGTGGCAAGAAGGTTTGCTGTGTCTGTCAGCGTAGTGTCCAGAGCATGGAGGCGCTACCAGGAGACAGGCCAGTACATCAGGAAACGTGGAGGAGGCCGTAGGAGGGCAACAACCCAGCAGCAGGACCGCTACCTCCGCCTTTGTGCAAGGAGGAGCAGGAGAAGCACTGCCAGAGCCCTGCAAAATGACCTCCAGCAGGCCACAAATGTGCATGTGTCTGCTCAAACGGTCAGAAACAGACTCCATGAGGGTGGTATGAGGGCCCGATGTCCACAGGTGGGGGTTGTGCTTACAGCCCAACACCGTGCAGGACGTTTGGCATTTGCCAGAGAACACCAAGATTGGCAAATTCGCCACTGGCGCCCTGTGCTCTTCACAGATGAAAGCAGGTTCACACTGAGCACGTGACAGACGTGACAGAGTCTGGAGACGCCATGGAGAACGTTCTGCTGCCCGCAACATCCTCCAGCATGACCGGTTTGGCGGTGGGTCAGTCATGGTGTGGGGTGGCATTTCTTTGGGGGGCCGCACAGCCCTCCATGTGCTCGCCAGAGGTAGCCTGACTGCCATTAGGTACCGAGATGAGATCCTCAGACCCCTTGTGAGACCATATGCTGGTGCGGTTGGCCCTGGGTTCCTCCTAATGCAAGACAATGCTAGACCTCATGTGGCTGGAGTGTGTCAGCAGTTCCTGCAAGAGGAAGGCGTTGATGCTATGGACTGGCCCGTCCGTTCCCCAGACCGGAATCCAATTGAGCACATCTGGGACATCATGTCTCGCTCCATCCACCAACGCCACGTTGCACCACAGACTGTCCAGGAGTTGGCGGATGCTTTAGTCCAGGTCTGGGAGGAGATCCCTCAGGAGACCATCCGCCACCTCATCAGGAGCATGCCCAGGCGTTGTAGGGAGGTCATACAGGCACGTGGAGGTCACACACACACTACTGAGCCTCATTTTGACTTGTTTTAAGGACATTACATCAAAGTTGGATCAGCCTGTAGTGTGGTTTTCCACTTTAATTTTGAGTGTGACTCCAAATCCAGACCTCCATGGGTTGATAAATTGGATTTCCATTGATTATTTTTGTGTGATTTTGTTGTCAGCACATTCAACTATGTAAAGAAAAAAGTATTTAATAAGATTATTTCTTTCATTCAGATCTAGGATGTGTTGTTTAAGTGTTCCCTTTATTTTTTTGAGCAGTGTATATATATACACACACACACACACACACACACACACACACACACACACACACACACACACACACACACACACACACACACACACACACACACAGGCAGGCAGGAATCACCTATCACACTCTATGGTCCACACATACGTTCTGGCTGGGTAGTGTGTCTCTGCTGTGTGAGGTTGATAATTGGCCAAGGCTAACTAACACCATGTGGGAGGGTGTGATGCCACCAGGGAATCACTGTGAGATGGCTGTGTGTGTCTTACCATTTAAGACAGGAGAACCATAAACGTCGGGTTTTACAAACCTTTTTTTACAGCCCCGATTGGTCATCTGTAGCTCAGTAGGTAGAGCATGGTGCTTGCAATGCCAGGATAGTGAATTCCATGTATGCACACTTGACTTTAAATTGCTTCAGATTGAAGCATCTGGTAAATGTAATTTTTTTATTTTGTTTGTGTGTGTGTCAGTATCCGCCCGTCTTGGCCCCACCCCGGGGCACCAAGATGATGTATTGAACCAAGAGCTCGCCCCGCCTATACAATAGTCTTCTATAGTCAAGAGTTCACATGATGTTAGTCATGTTTTCCATTCTAGTAAAGCCTCTCAGTTACTTCTCTCGTATATGTTGTAATAGAACTCAGGAACCACTCAGAGCTCTAAAGGGAGTGTAGAAGTCAGGAACCACTCAGAGCTCTAAAGGGAGTGTAGAAGTCAGGAACCACTCAGAGCTCTAAAGGGAGTGTAGAAGTCAGGAACAACTCAGAGCTCTAAAGGGAGTGTAGAAGTCAGGAACAACTCAGAGCTCTAAAGGGAGTGTAGAAGTCAGGAACAACTCAGAGCTCTAAAGGGAGTGTAGAAGTCAGGAACCACTCAGAGCTCTAAAGGGAGTGTAGAAGTCAGGAACCACTCAGAGCTCTAAAGGGAGTGTAGAAGTCAGGAACCACTCAGAGCTCTAAAGGGAGTGTAGAAGTCAGGAACCACTCAGAGCTCTTAAGGGAGTGTAGAAGTCAGGAACCACTCAGAGCTCTAAAGGGAGTGTAGAAGTCAGGAACCACTCAGAGCTCTAAAGGGAGTGTAGAAGTGAGGAACCACTCAGAGCTCTAAAGGGAGTGTAGAAGTCAGGAACCACTCAGAGCTCTAAAGGGAGTGTAGAAGTCAGGAACCACTCAGAGCTCTAAAGGGAGTGTAAAGCCTCGTGATGTTTATGGTGCTCCTCTCTTAAATGGTGGAATAGAATGTTTATGATGGAGAGACTCAGGACATAATGGTAGACTAGTGGTTCATGTTTAGGGTGAGGTCAGACAGAGGTTGGCAGTGTGTTCTATGTACCAGTCAGATGGACAGTGTTTCTAGTCTATTGTTTCTCTCTGGGTTTCCCAGAGCTTCAAGAAAAGCTGTTCCCCCTTTTATCCAAAATGACTGATTCAGTTGTTCATCCAGTTTTTCTGCAGTTTGTTTTTCAGCTGTTTGTGTTGTTCTGCAGATTAGTATTCAGATGACGTTGTGCCAGATATCTTCTGGTCCTCTCTGCCTCCTAATAGACAGAGAGGCAGAGCCTCCAGTGTCCTCAACAGTGATAGACAGAGTGAAAAGGAGAAGTCTGGGCCTAGTTTCATCCCCCTCCCCTCCTGACAATGTGTGCTGTGGTCGTGTGCATGTGTACGTGTGTATGTGTGGTTGTGTACGTGTGTCAGGGTTTCTGTTATCTGGCTTTTGTCTGGTAAAAAAAAATTGAAAAGTTGATTAAATAAAGTTTCCGCTGGACAATTTTCCGGGAGAAGAATTTAAAAAAAACATTGCGAAATAATGCTTTTTAACCGATTCATTGATGGAAATAGTGTAGTTATTCCCTCCACAAGGCAATCAAACAAGCGAAATGCCGGTACAGGGACAAGGTGGAGTCGCAATTCAACCGCTCAGACACGAGACGTATGTGGCAGAGTCTACAGGAAATGACGGACTACAAAACAAAACCAGCCACGTCACGGACACCGACATCACGCTTCCAGACAAACTAAACACCTTCTTTGCCCGCTTTGAGGATAATACAGTGCCACCATCTCGGCTCGCTAACAAAGTCTGCCCCCCCCCCCCCTTCTCAGTGGCTGACGGAAGTAAAACATTTAAACGTGTTAACCCTTGCAAGGCTGATGGCCCAGACGGCATCCCTAACCGTTTCCTCAGAGCATGCAAAGACCAGCTGGCTGGTGTGTTTACAGACATATTTAATCGCTCCCTATCCCAGTCTGTTGTCCCCACATGCTTCAAGATGGCTACAATTGTTCCTGTACCCAAGAAGGCAAAGATAACTGAACTAAATGACTACCGCCCCGTAGCACTCACTTCTGTCATCATGAAGTGCTTTGAGAGGCTAGTCAAGGATCATATCACCTCCACCTTACCCACTTCAGTTTGCATACCGCCCCAACAGGTCCACAGATGACTCAATCGCCATCACACTGCACACTGCCCTATCCCATCTGGACAAAAGAATAGCAATGTAAGAATGATGTTCATTGACTACAGCTCAGCATTCAACACCATAGTACCCTCCAAGCTCATCATCAAGCTGGAGGCCCTGGGTCTCAACCTCTCCCTGTGCAACTGGGTCCTGGACTTTCTGACGGGCCACCCCCAGGTGGTGAAGGTAGGAAACAACATCTTCGCTGACCCTCAACACTGGGGCCCCACAAGGGTGTGTGCTCAGCCCTCTCCTTTACTCCCTGTTCACCCATGACTGCGTGGCTATGTATGCGTCCAACTCAATCATCAAGTTTGCAGACGACACAACAGTAGTGGGCTTGATAACCAACAACAACGAGGCAACCTACAGGGAGGAGGTGAGGGCACTTGGAGTGTGGTGTCAGGAAAACAACCTCTCACTCAACGTCAACAAAACAAAGGAGATGATCGTGGACATCAGGAAACAGCAGAGGGAGCAACCCCCTATCCACATCGATGGGACAGCAGTGGAGATGGTGGAAAGTTTTAAGTTCCTCGGCGTACACATCACGGACAAACTGAAATGGCCCACCCACACAGCGCCTCTTCAACCTCAAAACCCTGACTAACTTTTACAGATGCACAATCGAGAGCATCCTGTCGGGCTGTATCACCGCCTGGTACGGAAACTGCACCACCCTCAACCGCAAGGCTCTCCAGAGGGTAGTGAGGTCTGCACAACGCATCACTGGGGGCAAACTACCTGCCCTCCATGACACCTACAGCACCCGATGTCACAGGAAGGCCAAAAATATCATCAAGGACAACAACCACCCGAGCCACTTCCTGTTCACACCGCTATCATCCAGAAGGCGAGGTCAGTACAGGTGCATCAAAGCTGGGACTGAGAGACTGAAAAACAGCTTCTATCTCAAGGCCATCAGACTGTTAACCTCTCTGGGAAATGTGGGACCCCGCGGGACATACTATTCAACAGCCAGTGAAATAGCAGGGCGCCAAATTCAAAACAAAAATCTCATAATTCAAATTTTTCAAACATACAACTATTTTACACCATTTTAAAGATGAATTGTTAGATTACTTGTTAGATTTCTGTGTATTAGGTAGTTGGTGGGGAATTGTTAGATTACTTGTTAGATTTGTGTGTATTAGGTAGTTGTCGGGAATTGTTAGATTACTTGTTAGATTTGTGTGTATTAGGTAGTTGGTGGGGAATTGTTAGATTACTTGTTAGATTTGTGTGTATTAGGTAGTTGGTGGGGAATTGTTAGATTACTTGTTAGATTTGTGTGTATTAGGTAGTTGGTGGGGAATTGTTAGATTACTTGTTAGATTTGTGTGTATTAGGTAGTTGTCGGGAATTGTTAGATTACTTGTTAGATTTGTGTGTATTAGGTAGTTGGTGGGGAATTGTTAGATTACTTGTTAGATTTGTGTGTATTAGGTAGTTGGTGGGGAATTGTTAGATTACTTGTTAGATTTGTGTGTATTAGGTAGTTGTCGGGAATTGTTAGATTACTTGTTAGATTCGTGTGTATTAGGTAGTTGTCGGGAATTGTTAGATATTACTTGTTAGATATTTCTGCACTGTTGGAACTAGAACCACAAGCATTTCGCTACACTCGCATTAACATCTGCTAACCATGTGTATGTGACCAATAATTTGATCGGATTTGAGATGATGTAAATACATTTCACTGGTCATGCTTACCGGTCTATTCCCCACTTTACATAATTTAGTGGAATTAAATTGGTGCGTGTGTACAGTATAGTCGTATCTTATTTATCACACGCGTACATCATACAGATACAGAGCCTTTGAGTGGAAATCTGTCAGACAACGCAAGAGCTGCTGCTTCTGCATCTTGTGCTGCTTCCAAGATAACTGGGAACTCCTTACCTCTTCATACGATCAAGACAACTGGGAACTCCTTACCTCTTCATACGATCAAGACAACTGGGAACTCCTTACCTCTTCATACAATCAAGACAACTGGGAACTCCTTACTTCTTCATACGATCAAGACAACTGGGAACTCCTTACCTCTTCATACGATCAAGACAACTGGGAACTCCTTACCTCTTCATACGATCAAGACAACTGGGAACTCCTTACCTCTTCATACGATCAAGACAACTGGGAACTCCTTACCTCTTCATACGATCAAGACAACTGGGAACTCCTTACTTCTTCATACGATCAAGACAACTGGGAACTCCTTACCTCTTCATACGATCAAGACAACTGGGAACTCCTTACCTCTTCATACGATCAAGACAACTGGGAACTCCTTACCTCTTCATACGATCAAGACAACTGGGAACTCCTTACTTCTTCATACGATCAAGACAACTGGGAACTCCTTACCTCTTCATACGATCAAGACAACTGGGAACTCCTTACCTCTTCATACGATCAAGACAACTGGGAACTCCTTACTTCTTCATACGATCAAGACAACTGGGAACTCCTTACCTCTTCATACGATCAAGACAACTGGGAACTCCTTACCTCTTCATACGATCAAGACAACTGGGAACTCCTTACCTCTTCATACGATCAAGACAACTGGGAACTCCTTACCTCTTCATACGATCAAGACAAGTGGGAACTCCTTACCTCTTCATACGATCAAGACAACTGGGAACTCCTTACCTCTTCATACGATCAAGACAACTGGGAACTCCTTACCTCTTCATACGATCAAGACAACTGGGAACTCCTTACTTCTTCATACGATCAAGACAACTGGGAACTCCTTACCTCTTCATACGATCAAGACAACTGGGAACTCCTTACCTCTTCATACGATCAAGACAACTGGGAACTCCTTACCTCTTCATACGATCAAGACAACTGGGAACTCCTTACCTCTTCATACGATCAAGACAACTGGGAACTCCTTACCTCTTCATACGATCAAGACAACTGGGAACTCCTTACCTCTTCATACGATCAAGACAACTGGGAACTCCTTACCTCTTCATACGATCAAGACAACTGGGAACTCCTTACCTCTTCATACGATCAAGACAACTGGGAATTCCTTACTTCTTCATACGATCAAGACAATTCCTATTGCATGCTACATATTTAAATGCCCTCAAAAACAGATATTTATCTTGTTTCAGTCTTGGGAACAAGCTATATCTGTTCCTGTTGATCAGGCAACAGCTAGAGTTTTCACAAGAGGCTGTGTTTACATCGAAGGTAGAAGCAGGCCATTGGCTGCCTTCATCACCAGGGGTGTTTATGGGAGTTCTGATTGATTCCAAGTTTAACACTTTGGCAAATTTGTGTTGAAATATTTTTTATGAGAAAATGTGCAAGAATTGAAGGTGCCAACTGTTATAGTCATCATAAAATAGTTTTACAGTCGTATATAAAAAAATCATCTCCTTCCTCGGCGGGGCTTCGGCCCACCACCCTATGTGTGCACTTCTCCTTCAGCATCTGTTTTAGCATGAGATACGACCCCCACAGGAAAGGCCTGGTTTCCATGGTGACACCCTCCCCTCAGAGGAAATGTAATGTGTCCAAATTCTGCTGACTCATTGAGTCAATCACATGCGCAATCACACACACACACACACACACACACACACACACACACACACACACACACACACACACACACACACACACACACACACACACACACCGTCTCCAATCACAAGAGTCTTCAGTCGGTCTGTCTGTGACTGATTGAGTGTGTCTCTGTGTGTCTCTGTCTGCTTTGTGAGTGAGTGTGTTTCATTGTCGTGTGTGCTGTGCGTATGGTGTGTGTGTGTTGGCTGGGTGCCCCAGTCAGAGCAGAGCTGGTTAAGTCAGGAAGGCCTGGAGTAGACAGGATTTAGAGGGATAACTGGGAGCAGAGCAGTACTACTCCACTCACCCTACAGACCAACAGAGGATAGCTTTCTATTGGACTGGCCTATTGTGGCCTAGCTTTCCCTTTCACACTGGCTCACATCTTTTTCATGTCTGTTATTTCACCCAGCCCACTGTTGTGTGAGGGGATGAGAGATGGGGAGACCGAGAGAGTAGAGACCCCTTCCCCTCTCTCTTTCCTTCACTTTCTCTCCTGATAAGCATATCTACCCTCAGCCGCTGGGCTAGAGAACAACAGGCCCTGTGTGTGTGTGTGTGTGTGTGTGTGTGTGTGTGTGTGTGTGTGTGTGTGTGTGTGTGTGTGTGTGTGTGTGTGTGTGTGTGTGTGTGTGTGTGTGTGTGTGTGTGTGATCAGTGGCAACCAGTCTCATGTGGGTCAGCAGCCACAGATCAGAATGACTTTTCTGGACGTCTCAACTCTCCTTCCTCTAGAGTTGGGAGGAGTTAGAACAGACCACTAGTGTTGGGAGGAGTTAGAACAGACCACTAGTGTTGGGAGGAGTTAGAACAGACCTCTAGTGTTGGGAGGAGTTAGAACAGACCTCTAGTGTTGGGAGGAGTTAGAACAGACCTCTAGTGTTGGGAGGAGTTAGAACAGACCTCTAGTGTTGGGAGGAGTTAGAACAGACCTCTAGTGTTGGGAGGAGTTAGAACAGACCTCTAGTGTTGGGAGGAGTTAGAACAGACCTCTAGTGTTGGGAGGAGTTAGAACAGACCTCTAGTGTTGGGAGGAGTTAGAACAGACCTCTAGTGTTGGGAGGAGTTAGAACAGACCTCTAGTGTTGGGAGGAGTTAGAACAGACCTCTAGTGTTGGGAGGAGTTAGAACAGATCTCTAGTGTTGGGAGGAGTTAGAACAGACCTCTAGTGTTGGGAGGAGTTAGAACAGACCTCTAGTGTTGGGAGGAGTTAGAACAGACCTCTAGTGTTGGGAGGAGTTAGAACAGACCTCTAGTGTTGGGAGGAGTTAGAACAGACCTCTAGTGTTGGGAGGAGTTAGAACAGACCTCTAGTGTTGGGAGGAGTTAGAACAGACCTCTAGTGTTGGGAGGAGTTAGAACAGACCACTAGTGTTGGGGGGAGTTAGAACAGACCTCTAGTGTTGGGAGGAGTTAGAACGGACCACTAGTGTTGGGAGGAGTTAGAACAGATCTCTAGTGTTGGGAGGAGTTAGAACAGACCTCTAGTGTTGGGAGGAGTTAGAACAGACCTCTAGTGTTGGGAGGAGTTAGAACAGACCTCTAGTGTTGGGAGGAGTTAGAACAGACCTCTAGTGTTGGGAGGAGTTAGAACAGATCTCTAGTGTTGGGAGGAGTTAGAACGGACCTCTAGTGTTGGGAGGAGTTAGAACAGACCTCTAGTGTTGGGAGGAGTTAGAACAGACCTCTAGTGTTGGGAGGAGTTAGAACGGACCTCTAGTGTTGGGAGGAGTTAGAACAGACCTCTAGTGTTGGGAGGAGTTAGAACGGACCTCTAGTGTTGGGAGGAGTTAGAACGGACCTCTAGTGTTGGGAGGAGTTAGAACGGACCTCTAGTGTTGGGAGGAGTTAGAACGGACCTCTAGTGTTGGGAGGAGTTAGAACGGACCTCTAGTGTTGGGAGGAGTTAGAACGGACCTCTAGTGTTGGGAGGAGTTAGAACAGACCTCTAGTGTTGGGAGGAGTTAGAACAGACCTCTAGTGTTGGGAGGAGTTAGAACAGACCTCTAGTGTTGGGAGGAGTTAGAACGGACCTCTAGTGTTGGGAGGAGTTAGAACGGACCTCTAGTGTTGGGAGGAGTTAGAACGGACCTCTAGTGTTGGGAGGAGTTAGAACGGACCTCTAGTGTTGGGAGGAGTTAGAACAGACCTCTAGTGTTGGGAGGAGTTAGAACAGATCTCTAGTGTTGGGAGGAGTTAGAACGGACCTCTAGTGTTGGGAGGAGTTAGAACGGACCTCTAGTGTTGGGAGGAGTTAGAACAGACCTCTAGTGTTGGGAGGAGTTAGAACAGACCTCTAGTGTTGGGAGGAGTTAGAACAGACCTCTAGTGTTGGGAGGAGTTAGAACAGACCTCTAGTGTTGGGAGGAGTTAGAACAGACCTCTAGTGTTGCGAGGAGTTAGAACAGACCTCTAGTGTTGGGAGGAGTTAGAACAGACCTCTAGTGTTGGGAGGAGTTAGAACAGACCTCTAGTGTTGGGAGGAGTTAGAACAGACCTCTAGTGTTGGGAGGAGTTAGAACAGACCTCTAGTGTTGGGAGGAGTTAGAACAGACCTCTAGTGTTGGGAGGAGTTAGAACGGACCTCTAGTGTTGGGAGGAGTTAGAACAGACCACTAGTGTTGGGAGGAGTTAGAACAGACCTCTAGTGTTGGGAGGAGTTAGAACAGACCTCTAGTGTTGGGAGGAGTTAGAACAGACCTCTAGTGTTGGGAGGAGTTAGAACAGACCTCTAGTGTTGGGAGGAGTTAGAACAGACCTCTAGTGTTGGGAGGAGTTAGAACAGACCTCTAGTGTTGGGAGGAGTTAGAACGGACCTCTAGTGTTGGGAGGAGTTAGAACGGACCTCTAGAGTTGGGAGGAGTTAGAACGGACCTCTAGTGTTGGGAGGAGTTAGAACGGACCTCTAGTGTTGGGGGGAGTTAGAACGGACCTCTAGTGTTGGGGGGAGTTAGAACGGACTTCTAGTGTTGGGAGGAGTTAGAACGGACCTCTAGTGTTGGGGGGAGTTAGAACGGACCTCTAGTGTTGGGAGGAGTTAGAACGGACCTCTAGTGTTGGGAGGAGTTAGAACGGACCACTAGTGTTGGGAGGAGTTAGAACGGACCTCTAGTGTTGGGAGGAGTTAGAACAGACCTCTAGTGTTGGGAGGAGTTAGAACAGACCTCTAGTGTTGGGAGGAGTTAGAACAGACCTCTAGTGTTGGGAGGAGTTAGAACAGACCTCTAGTGTTGGGAGGAGTTAGAACAGACCTCTAGTGTTGGGAGGAGTTAGAACAGACCTCTAGTGTTGGGAGGAGTTAGAACAGACCTCTAGTGTTGGGAGGAGTTAGAACAGACATCTAGTGTTGGGAGGAGTTAGAACAGACCTCTAGTGTTGGGAGGAGTTAGAACAGACCTCTAGTGTTGGGAGGAGTTAGAACGGACCTCTAGTGTTGGGAGGAGTTAGAACGGGCCTCTAGTGTTGGGAGGAGTTAGAACGGGCCTCTAGTGTTGGGGGGAGTTAGAACGGACCTCTAGTGTTGGGGGGAGTTAGAACGGACCTCTAGTGTTGGGGGGAGTTAGAACGGACCTCTAGTGTTGGGGGGAGTTAGAACGGACCTCTAGTGTTGGGGGGAGTTAGAACGGACCTCTAGTGTTGGGGGGAGTTAGAACGGACCTCTAGTGTTGGGAGGAGTTAGAACGGACCTCTAGTGTTGGGAGGAGTTAGAACGGACCTCTAGTGTTGGGGGGAGTTAGAACGGACCTCTAGTGTTGGGGGGAGTTAGAACGGACCTCTAGTGTTGGGAGGAGTTAGAACGGACCTCTAGTGTTGGGAGGAGTTAGAACGGACCTCTAGTGTTGGGAGGAGTTAGAACGGACCTCTAGTGTTGGGAGGAGTTAGAACGGACCTCTAGTGTTGGGAGGAGTTAGAACGGACCTCTAGTGTTGGGAGGAGTTAGAACGGACCTCTAGTGTTGGGAGGAGTTAGAACGGACCTCTAGTGTTGGGAGGAGTTAGAACGGACCTCTAGTGTTGGGAGGAGTTAGAACGGACCTCTAGTGTTGGGAGGAGTTAGAACAGACCTCTAGTGTTGGGAGGAGTTAGAACAGACCTCTAGTGTTGGGAGGAGTTAGAACAGACCTCTAGTGTTGGGAGGAGTTAGAACAGACCTCTAGTGTTGGGAGGAGTTAGAACAGACATCTAGTGTTGGGAGGAGTTAGAACAGACCTCTAGTGTTGGGAGGAGTTAGAACAGACCTCTAGTGTTGGGAGGAGTTAGAACGGACCTCTAGTGTTGGGAGGAGTTAGAACGGGCCTCTAGTGTTGGGGGGAGTTAGAACGGACCTCTAGTGTTGGGGGGAGTTAGAACGGACCTCTAGTGTTGGGGGGAGTTAGAACGGACCTCTAGTGTTGGGGGGAGTTAGAACGGACCTCTAGTGTTGGGAGGAGTTAGAACGGACCTCTAGTGTTGGGAGGAGTTAGAACGGACCTCTAGTGTTGGGAGGAGTTAGAACGGACCTCTAGTGTTGGGGGGAGTTAGAACGGACCTCTAGTGTTGGGGGGAGTTAGAACGGACCTCTAGTGTTGGGAGGAGTTAGAACGGACCTCTAGTGTTGGGAGGAGTTAGAACGGACCTCTAGTGTTGGGAGGAGTTAGAACGGACCTCTAGTGTTGGGAGGAGTTAGAACGGACCTCTAGTGTTGGGAGGAGTTAGAACGGACCTCTAGTGTTGGGAGGAGTTAGAACGGACCTCTAGTGTTGGGAGGAGTTAGAACAGACCTCTAGTGTTGGGAGGAGTTAGAACGGACCTCTAGTGTTGGGAGGAGTTAGAACGGACCTCTAGTGTTGGGAGGAGTTAGAACGGACCTCTAGTGTTGGGAGGAGTTAGAACAGACCTCTAGTGTTGGGAGGAGTTAGAACAGACCTCTAGTGTTGGGAGGAGTTAGAACAGACCTCTAGTGTTGGGGGGAGTTAGAACGGACCTCTAGTGTTGGGAGGAGTTAGAACAGACCTCTAGTGTTGGGAGGAGTTAGAACGGACCTCTAGTGTTGGGAGGAGTTAGAACGGACCTCTAGTGTTGGGAGGAGTTAGAACAGACCTCTAGTGTTGGGAGGAGTTAGAACAGACCTCTAGAGTTGGGAGGAGTTAGAACAGACCTCTAGTGTTGGGAGGAGTTAGAACAGACCTCTAGTGTTGGGAGGAGTTAGAACAGTCCTCTAGTGTTGGGAGGAGTTAGAACAGACCTCTAGTGTTGGGGGGAGTTAGAACGGACCACTAGTGTTGGGAGGAGTTAGAACAGACCTCTAGTGTTGGGAGGAGTTAGAACAGACCTCTAGTGTTGGGAGGAGTTAGAACGGACCTCTAGTGTTGGGAGGAGTTAGAACAGACCTCTAGTGTTGGGAGGAGTTAGAACGGACCTCTAGTGTTGGGAGGAGTTAGAACAGACCACTAGTGTTGGGGGGAGTTAGAACAGACCTCTAGTGTTGGGAGGAGTTAGAACAGACCTCTAGTGTTGGGAGGAGTTAGAACAGACCTCTAGTGTTGGGAGGAGTTAGAACGGACCTCTAGTGTTGGGAGGAGTTAGAGCGGACCTCTAGTGTTGGGGGGAGTTAGAACAGACCTCTAGTGTTGGGAAGAGTTAGAACAGACCACTAGTGTTGGGAGGAGTTAGAACAGACCTCTAGTGTTGGGGGGAGTTAGAACAGACCTCTAGTGTTGGGAGGAGTTAGAACAGACCTCTAGTGTTGGGAGGAGTTAGAACAGACCTCTAGTGTTGGGAGGAGTTAGAACAGACCTCTAGTGTTGGGAGGAGTTAGAACAGACCTCTAGTGTTGGGAGGAGTTAGAACAGACCTCTAGTGTTGGGAGGAGTTAGAACAGACCTCTAGTGTTGGGAGGAGTTAGAACAGACCTCTAGTGTTGGGAGGAGTTAGAACAGACCTCTAGTGTTGGGGGGAGTTAGAACAGACCTCTAGTGTTGGGAGGAGTTAGAACAGACCTCTAGAGTTGGGAGGAGTTAGAACAGATCTCTAGTGTTGGGAGGAGTTAGAACAGACCTCTAGTGTTGGGAGGAGTTAGAACAGACCTCTAGTGTTGGGAGGAGTTAGAACAGACCTCTAGTGTTGGGGGGAGTTAGAACGGACCTCTAGTGTTGGGGGGAGTTAGAACGGACCTCTAGTGTTGGGAGGAGTTAGAACGGACCTCTAGTGTTGGGAGGAGTTAGAACGGACCTCTAGTGTTGGGAGGAGTTAGAACAGACCTCTAGTGTTGGGGGGAGTTAGAACAGATCTCTAGTGTTGGGAGGAGTTAGAACAGATCTCTAGTGTTGGGAGGAGTTAGAACAGACCTCTAGTGTTGGGGGGAGTTAGAACAGATCTCTAGTGTTGGGAGGAGTTAGAACAGATCTCTAGTGTTGGGAGGAGTTAGAACAGACCTCTAGTGTTGGGAGGAGTTAGAACAGACCTCTAGTGTTGGGAGGAGTTAGAACAGACCTCTAGTGTTGGGAGGAGTTAGAACGGACCTCTAGTGTTGGGAGGAGTTAGAACGGACCTCTAGTGTTGGGAGGAGTTAGAACGGACCTCTAGTGTTGGGAGGAGTTAGAACGGACCTCTAGTGTTGGGAGGAGTTAGAACGGACCTCTAGTGTTGGGGGGAGTTAGAACAGACCTCTAGTGTTGGGAGGAGTTAGAACAGACCTCTAGTGTTGGGAGGAGTTAGAACAGACCTCTAGTGTTGGGGGGAGTTAGAACAGACCTCTAGTGTTGGGAGGAGTTAGAACAGACCTCTAGTGTTGGGAGGAGTTAGAACAGACCTCTAGTGTTGGGAGGAGTTAGAACAGACCACTAGTGTTGGGAGGAGTTAGAACAGACCTCTAGTGTTGGGAGGAGTTAGAACAGACCTCTAGTGTTGGGAGGAGTTAGAACAGACCTCTAGTGTTGGGAGGAGTTAGAACAGACCTCTAGTGTTGGGAGGAGTTAGAACAGACCTCTAGTGTTGGGAGGAGTTAGAACAGATCTCTAGTGTTGGGAGGAGTTAGAACAGACCTCTAGTGTTGGGAGGAGTTAGAACAGACCTCTAGTGTTGGGAGGAGTTAGAACAGACCTCTAGTGTTTGGGGGAGTTAGAACAGACCTCTAGTGTTGGGAGGAGTTAGAACAGACCTCTAGTGTTGGGAGGAGTTAGAACAGACCTCTAGTGTTGGGAGGAGTTAGAACAGACCTCTAGTGTTGGGAGGAGTTAGAACAGACCTCTAGTGTTGGGAGGAGTTAGAACAGACCTCTAGTGTTGGGAGGAGTTAGAACAGACCTCTAGTGTTGGGAGGAGTTAGAACAGATCTCTAGTGTTGGGAGGAGTTAGAACAGACCTCTAGTGTTGGGAGGAGTTAGAACAGACCTCTAGTGTTGGGAGGAGTTAGAACAGACCTCTAGTGTTGGGAGGAGTTAGAACAGACCTCTAGTGTTGGGAGGAGTTAGAACGGACCTCTAGAGTTGGGAGGAGTTAGAACAGACCTCTAGTGTTGGGAGGAGTTAGAACAGACCTCTAGTGTTGGGAGGAGTTAGAACAGACCTCTAGTGTTGGGAGGAGTTAGAACAGACCTCTAGTGTTGGGAGGAGTTAGAACAGACCTCTAGTGTTGGGAGGAGTTAGAACAGACCTCTAGTGTTGGGAGGAGTTAGAACAGACCTCTAGTGTTGGGAGGAGTTAGAACAGACCTCTAGTGTTGGGAGGAGTTAGAACAGACCTCTAGTGTTGGGAGGAGTTAGAACAGACCTCTAGTGTTGGGAGGAGTTAGAACAGACCTCTAGTGTTGGGAGGAGTTAGAACAGACCTCTAGTGTTGGGAGGAGTTAGAACAGACCTCTAGTGTTGGGAGGAGTTAGAACAGACCTCTAGTGTTGGGAGGAGTTAGAACAGACCTCTAGAGTTGGGAGGAGTTAGAACAGACCTCTAGTGTTGGGAGGAGTTAGAACAGACCTCTAGTGTTGGGAGGAGTTAGAACAGATCTCTAGTGTTGGGAGGAGTTAGAACAGACCTCTAGTGTTGGGAGGAGTTAGAACAGACCTCTAGTGTTGGGAGGAGTTAGAACAGACCTCTAGTGTTGGGAGGAGTTAGAACAGACCTCTAGTGTTGGGAGGAGTTAGAACAGACCTCTAGTGTTGGGAGGAGTTAGAACAGTCCTCTAGTGTTGGGAGGAGTTAGAACAGACCTCTAGTGTTGGGAGGAGTTAGAACAGACCTCTAGTGTTGGGAGGAGTTAGAACAGACCTCTAGTGTTGGGAGGAGTTAGAACAGTCCTCTAGTGTTGGGAGGAGTTAGAACAGACCTCTAGTGTTGGGAGGAGTTAGAACAGACCTCTAGTGTTGGGAGGAGTTAGAACAGACCTCTAGTGTTGGGAGGAGTTAGAACAGACCTCTAGTGTTGGGAGGAGTTAGAACAGACCTCTAGTGTTGGGAGGAGTTAGAACAGTCCTCTAGTGTTGGGAGGAGTTAGAACAGACCTCTAGTGTTGGGAGGAGTTAGAACAGACCTCTAGTGTTGGGAGGAGTTAGAACAGACCTCTAGTGTTGGGAGGAGTTAGAACAGACCTCTAGTGTTGGGAGGAGTTAGAACAGACCTCTAGTGTTGGGAGGAGTTAGAACAGACCTCTAGTGTTGGGAGGAGTTAGAACAGACCTCTAGTGTTGGGAGGAGTTAGAACAGATCTCTAGTGTTGGGAGGAGTTAGAACGGGCCTCTAGTGTTGGGGGGAGTTAGAACAGACCACTTGGCCTGTCACACTTCTACAATTACAATACCGTGTGAGTGTGTGTGAGTGTGTGTGTGTGTGTGTGTGTGTGTGTGTGTGTTAAGCTTTGTGCACTGTGTGAAGAAGTTCTAATTGAAATATTGCATTGCTACTGGTGCTGGTCCAGGTTAGGTGTGTGTGTGTGATTGTGCATGTGATTGTGACTGTGTGTGTCTGGGTCTGTGCCTAGTGGATGGTGGTTACACTTTACAGCAGCCAACAGGCTATTGAGTGGCTCATGTATTAATCCAACTTTATCGGTGTAGAATCTGTAGTGAGAGAGGATGGAGGGCTGGGGGTTGCAGACAGACAGACAGACAGACAGACAGACAAAGCAGTTGTGCGTTTCTGTGTGTGTTTATGTAAAACCATATCCCAGGGGGTGATGGTGGTACCCAGCCCAGAGTGTATCAACCTGCCCCATGGCTTCTGGGTTTTTACTGGAAGAGGAAGCGAGTGTGGTCATGTGACTAAAAATATTCAACATTTTCCCGCATGAGTAATTTGGCTGGGAATGCCAACCCAGCTGGGATTGAGAACGTTGGGAATGTCATGCTGGCGTCAGAAACATGAAGAAAATGAGAAATGTTCGGAAGAGGAGAAGAGAATAGGAAAAGAGAGCAGAGAGGATATGAAGAGAGGGGATGAGAGGAGAAGAGGGGAGGAGAATCCCCGAGACGACTAGGGGAAAAATCTGTCGATGTGCCCTTGAGCATTACATTTTATTCATTTTAGCAGATGCTCTTATCCAGAGCGACTTACAGTAGTGAATGCATACATTTCATAATTATTATTTTTTTCCCCCTTACTGGTCCCCCATGGGAATCGAACCCACAACCCTGGCGTTGCAAACACCATGCTCTGCCAACTGAGCCACACGGGACCAATGTTCAAAGCACCTAACCCTAATTGCTCCTGTAAGTCGCTCTGGATAAGAGTGTCTGCAAAATGAAAAATTAGAAGAGGGGATGAGAGAGGGGACGAAGGGGAGAGGGGATGAGAGGAGAGAATAAGATGATAGGAGGAGACGGGATAAGAGGAAAGGAGATAAGGGGGGAGAATGAGTTGAAGGGAAGAAGGAGGGGAGAGAGCGAGAGGGATTAATACATCTGGACTGTGACTACAGGATATAACCTACTGTAGCTAGAGGACAAGAGATCTGGACTGTGACTACAGGATATAACCTACTGTAGCTAGAGGACAAGAGATCTGGACTGTGACTACAGGATATAACCTACTGTAGCTTGAGGACAAGAGATCTGGACTGTGACTACAGGATATAACCTACTGTAGCTAGAGGACAAGAGATCTGGACTGTGACTACAGGATATAACCTACTGTAGCTAGAGGACAAGAGATCTGGACTGTGACTACAGGATATAACCTACTGTAGCTAGAGGACAAGAGATCTGGACTGTGACTACAGGATATAACCTACTGTAGCTAGAGGACAAGAGATCTGGACTGTGACTACAGGATATAACCTACTGTAGCTAGAGGACAAGAGATCTGGACTGTGACTACAGGATATAACCTACTGTAGCTAGAGGACAAGAGATCTGGACTGTGACTACAGGATATAACCTACTGTAGCTAGAGGACAAGAGATCTGGACTGTGACTACAGGATATAACCTACTGTAGCTAGAGGACAAGAGATCTGGACTGTGACTACAGGATATAACCTACTGTAGCTAGAGGACAAGAGATCTGGACTGTGACTACAGGATATAACCTACTGTAGCTAGAGGACAAGAGATCTGGACTGTCACTACAGGATATAACCTACTGTTGCTCTCTCTCTCTCACTCTCTCTGTGATGTCACAGTGTGTGTGTGTGTGTGTGTGTGTGTGGTGTGTGTGTGTGTGTGTGTGTGTGTGTGTGTGTGTGTGTGTGTGTGTGGATGGTAGGTCCAGATTGGTTTGTGTGTGTGTGTTGATGGCAGGTCCAGATTGGTGTGTGTGTAGATGATAGGTATTCCTTAAAGAGGTGGGGTTTCAGGTGTCTCCGGAAGGTGGTGATTGACTCCGCTGTCCTGGCGTCGTGAGGGAGCTTGTTCCACCATTGGGGTGCCAGAGCAGCGAACAGTTTTGACTGGGCTGAGCGGGAACTGTGCTTCCTCAGAGGTAGGGAGGCGAGCAGGCCAGAGGTGGATGAACACAGTGCCCTTGTTTGGGTGTAGGGCCTGATCAGAGCCTGAAGGTACGGAGGTGCCGTTCCCCTCACAACTCCGTAGGCAAGCACCATGGTCTTGTAGCGGATGCGAGCTTCAACTGGAAGCCAGTGGAGAGAGTGGAGAAGCGGGGTGACATGAGAGAACTTGGGAAGGTTGAACACCAGACGGGCTGCGGCGTTCTGGATGAGTTGTAGGGGTTTAATGGCACAGGCAGGGAGCCCAACCAACAGCGAGTTGCAGTAATCCAGACGGGAGATGACAAGTGCCTGGATTAGGACCTGCGCCGCTTCCTGTGTGAGGCAGGGTCGTACTCTGCGAATGTTGTAGAGCATGAACCTACAGGATCGGGTCACCGCCTTGATGTTAGTGGAGAACGACAGGGTGTTGTCCAGGGTCACGCCGAGGCTCTTAGCACTCTGGGAGGAGGACACAATGGAGTTGTCAACCGTGATGGCGAGATCATGGAACGGGCAGTCTTTCCCCGGGAGGAAGAGCAGCTCCGTCTTGCCGAGGTTCAGCTTGAGGTGGTGATCCGTCATCCACACTGATATGTCTGCCAGACATGCAGAGATGCGATTCGCCACCTGGTTGTCAGAAGGGGGAAAGGAGAAGATTAATTGTGTGTCGTCTGCATAGCAATGATAGGAGAGACCATGTGAGGATATGACAGAGCCAAGTGACTTGGTGTATAGCGAGAATAGGAGAGGGCCTAGAACAGAGCCCTGGGGGACACCAGTGGTGAGAGCACGTGGTGCGGAGACAGATTCTCGCCACGCCACCTGGTAGGAGCGACCTGTCAGGTAGGACGCAATCCAAGCGTGGGCCGCGCCGGAGATGCCCAGCTCGGAGAGGGTGGAGAGGAGGATCTGATGGTTCACAGTATCAAAGGCAGCAGATAGGTCTAGAAGGATGAGAGCAGAGGAGAGAGAGTTAGCTTTAGCAGTGCGGAGAGCCTCCGTGACACAGAGAAGAGCAGTCTCAGTTGAATGCCCAGTCTTGAAACCTGACTGATTAGGATCAAGAAGGTCATTCTGAGAGAGATAGCAAGAGAGCTGGCCAAGGACGGCACGTTCAAGAGTTTTGGAGAGAAAAGAAAGAAGGGATACTGGTCTGTAGTTGTTGACATCGGAGGGATCGAGTGTAGGTTTTTTCAGAAGGGGTGCAACTCTCGCTCTCTTGAAGACGGAAGGGACGTAGCCAGCGGTCAAGGATGAGTTGATGAGCGAGGTGAGGAAGGGGAGAAGGTCTCCGGAAATGGTCTGGAGAAGAGAGGAGGGGATAGGGTCAAGTGGGCAGGTTGTTGGGCGGCCGGCCGTCACAAGACGCGAGATTTCATCTGGAGAGAGAGGGGAGAAAGAGGTCAAAGCACAGGGTAGGGCAGTGTGAGCAGGACCAGCGGTGTCGTTTGACTTAGCAAACGAGGATCGGATGTCGTCAACCTTCTTTTCAAAATGGTTGACGAAGTCATCCGCAGAGAGGGAGGGAGGAAGGGGGAGGAGGATTCAGGAGGGAGGAGAAGGTAGCAAAGAGCTTCCCAGGGTTAGAGGCAGATGCTTGGAATTTAGAGTGGTAGAAAGTGGCTTTAGCAGCAGAGACAGAAGAGGAAAATGTAGAGGAGGGAGTGAAAGGATGCCAGGGCCGCAGGGAGGCAAGTTTTCCTCCATTTCCGCTCGGCTGCCCGGAGCCCTGTTCTGTGAGCTCGCAGTGAGTCGTCGAGCCACGGAGCAGGAGGGGAGGACCGAGCCGGCCTGGAGGATAGGGGACAGAGAAAATCAAAGGATGCAGAGAGGGAGGAGAGGAGGGTTGAGGAGGCAGAATCAGGAGATAGGTTGGAGAAGGTTTGAGCAGAGGGAAGAGATGATAGGATGGAAGAGGAGAGAGTAGCGGGAGAGAGAGCGCGAAGGTTGGGGCGGCGCAATACCATCCGAGTAGGGTCAGAGTGAGAAGTGTTGGATGAGAGCGAGAGGGAAAAGGATACAAGGTAGTGGTCGGAGACTTGGAGGGGAGTTGCAATGAGATTAGTGGAGGAACAGCATCTAGTAAAGATGAGGTCAAGCGTATTGCCTGCCTTGTGAGTAGGGGGGGGAAGGTGAGAGGGTGAGGTCAAAAGAGGAGAGGAGTGGAAAGAAGGAGGCAGAGAGGAATGAGTCAAAGGTAGACGTGGGGAGGTTAAAGTCACCCAGAACTGTGAGAGGTGAGCCATCCTCAGGAAAGGAACTTATCAAGGCGTCAAGCTCATTGATGAACTCTCCAAGGGAACCTGGAGGGCGATAAATGATAAGGATGTTAAACTTGAAAGGGCTGGTAACTGTGACATCATGGAATTCAAATGAGGAGATAGACAGATGGGTCAGGGGAGAAAGAGAGAATGTCCACTTGGGAGAGATGAGGATTCCAGTGCCACCACCCCGCTGGCTCGATGCTCTAGGGGTATGCGAGAACACGTGGGCAGACGAGGAGAGAGCAGTAGGAGTAGCAGTGTTATCTGTGGTAATCCATGTTTCCGTCAGCGCCAGGAAGTCTAGGGACTGGAGGGTAGCATAGGCTGAGATGAACTCAGCCTTGTTGGCCGCAGACCGGCAGTTCCAGAGGGCTGCCGGAGACCTGGAACTCCACGTGGGTCGTGCGCGCTGGGACCACCAGGTTAGAGTGGCAGCAGCCACGCGGTGTGAAGCGTCTGTATGGCCTGTGCAGAGGGGAGAGAACAGGGATAGACAGACACATAGTTGACAAGCTACAGAAGAGGCTACGCTAATGCAAAGGAGATTGGAATGACAAGTGGACTACACGTCTCGAATGTTCAGAAAGTTAAGCGTTACGTTGCAAAAATCTTATTGACTAAAATGATTAAAATGATACAGTACTGCTGGCTGGTGGAGTAGGCTAGCTAGCAGTGGCTGCGTTGTTGACTTTGAACGTGTAGCTGGCTAGGTAACCTCGATAGTTTCAGTACTACACCTTGTCATGATACAAAAGCAACTTTGTAGCTAGCTAACATAACACTAATCAAGACGTTCCTTTGTAATGTATTTAGTCATGAACCTATCTTATTTATAACACGCGCACCTCATACAGATACAGAGCTGCTGCTACAGCTCCTCAAACAGCTCCTCAAACAACTCCTCAAACAGCTCCTCAAACAATTCCTCAAACAGCTCCTCAAACAGCTCCTCAAGCAGCTCCTCAAGCAGCTCCTCAAACAATTCCTCAAGCAGCTCCTCAAGCAGCTCCTCAAACAGCTCCTCAAACAGCTCCTCAAGCAGCTCCTCAAACAGCACCTCAAACAGCTCCTCAAACAACTCCTCAAACAGCTCCTCAAACATTTCCTCAAACAGCTCCTCAAACAGCTCCTCAAACAACTCCTCAAACAATTCCTCAAACAGCTCCTCAAGCAGCTCCTTAAACAGCTCCTCAAGCAGCTCCTCAAACAGCTCCTCAAACAGCTCCTCAAACAGCTCCTCAAACAACTCCTCAAACAGCTCCTCAAACAGCTCCTCAAACAACTCCTCAAACAACTCCTCAAACAGCTCCTCAAACAGCTCCTCAAACAGCTCCTCAAACAGCTCCTCAAACAACTCCTCAAACAGCTCCTCAAACAGCTCCTCAAACAGCTCCTCAAACAGCTCCTCAAACAGCTCCTCAAACAGCTCCTTCGTTGCTGCTGGAGTGAAACATTATTTTATAAGCTCAATCATTGCACAACAATTTGAAATGCAATCGCGTGTTAAAAACAGTTTTTATGGCCACAATTAAAAAGAGCTACTATTTATTTATTTTTTTACTGGTAACTGAAGCGTGCTTCCCATTCGCTATTCAAGTCCATAGACAACGGTAGCCAGGCTTCAGCACGTCACACACTACTTTGCAATGAGCTGGAGGCAGTATGCATTTTCAAAACATATAGCCTACTTAATTGTTTGAAACCTGAATGTTTTACATCATATTATGAGGCTTGCTTCAAAGTAGCCTAGCCCAAAAAATATTTCACATGCCCTTGAAACCAGTAGCCTATTTCTATTTATTGGTTTTCAAATCAACTTTCTTTCATTGTCCAGTAGCCAAACTTCAAGCCTAGTCATATTAGCACCCATGTAGTTGTTGCATCTTTAGAGCTCCTGTCTTTCTACATTTGATGTGCCAGATATTTTCATCTCTGTCACATCAAACCGCTCGTATATGCGCTGCCCTGTGTTTTCCCGCTAATTCCATTATTGAACGAACATTCGCACGTAACCTACTGCCTTGTACGCATTGCAGCGCTTATGATGTGTCGAAATAATAGTTTATAAACATTATACGCTAAACGTTCTGATCTGTTGCATCAGCTTCATTGCTTTTTAAAGTTTTGTTTATGTAGCCTAGGCCTACTGGTTGAATGAATTTGGGATCTATCGTCCCACAACTGTCCCAGAGTCTGTTTGGAATAGGCAATTTATTTTTTGCACAGAACGACAAGCTGACCAATAGAATAGGTCAACTTTTCTAAGATGGGTGTTTGTAGATTGACAGGCTAGTGATAATCTGTAATGGTCTTGTTGACAGAGGAAAAGTAAATGTGGACAGTTATTCTAACATCTTCAAAGTAGCATCAGAATTTGATAGGAAGGACAGACGCCGTTACATCCTGAAGTTGCATGTTCTGTTAAGATGAATTACCATAATGTAAATGTGATTTCTTTCATCCTGAGCACTGTGGGTGTACGCCCTCATCAGGTTAAATTACTTAAATGTCCGGAAAATGTAAATGCTGCCCCCATACAGGTTGCAAAATAGTTTTTCGATGTGACGATTCCTTGGCACGTGGTTTATGAACTGATATACAAAACAACGCTGAATTCAAAGCTTAGAGCTTTTCAATTGAAATGATTATACCAAATTCTTGCAACCAGTAGAATGTTATGTTGACCATACAACCAATAGAATGTTATGTTGACCATACAACCAATAGAATGTTATGTGGAGGATACAACCAATAGAATGTTATGTGGAGGATACAACCAATAGAATGTTATGTGGAGGATACAACCAGTAGAATGTTATGTGGAGGATACAACCAGTAGAATGTTATGTGGAGGATACGACCAGTAGAATGTTATGTGGAGGATACAACCAATAGAATGTTATGTGGAGGATACAACCAATAGAATGTTATGTGGAGGATACAACCAATAGAATGTTATGTGGAGGATACAACCAATAGAATGTTATGTGGAGGATACAACCAATAGAATGTTATGTGGAGGATACAACCAATAGAATGTTATGTGGAGGATACAACCAGTATAATGTTATGTGGAGGATACAACCAGTAGAATGTTATGTTGACCATACAACCAATAGAATGTTATGTGGAGGATACAACCAATAGAATGTTATGTGGAGGATACAACCAGTAGAATGTTATGTGGAGGATACAACCAGTAGAATGTTATGTTGACCATACAACCAATAGAATGTTATGTGGAGGATACAACCAATAGAATGTTATGTGGAGGATACAACCAGTATAATGTTATGTGGAGGATACAACCAGTAGAATGTTATGTGGAGGATACAACCAATAGAATGTTATGTGGAGGATACAACCAGTAGAATGTTATGTGGAGGATACAACCAGTAGAATGTTATGTGGAGGATACAACCAATAGAATGTTATGTTGACCATACAACCAATAGAATGTTATGTGGAGGATACAACCAATAGAATGTTATGTGGAGGATACAACCAGTAGAATGTTATGTGGAGGATACAACCAGTAGAATGTTATGTTGACCATACAACCAATAGAATGTTATGTGGAGGATACAACCAATAGAATGTTATGTGGAGGATACAACCAGTATAATGTTATGTGGAGGATACAACCAGTAGAATGTTATGTGGAGGATACAACCAATAGAATGTTATGTGGAGGATACAACCAGTAGAATGTTATGTGGAGGATACAACCAGTAGAATGTTATGTGGAGGATACAACCAATAGCATGTTATGTGGAGGATACAACCAGTAGAATGTTATGTGGAGGATACAACCAGTAGAATGTTATGTGGAGGATACAACCAGTAGAATGTTATGTGGAGGATACAACCAGTAGAATGTTATGTGGAGGATACAACCAGTAGAATGTTATGTGGAGGATACAACCAATAGAATGTTATGTGGAGGATACAACCAGTAGAATGTTATGTGGAGGATACAACCAGTAGAATGTTATGTGGAGGATACAACCAGTAGAATGTTATGTGGAGGATACAACCAGTAGAATGTTATGTGGAGGATACAACCAATAGAATGTTATGTGGAGGATACAACCAATAGAATGTCATGTGGAGGATACAACCAGTAGAATGTTATGTGGAGGATACAACCAGTAGAATGTTATGTGGAGGATACAACCAGTAGAATGTTATGTGGAGGATACAACCAGTAGAATGTTATGTGGAGGATACAACCAGTAGAATGTTATGTGGAGGATACAACCAATAGAATGTTATGTGGAGGATACAACCAATAGAATGTTATGTGGAGAATACAACCAGTAGAATGTTATGTGGAGGGTACAACCAATAGAATGTTATGTGGAGAATACAACCAGTAGAATGTTATGTGGAGGGTACAACCAGTAGAATGTTATGTGGAGGATACAACCAGTAGAATGTTATGAGAAGGATACAACCAATATAATGTTATGTGGAGGGTACAACCAGTAGAATGTTATGTGGAGAATACAACCAGTAGAATGTTATGTGGAGGATACAACCAGTAGAATGTTATGTGGAGGATACAACCAGTAGAATGTTATGTGGAGGATGACACCAGTAGAATGTTATGTGGAGGATACAACCAGTAGAATGTTATGTGGAGGGTACAACCAGTAGAATGTTATGTGGAGGGTACAACCAGTAGAATATTATGTGGAGGATACAACCAGTAGAATGTTATGTGGAGGATACAACCAGTAGAATGTTATGTGGAGGATGACACCAGTAGAATGTTATGTGGAGGATACAACCAGTAGAATGTTATGTGGAGGATTCAACCAGTAGAATGTTATGTGGAGGATACAACCAGTAGAATGTTATGTGGAGGATACAACCAGTAGAATGTTATGTGGAGGATACAACCAGTAGAATGTTATGTGGAGGATGACACCAGTAGAATGTTATGTGGAGGATACAACCAGTAGAATGTTATGTGGAGGATACAACCAGTAGAATGTTATGTGGAGGATACAACCAGTAGAATGTTATGTGGAGGATACAACCAGTAGAATGTTATGTGGAGGATACAACCAGTAGAATGTTATGTGGAGGATACAACCAGTAGAATGTTATGTGGAGGATACAACCAGTAGAATGTTTTGTGGAGGATACAACCAGTAGAATGTTATGTGGAGGATACAACCAGTAGAATATTATGTGGAGGATACAACCAGTAGAATGTTATGTGGAGGATACAACCAGTAGAATGTTATGTGGAGGATACAACCAGTAGAATGTTATGTGGAGGATACAACCAGTAGAATGTTATGTGGAGGGTACAACCAGTAGAATGTTATGTGGAGGATACAACCAGTAGAATGTTATGTGGAGGATACAACCAGTAGAATGTTATGTGGAGGATACAACCAATAGAATGTTATGTGGAGGATACAACCAGTAGAATGTTATGTGGAGGATACAACCAGTAGAATGTTATGTGGAGGATACAACCAGTAGAATGTTATGTGGAGGATACAACCAGTAGAATGTTATGTGGAGGATACAACCAGTAGAATGTTATGTGGAGGATACAACCAATAGAATGTTATGTGGAGGATACAACCAGTAGAATGTTATGTGGAGGATACAACCAATAGAATGTTATGTGGAGGATACAACCAATAGAATGTTATGTGGAGGATACAACCAGTAGAATGTTATGTGGAGGATACAACCAGTAGAATGTTATGTGGAGGATACAACCAGTAGAATGTTATGTGGAGGATACAACCAGTAGAATGTTATGTGGAGGATACAACCAATAGAATGTTATGTGGAGGATACAACCAGTAGAATGTTATGTGGAGGATACAACCAATAGAATGTTATGTGGAGGATACAACCAATAGAATGTTATGTGGAGGATACAACCAGTAGAATGTTATGTGGAGGATACAACCAGTAGAATGTTATGTGGAGGATACAACCAGTAGAATGTTATGTGGAGGGTACAACCAGTAGAATGTTATGTGGAGGATACAACCAGTAGAATGTTATGTGGAGGATACAACCAGTAGAATGTTATGTGGAGGATACAACCAGTAGAATGTTATGTGGAGGATACAACCAGTAGAATGTTATGTGGAGGATACAACCAGTAGAATGTTATGTGGAGGATACAACCAGTAGAATGTTATGTGGAGGGTACAACCAGTAGAATGTTATGTGGAGGATACAACCAGTAGAATGTTATGTGGAGGATACAACCAGTAGAATGTTATGTGGAGGATACAACCAGTAGAATGTTATGTGGAGGATACAACCAGTAGAATGTTATGTGGAGGATACAACCAGTAGAATGTTATGTGGAGGATACAACCAGTAGAATGTTATGTGGAGGATACAACCAGTAGAATGTTATGTGGAGGATACAACCAGTAGAATGTTATGTGGAGGATACAACCAGTAGAATGTTATGTGGAGGATACAACCAGTAGAATGTTATGTGGAGGATACAACCAATAGAATGTTATGTGGAGGATACAACCAGTAGAATGTTATGTGGAGGATACAACCAGTAGAATGTTATGTGGAGGATACAACCAGTAGAATGTTATGTGGAGGATACAACCAGTAGAATGTTATGTGGAGGATACAACCAGTAGAATGTTATGTGGAGGATACAACCAGTAGAATGTTATGTGGAGGATACGACCAGTAGAATGTTATGTGGAGGATACGACCAGTAGAATGTTATGTGGAGGATGACACCAGTAGAATGTTATGTGGAGGATACAACCAGTAGAATGTTATGTGGAGGATACAACCAGTAGAATGTTATGTGGAGGATACAACCAATAGAATGTTATGTGGAGGATACGACCAGTAGAATGTTATGTGGAGGATACAACCAATAGAATGTTATGTGGAGGATGACACCAGTAGAATGTTATGTGGAGGATACAACCAGTAGAATGTTATGTGGAGGGTACAACCAGTAGAATGTTATGTGGAGGATACGACCATCCCAGTTGTCCAGATGTGGCTGTGAAGAGACAGAATCATTACATCATTTGTTTTGGTACTGTTCATATATGTGTAGCTTGGTGTTTGGTCGCAGGTTCAGGAATGGCTGAGAAATCACAACATTAACTGGAGATAATTCTGCAGATAGCACTACTGGCTGATCTGAAAGCCATAGCCATTCAATCAATAGTATAATAATACTCTTAGTAAAAATGTTCATCTTTAATTTACAATCTGTACAATCTATGAGAATAGAAAGAATCAGAACTTTTGTGAAACATCACAGCGCTGTTGAAAACTATTTGGCAAGTAGAATCCAAACTGGATGGTTTTCAGAGATATATTTTTTTAATTTCACCTTTATTTAACCAGGTAGGCCAGTTGAGAACATGTTCTCATTTACAACTGCGACCTGGCCAAGATAAAGCAAAGCAGTGCAACACAAACAACAACACAGAGTTACACATGGAATAAACAAATGTACAGTCAATAACACAATAGAAAAAAAGTCTATATACAGTGTGTGCAAATAGCGTGAGGAGGTAAGGCAATAAATAGGCCATAGTAGCAAAGTAATTACAATTTAGCAGATTAACACTGGAGTGATAGATGAGCAGATGATGATGTGCAAGTAGAGATACTGGTGTGCAAAAGAGCAGAAAAGTAAATAGAAACAATATGGGGATGAGGTAGGTAGATAGGGTGGGCTATTTACAGATGGACTATGTACAGCTGCAGCGATCAGTTAGCTGCTCAGATAGCTGATGTTTAAAGTTAGGGAGGGAAATATAAGTCTCCAGCTTCAGTGATTTTTGCAATTCGTTCCAGTCACTGGCAGCAGAGAACTGGAAGGAACGGCGGCCAAAGGAGGTGTTGGCTTTGGGGATGACCAGTGAGATATACCTGCTGGAACACGTGCTACGGGTGGGTGGTGTTATGGTGACCAGTGAGATATACCTGC